>NC_140586.1:738786048-739277774 GCF_964204655.1 Triturus cristatus | reverse complement strand
TGCGGATCTCTCTTTACAAGAGCTATCTACGGCTTTGAATATTCTTACCAAAGGCAAAACCCCAGGTCCTGACGGTTTTTCGGTTGAGTTCTATTTACATTTCTCTGATCTCTTACTCCCAAAACTTCTTTCTCTTTTTCAATCGTTTTGTTTGTTGGGCAAGGCTGAGGGTACATTCCAGGAAGCCACCATATGTCTCATTCCGAAAGATGGTCGCGATCCCAAATTTTGCAAGAACTATCGTCCGATCTCTTTGGTAAATGTGGACTACAAGTTGTTTGCTAAAACTCTTGCGTTGCGGCTTGACCCCCTTATGCCCCATCTTATTGGGAAGGAACAATGCGGGTTTGTCAAAGGCAGACTTACCTCCGATAATTCTCGTCTCTTTCTTAATGTTTTAAATAAGGTCCCTTCTCTCTCTATCCCCTTGGCGGCTATTTCTGTGGATGCAGAGAAAGCCTTTGATAGAGTGGATTGGTCTTTCCTTTTTGCTTCTTTGCGTTGGTATGGTTTTGGCCCTCGTTTCATCTCTCTCATTTCTCTCTTGTATTCCTCTCCCAAAGCTGCCGTCCTGGTTAATGGTCAAGTCTCTTCGTACTTCCCTTTACAACGGGGTGTCCGTCAAGGTTGCCCCTTATCCCCTCTACTTTTCGTCCTGGCCCTTGAACCCTTTTTGTCCTCCATTCGTAATAACGACTCTATTCTTGGCTTTCCATATGGGACCAGTTAATTGAAGCTCTCTGCTTATGCGGATGATATCCTTCTTTTCATTTCTGCTCCGGAAACCTCTATCCCCCCTTTACTGTCTGAGTTTGATTCCTTTTCCCAGGTCTCGGGGTATAAAATTAATTCAGATAAAACTGAGATTCTCCCTCTTACCAAATTTTGTACTCCTTCTGTATTCTCTTCTACTGGATTTGCTTGGAATAGTTCTAAAATTAAGTACCTAGGAGTATGGTTTTCCAACTCTATTTCCTCCTCTACTTCTTTAAATATGTCTGCGGTTTTATCTCGTATTGATCACTTGTTTTCCACCTGGAATCCCCTCTTTCTTTCTTGGTGGGGTCGTATGGACTCAATCAAGATGATGATAGCTCCCATTTTAATTTATATTTTGTCTATGTTGCCTGTTCATATTCCCGCAATTTATTTTAAACGCATCGATTCTTGTTTGTCAAGATTTCTTTGGGGTAAGAAGAGGGCTAGAATCTCATTAGCGTGTCTTCGTAAGTCCAAGTCCAATGGTGGGACTAATTTCCCAGATTTTCGTCTCTACCATAAGTCTTTCTCTCTCCGCCAGGCTTCCAGGTGGCTGGCTTCTTCTCCTTCTCCTCTTGCTCCTCTGTGGCTGCACATCGAACAGGCATTGTTGCTGCCTTTTTCTTTCATGGAGACTATTCGTTTCTCTGCCAAGGCTCCGCACTCGTCACTCCCTTTATTCAAACATACCTCTTCTCTTTTAAAGCCTCTCTTTCACCCGTCACCTCCTACTCGGGAATCTTTTCTGGACTCCACTGTTTGGTATAATTCACTTATTCTTATAAGGAATAGACCCATTTTTTGGAAGGTTTGGAGATCTAAGGGCATCATCTGGGTGAATCAATTCTTTGACGGTCTTTCTCCCTGTTCCTTTCCTCAATTTCAGAGGTCTTTTCACTGTCCTCGCTCTTTTTTGCACAAGTTTGTCACTCTAATGACACTTGTTCTTGATGTTTTCTACTCTCTCCCTTCTTCCCCTTCTTCTGCTCCCAGCACTCCTCTTCTTAAGGTGCTCTCTATCCTCCCCAAGGCTTCTCTCATCTATAAATTCTTTTCCGCTCCTAACCCGGATCGGCCTAAATCTAAATTGGAGCTTTCCTGGGAGGCGGATTTGGGTTGTGTTTGGTCCGTTGCCGTGTGGGATAAACTCTGGTCCAGGTCTCTGAAAATTTCTCGTTCTGCTTCTCTTACCCAATCTCTCTTTTATCTGTATCATAGACTATACCTTTCTCCACTCTCTCTTGCCCGTTTTTCCTCCTCTGCTGATTCTCTCTGTTGGACATGTTCTTCCCCCGATGCCAACCTTTTTCATCTCTTCTTCTTATGTCCCTCTGTTTCTCGCTTTTGGGACTCTGTTTGGCTATACATTTCTCGCATTTTTGATATTTCCTCTAAATACTCTATACCTAACCTTTTTCTCGGCAGTTTATCAGACCTGCTAGTTCTCCCCCCTCACTCTCGTGGTCTTTTTGACCTCATGCTTGCATTAGCCTTTCAACATATTTCTTCCAACTGGAAGTCCCTCACTAAAGTCTCCATACGCTGCTGGTGGAATTCTTTATGTCACTTCCACAGACTTGATACCGCGTTTGCTTCCTCCTGTAATCCCTCCCACAATAGAGATCTCTTTTGGTTACCCCTTACCTCTTATCTGGACCGGATGGCTCGTAAGAAACTATCATGCACCAATGCAGAAAATTTTGACCCGCCTTGAGGAATTTACATCTTATTGGCTTGCAATTTCACTACAGGACTTATTTCTTGTTATATTTGCTCTTGTATTTGCTATTTTGATTATTGTTTTCTCCTACAGCATTTACTTTTAAACCTTGTTATTGTATTTTCATATGGTATTGCATTATTTCCTTTTTTCCTTTTCTCTTCTTTATTTTTTTTTTCCCCTTTTCCCCTTTCCCCTGTTTTCCCCTTACAAACTCTCTATAAAATGCTTTTGCTCATTGTTTATGATGTTGGCTTTTTCATACCATTGGACTGTATTTGTACTGTTGCTGATATCTTTGTACTAATATTTTCCTGAAATAAAGTTTTTCAAACTTAAAAAAAAATCGAGAGAAACTAGCCGAAAAGGACCACCCCGTAGGGACTGTCACTGACTGGAAACAATGTACCTGTTAAATGGCTGATTGGGGACAGCGAGGGCTTTAATTGAGATGAAAAAACTGAGGGTCTCAAAGCAACATCTACGCTAAATATCTGTGCCTCGCATAGTGTTCCGCCTGACTACTATTTTTCTGTTTCTGTCATTGCATCCAGATATAAAATACAACAAGTAACGTTTCACCTACAACAAGCCAGGACTATTGGCTTTGTCATTGGTTGTTAGCTGCATAAGATAAAGAAGCAACAACTATACCTTCGCTGTTTATTATATTGAAAATGCTACTGTCCAGAAATGATGAGACTGTGAAAGAGCTATAAAGAGTTTCTTTGAAGTGACATCAATGGCAGTGAAGGGTGGTACTGATGCAGAGTTAAGATTTTTTTTCACCCTGAGGGTGAGGGCAAAAATGGAGAGCCCGATAGAGACCCACCTCAACACCTGCTTTTTAGAACTGCCGGTGCTGAGCACTGGCAGGATCCAGCCCACTTAAAGCCCTGGGGTCAGCTGTTGCACGTGGGATCCCACAGTGTTTTCCACCGATTATGATTTAGTGCTGAACTGTGGGAGGTTAGTGCACCCTTCGCTGATTGTGATTCCCTGCGCGAGCCTGGGTGGTCAGTGCACACCAGGCCAGCACGAGCTGGCACGAACAGGGCTGCTGGTAGCCTGGTGCAGACTGTGATGCACCGGTATACTTCGCCATGGGTGGGAAGTAGTATCAGGGTCTGAGCGGGAGGGGACTCACAATGAGAGGGGGGAGGGGAATGGGCATAGGCCCATCCGCACTGTATATGGAGTCAAGGAGTATGTGTCCCGCCTGCACACCAGGGCAGTGTACAAGCGATCTTTCCGGATGCCTAGCTGGAACTAACGTGAAGGATTAGAAGGCACGGACACCAGACCGGAAGCGACAACAAGAACGGAGAACAGCCCTAGAACCCGCAGGTAAAAACGCTCGACTTCTCTACTGGACGTCCTTTGTGGCACTGAAAGCACTGTGACCACCAAGCAGGGTAACTAGTGTCATTTGACAACCAAGTGTGCATGTTAGTTAGAGACTAATCTTCAGGGTAAATTGGAGATTTTGCAAAAGATCCATGCAGAAGAAAGGCTAATTGGGCTGGGTTCGAGTCAGCCACTCATCGGTGAGAGCCAACAGGGCTGTGTCAGAGCTGCCCCTGCTTTACACCCCAGAAGAGGCCTGGAGCTGGTCGCACAATTTCCAGATTTCCCAGTTTGCCTCTGCTGTGGCCATCTTAAAAATAGGTTAAGCTGCTCCCCCTTTTTAGGTCTCCCCTGACCCAGCGCATGCGCTGGTCTGGCGAGACTTTTTGTGAGGGCTCAAAAAAGTGCTACCACTGTAGCCTAGAGCTTTGATGTTCTCCGTGAGCCAGTTTTTTTTTCTCCTGTTTATTACTTCTATGTAGTAATGGTGGCACCCGTGCGCCGCCATTACTACAGAGCAGTAATACACAGAAACAAGCATTGGCATAGCCAATAGGTCTCGCTTTTGGGACCTTATAAGTATTTAGTTATGCAACTGTTGCATGGCTAAACACTCATAAGGTCCCAAAAGCGAGACCTCTTGGCTATGCCAATGCTTGTTTCATTAGAGACATCATTTTAGCAAGAGATAGGAGGATCCGTAGCTTGAAAATCCAACTTGTGTGCGTGCGTGCACAGTATGAGTGGAAAGGTGCATACCCATGGGTATCTGTGTACATGGCAGGAGCTGTATGGGGTATGTTTGATGCATGTATCTGTATGTGTTCTTTCTGCCTGTGGGTGTAAAACAGTGCAAGCATGTCTGTGTCTACCTACGTGGGCTAACGGAATTCTGTGCATGTGTTCACCGGTGTGTTTATTTGTTGTATACCTCTTCAATCCCTGGCGGCACAGCACCCAGGATAATATCCTGCACAGCTAAAACTTATGTCTTAATGGCGAGACCTATTGGCCATGCCAATGCTTGTTTATCACACTATCAGCTCCTCCTACGTCCTACCTTGCTGGGCCATCTATATCTCACCGCCTGTGGACACACATCAACAACCACCCAGAGGCTCAACTAGAGCCAAATTTCGGGGGGTGGAGGAGCTGATTCTTCCATTAATAGGCAGAGTGGAGATGCAGGGGCTCTAAGAAGAGGTGAAAAACAACAAAGCCTCATTAACAAGTAAATGGTCTTTTAAAGACCTGTGAAGTACTCGGGTGCGGCTGTGTGTGTGCCCGGGAAGCTGTCTCAGCCCGGTCTGACAAACACGACAGGGGTGGGCTGATGCCCTTTGAGCCCAATGCGGGCTGACCGACAAAGTCACCGCAGGGGACCCCCATAAGAGGGCGATCCCCTTTAGTGCCACAAGATGGCACACTGAGCAGCCTAGTGTACAGAGACCCCTTTGGGGTCCCGCTCGTTACTTCCAGCCGTGGTGGGGTCGGGGAGAGGTATAAATTCCTCCCCCGCCCACCTGGTGGCCTCTTTGTCCTCTCGCCCTGACGCCGATTCTGTCTTGTCTCCAGGAGCTGCCTACTATTGTAGTGAGTGCTAACCCCCCACCACCTCCCCCGTGGCTGGGTTGCTCAACCCGGCTTCGGGTGTGTCGGCGGCCCGCCAGTGAGGAGGGGAGAGACAGCTCCTGGAGGGCTATGGCAGTGGCACCCCTCCCTTCAGGGCCAGCACTGTGCTGACCGGGTAGGAGGCACAGAGGTGGAGGTATGCGGTGTGCTCCTCAGCTCGGGCGTGCGGTCCGGCGTGGGCCCACAAGTCCTGTGGGCTGATTGTGTGTGGCCCTGGGGGTGTCTAGTTGTGGTGGGGGCTGCTCCAGCTCGGGAAGCAGGGAGAACAAGTGTGTCTCTAGGGTGCCCTGTGGCTCGCTTTCTGACCGCGCATGCCTCCCACCTTCCGGGGGTCTCCAATGTGGAGTCCCTAGCGTTGCGAGTTTAGGGGGGGCTCGGCAGGCTACCGGGAGAGTAAGATGCCCTCCCCCACTGATGGCTTCCACAAGACCGTCTCGGGGGGCTTCGCCCCGCGCAGTGCAGACTCATTAGTTCTGCCTGCAGAGGTCTGCTTTTGCTCCCGCCTGCATAGGGCCGGGTGCAGGGGCCCTGCACATAGGAATCGCTGGGCGGGACTCACGGCACTAATGCCGGGTTGAGGTTGGGACAGCGGCACGCCATGCTCCATCCCGCGGGTTTCCTTCCAAGGGTGTCTGGAGCCAGACCTTGGTCTGTCGGGTGGTGCGGCCTGCATGTAGCACCACCCCAACTATGTTGCCTGGGGTTCCCTCTGTGCGGGCCAAAACTGAGGCGGTCCAGTATTTTCCTAACCATGGGGCGGGAGGGGGGATGGCGGGCACCCCGGCTTCTTTGCGGCGACTTTGTTCATCCCTTTGTTGCCTGGCACGCCGTCTATATTCGACTCCTGGGTCCGCGTCGGGTGTCAGGTCGGTGGTTACTTCGGTGAGTTTGGCCCGTTTCGGGCAGTTTCTGTTGTCTCCTGGAGACACTCTCTAGGGGCTGGGGGCCTCTGTCCTTAGGTGGGTAAAATCAAAGCTCACCGTTGCCCCCCCTCCTCTTTCTGGAATAAGGATGGTAGAGGGAGCAATGTTCCGATGTAGGACAGCAGTCGAGTGTGGGCACGGTTTTCTGCCCTTGGCAAGGATTTAAACGCCCGCAACCTGGTCTTTACGGCCTGCAGCAAACTTTTCTTTGCTGTGTCCACGGGCCTTAGCTCTCTGCGTGGCTCGTGGGGTGGGCGCTTGAGTGAGCCAAGCCGGCCGCTCCGGCCAATTGTGTGGCAGAGCAATAGTGGTTTTTGGCAGTGGAGGACAGCTAGCAGCAAGGTGGGTGGCCAACTTCCCTGCCGGTGCTCGAACCCCCACTTGTGGCACGGACATGCGGTGTCCAGGGGTGGAAGCGTGGCACGGAGTTTATAGCTTCTCCCCATCTGTGGGTGTCGTGGTCACTGTCTCCTATATCGTTGCGTTCCCGGGCCGGAGGTGCAGCGGGCGTCGTGGTGAGTTGGGGCTGCCGGGGCCGCTTGTCCCTGGTTGGGAACAAGGTAGACTGGGTATGGGGTTTCAGTCTTCAGGGCAAGCAGTTGTTTTCTTTGTCCCGTGTCGGAGTGGGTGTGCAGATCCGGGATACCTGGTTGTGTGGGTGCCCATGCTTTACAGTGGCATTGTCATTCATGTCTCCCCAGGTCTGGTGGGTCCTGTCTTGTTTTAGAGGGGGAGAGGTGCTGCGTTTTTTTCATGCATGCTGACATGTTTCTTTGATCGGTTTATCCTCATTCTGGACCGTGTTTGATCGAATCAGATGGCCTAATATTAACAATCTGCATGTAAGACTACGAATGTTGTAAAGCGCGTGGACTACGGAAAATCGTAATCAATTACGTGTACATGTTAACATCCAGAAGATGCTAAATTGTTTCCCACATACCCTCGAAAGCCGAATTAGGCAGTGGCTATATTTTAACACACTAAATTCCTCTGCTAAGCGCAGTTAGCAGTATTGCTTATTGTTTCAACAGTGGGGGCTGCTCCCTCGCCCATACGGGGATGGAGTGTAAAGCTGGGCATTCGTGTCTTCCAAGTGCACTTCGCTGGGCACAGCATGGACATGGCTGGGCTTCCACATTTACTTTGTTGGGTTTGAGGGCACCCCATAGCAGTCTCATCGGCACAGATAAGAGGGGAGTCTGAGAGACAGAGACGCACCGGGTGTTCTGGCTTTTGGAGAATATCGACGGCGGTGTGCTCATGTCCCTATGCCTGTGGCCTGCACCAGCATGTTTCATGTGGGCGGGGCGGTCACTGGGGGCCGGGTAGGACATCGGAGCTTGGCCAGCAGCAGAGGGATTTCTAGGAAGCACTGTGGCCGAGGGGTTAAGGTCCCTGGCTCTTACTCAAAAGGTTATGTGTTTACACCCTGGTGCTCCAATGTGTGGTCTCTGCGTAAAAAATAAATAAATAAATATTTAAAAAAAAATAATGATAATTTCGAAACATTGGCACTTTCTTGAACTGGTATTACACTGCGGGGGCCTGCATCTTCGTCTCTAGGTAGTGGGTTTTGCGGGGAGAACATCACTGTATTTTGCAGATCAGTCAGCCATGCTTAGGTTTTCTGCCTCTGCATTCTTCCTGCCGCGCAGCTGGTTGCAGATTCACGGGATCTCGCGCAAAGTTGGTAATTGGGGCCGCCATTGGCTTTATTTTCTTGCCGATTGTAGCAGTGTGTGACCTCCTATCTTGCCTTAGGAAATGTGCTTTTGATTTGCCAGTACGTATTGACCTATTAGGGAATTTACCTGTATTGCACGTAGGGCGTGGCCTGTTCTGTCCACGGCAAGGTCCTGGGTTGGAATTGTGGGCCATTTGGCCAGGGCTGGGATGATCTTGTGGGTGGCCCAGCCCAGGTTTGGATAGGGTGCTAGGTAGAGCGGCATGGGTCAGGTTTCGCCCTTGGCTACTGGGCCTGTCCTCTTGGGTCCAGTCAGTTGGGGCGGTGGTGCACTGGACGCCCCAGGGCGTGCGCAGTCCCGTTGGCCCAGACTGGGCGGGGTGAACACCTACAGCAGTAGGGTTCTTGTCTTTATGGCCTCTGGAGCTTTTCTTCGTAATTGTTAATGAGGAAGTGTTAATGCACAGTACAGACTAGCGAACTAACAAGAATATCGCTTATTCGTAAATAGGTTATGGTCAGTATAGATTGCATAAAGTGGTAACTCAACCTGAGTAACAAAGGCTTGTAAACATTTTATAGGTTTTCGGTAGGGCACAATATGCAGATTCGTAGTAAAGGAAGTTGTTGTATCCCCACCCCAAAGGCATAAAGCGTCAGGCCACAAGGTGGCACTGTTTTACTCTTTTCTCAATGGGTCGGAGGGAGTATCGCGGCGCCCGGGTAGCCGTATCTGCTCTGCCAACTTTTAATGCACCCTCTGCCAGTGGTGAGAGGGGAGCGCATATATAGACCTGGGAGTCACCGGCAATAGCTGCGGGGGACAGTGCCACCACACTGTGGCCGCGGGGTAGTTGAGTGGGCCCATTTGAACTGGTATTCTGCTGCAGCGCTCGGGGCACGAATGGTCCGAGGGCGTCCCGGAGCATGGGCTGGCTGGGGCCATGGTAAAGTGCAGGTAATTACAGGCACCACAATATCAAATATTACAAAAGAAAGAATGCACTGCCACACTAGAACTTGGTCTCCATGTCACATAAGGGCTCCCTCTCAAGGTTCGATTTAAGCCAGGGGTTTTGGGCCATGGCACGGGTACTTAATTGCCAACACCAGTGAGTGAGACAGTCTGCCATGGGTGGTTACTCCTGGTGCACGGCTAGGAACAACACAAACAGCCTGGGAACCTAATTTTGCGGACCTGCATAACCCCTGATTAGTTTGCTCCATTGGGCGGACAACATTAAGAATTCTATAGAATTTTACACCAAATAGGCCAATTTGGGATATAGGGTTGGTTCACTTGTGGGAGTCCTAAACCCGGAGCTCCTCACCCACATAGATGTATGGTATGGACATACGTGCATAGTGAAGTAAACACTAAGTGGACAACCATATTCATAGGAAGGAAAAGGATAAACTACACCCCTGCAATGGATTTAAATGGTGAGGTACATGGGTGACTAGGTCATGCTTTCATCGACAGTTCAGTTAATTGTTCAAGCACGCAGGCGAGGGGCAGGATGACTTAGTTATTTGCTGAGATTTATGGTGTTGGTCCATGCAACATACATAATCAGTATATTAGACCAAAACAGGACCTCTTAAATGAGAAGTGGCGGGTGTCCCAGATATTATTTTGCAGCAATAGCAGTGAGCGGCTGCTGTGTTCCAATGTTGGAAACCACAAGACACTATCCCTGGATATTGATGCTTAACGGCATACAATAAGCTTTTGAGCTGCAGGGGGAAGGACTCAATCAACTTTCACCCTCCCTAAAGAGTCACAGTGACACACACTTTACAATCGAAATACACAGGTGCTTGAACTAAGTACTGACAGATTTAACTTTGCCCGCATTAACTTAAGTTGTATCACAACATCACCATTTTCTTAGACTAAGGGCCACTGGCATTATGGGGAGGCAGCAGCAAGTTGCACAAACCTTGAGGCCTGCAGCAGCCTCTCATATACCTCCTCCATTCTGGCCCAAACTTAGTCCATTCGGCTCTGACTCCACTGTTGGTCTGGCTGATACAACAAAGCTTTTTATTTGTTTAATCTCTTTGGATTTAACAGTTTGTTTTAATTTCTGTTGCCCAGAATACAAATTTAACGTGGACGATGTGGCATTATGGTAATGCGGCAGCATATTGCACAGAGCTTTGGGCCTGCATTAGCCACACATACCTCCTCCAGTCTGACCCACACTAAGACCATTCAGCTCTGGCTCCACTTTGGGTCGGGCTGATACAAGAAAGCCTTAAATTTGTTTGATTTCATTGGACACATATTGGCACGTTTACGGCGATATAGGGTTGTGTCTTAGCAGGAGGGCCTGCGATTGGTTTGGCTGGTTTTACTTGAAGGGTCGGATATGGGCAGGCAAAAAGAAGAGTCTAAAACGCAACAACAGTGGTTCACACGCAGTGGAGGGCCCTTGCCTAGGTGCACTGGTAATCTTTTTACCTTAGACCGTATTTATTTAGTGGTTATACAGGTACTAAGGTGGGTAGACCTTTGGCAGTATTTCCATGCCTGAACGTACGTAGTGAGGAAGTAATAGTGTCCCAAGTTGCACACATGATATATACATTTGGACAGGGTGCTTGTTAAAAGCTGCCTTGGGTCCAACGAGGGCCAGGCAAATGGGGCGACTTGTCAAGAGACAAACATGAATAGTTACTCTACATGGTGTGTTAGAAGGGATGTTGTCTAAGCAGGTCTCTAGTGACATGCCTAGAGCGGTAAACCTTGTGTTAAAGGGATGGTATGCCAAGGGAGGTATCTGACATATTTCACAGGATCCCCTCAATCCAACATGCCTAAAGTAAGCGGGGAATGCCCGAGTGATCTATTAGACCTCTTATTAGTTTTATTAAACACACCAAGTACTTCGAAGTAGTGACAATTGATCTGGTATCAATGGTACTTCCAGGACACATCTCCTCCAGTGCACACACCGCCAGACAGGGCTGCTCTCCCCTGGAGCAAAGGGAAGCTAAACACCATAGACGGCATAACGCCAATGTTGGCAACGTTAGCTAAGCTTGCGGCCAGGCAGTGGGCTTGTCCAACTAATGGGATAATGTTAGGGTTGCAAGCATGCACCAGGAGATGGATCCTCAAGACCATCCAGGACAGACAAAAAGACCTGCCCTATAGCCAGGGAGCCATGCATTTGCAGAAGCTGCCAGCTAACTTGTGGGTTGCGGTGCAATAAGCTGAGGGGAACATGGGGTCAGAGCATATTTGGCTCAAATGTTTGAAGAGGGATTGTTTTGGCGTTCCCACTGCTCAAGAAGGGGCAAGTATTTGTTTATGTTGTTCCCCCTCTTACACGGCAGGTACACGAGGACACACGTGCTTATGTCACATATCCCATGGCAGGATAGTCACCAAAAGGGGAGAATGGCCATTGACATGCCTTGCCAGGACAGGGATAGCCACTCACACTAACTGGCGCCTCTAGGAAGATGAATGTTAGAAACACAGACTGGGTGTGCTGGGCCCAAAACCCTTCACCAAAGCTGCGGGGGGGATCAGGCTGTCAGGTGTCTTTGAGGGACGGGCAAGGGCATTAAGGGGCTGTAGTGCATGACACAGCATCTGCAGGGATACAGAAGGGGCCTAGCGGATCCACCAAAGGGGCTTCAGCGAAACATGCGACACAGAATCTGGTAGTTCGACACCATTCTGGTGTAAGTATCAAGGGTCACAGGTGGAAAGCAGGGACTGGGCATCTGTGACCAGTCGAAGGTTCAGCAACAGGGTAGGCTGCATAAGTTGTCACTTCACGAAAGGGTGCAGTGTCTAATAACGGGCACCATACATTTATTCCCTCAAACCTGTTGTGACACCATTACTATGTTTGCCAGGGATCAATCGAAAAGAACTATGAATTGGTCTGGTCAATGTGGCGAAGTAATGCACCCTAGAATAAGACCACAAGGTGCTAAGTAGCAACCAGTTGGGGACAGGTGAACTTTAGTGGTCTGAATTTACCCCCCTGCCTCCCGTGGCAGGGAGCTCGGTCGGGGGAGGCGATGGAGCCTGCGCACAAGAGGTTCATCTGCACTATGCGTAAATTCATTGAGCAGAGGGGATTTGGCTTCATTAGACATGGGTGCTACACGCCAAATTCACAGGCTGCTTTGAGGACGATGGAGTACATCTGTCCGGTATAAGCAGGGACCTGTTCTTGCTGGATAAGGGGAGAGGCCCTAGAAATAGCAGGATGTAAGTAGGAATGCTGGCCTTGGTGGGGGGCCCTGGCTGCCACGGTCGCCACACCCAGGGCTGTGGCGGAGTTACATGGCGATCCAGAGGCGGAAAGGTACTCAGGGATACCCTCTTCAGGAGCACAAAGGGTGCTGAGGCCGAATATCCCCAGGAAGTCTGTGCTGTGGACCCTGGGGTGCGACGGCGCCACATATGTCCTACGGGCGGTTGGAAACCTGTACTACCGGGGGTCGCTTGAACGCTCCGCCCCTCGTAGGGGGGGGCGTGAGATATATGGTGGAACAATGATTCACCGTAAGTGGGAGGGGCTATCCCCTCACCACAACCGTTAAGCACCGATTGGCCCATCAGGTGGTAGGCCGCGAGGGGCGGCTTACCTTTGGATCGCCTGTAAGATAACCCACCATGTTGGCATATTTGGTATGCTAATAAACCTGCAGCAATTTTCTCGACCAAAAAGTTGTCTTGTCTGCTTATTTATGCTACCTGTATGTTGCTGCGGGAGGGCTGGCGAGTGTGGCCGATATTGGCACTATGCTGGCTGACCGACAAAGTCACCGCAGGGGACCCTCATAAGAGGGCGGCCCCTTTAGTGCCACAAGATGGCACACTGGGCAGCCTAGTGTACAGAGACCCCTTTGGAGTCCCGCTCGTCACTTCCGGCCGGGGTGGGGTCGGGGAGAGGTATAAATTCCTCCCCCGCCCACCTGGCGGCCTCTGTGTCCACTCGCCTTGACGCCGATTCCCTCTCTACCGCTTACCCGGCGTATTCAGGGTGGGGGGGGGAGGATGTTCTAATCTTTTTATTTGTGTTGCAGGCGGAGTTACATGGCGATCCAGAGGTGGAAAGGTACTCAGGGATACCCTCTTCAGGAGCACAAAGGGTGTTGAGGCCGAATATCCCCAGGAAGTCTGTGCGGTGGACCCTGGGGTGCGACGGCACCGATTGGCTAAGGCCACGATGCAAGTTGGCCCATCAGGTGGTAGGCCGCGAGGATCACCTGTAAGATAACCCACCATGTTGGCATATTTGGTTAGCTAATAAACCTGCAGCACTCTTCTCCACCAGAAAGTTGTCTTGTCTGCTTATTTATGCTACCTGTATGTTGCTGCGGAAGGGCTGGTGAGTGTGGCCGATATTGGCACTATGGGCGTTGCGCGCCTGCACCCACCCCCCTCCAAAAAACCTGGAAACAGCCTGACAGAGCTGGGAGGTGTAGAGCGGTGTGTTCAGAGGCAAGTGGTGCTGTCTTGATGCAGCCAGACAAGGGCTGACTGTGCGCGGACGGCAGATTTCCTTCTGCCCAGGGCGCAATTGGTATTATATGGGAGCAGTGGTTCTGCCACCTGTTTCTTAACACGAAGTATAGAATATTCAAATCTCTTCTATCTCTCTTTTTAAGATGAGACCAACATTCAATGTTAACTTAATTCCAAACCAAAGAAAAAATTCATATAATGTATTTCACAATATGATTTTATGATAAAGTATTTGAAAATTGTGTAATCAATTGGAACATATATATGTACATATACACACACACAGATAAACCATATATAATAGCAGTTGAGTTAGTGACATGAAGTAAGCATAAAAAATTTACATATATATTTACATATCACAACACATTATATACATAACACATAACCATATTAAGAAAAAACACAATGGACACAGTGTACAGTTCTTTTAAAGAAAATGTCGATCCAGTGAATGATTTCTCATTTTATTTTGTAAATTATTCTGGGTGACCATATACACTTGATATTAGAGCATCGACGTTTCGACCCCTGGGTTTAATGGCGGTATTCTACTCGTCTGTTTGAGGTCTTCTTCAGGACTATATATCTGATCTGTGTGTGGCCTTAAAAGGTTCCACCCTATTTTAAAGTCAGCAGTGCAATTTATGCTCAAGGTGAGGATGGGAGACCTGATGTTGACGTATATCTTCAGGTCACTCAGTAAGTATTACTCTAGGTTCTGGTCTTCCTCTGGCATGTGGCCCATGAATACATTATTTAAGCTTCAAAACGATAGCTGATGGGGCCAGGCGCCTCCACAAAACAACTTCAACGATAGTATCAAAGGCAAACCAATTACCAGTAGATACTTCTTTAGCTTGACTTGCAGAATGAAAAAAACGGGCGCCATTGGAGCAAGGACAGGCTCGGCCTAAAGGTGGTAGCACCAATGCTAAGCACTCGTGCACTGACCTGCAGCGCGTGCCCTGGTGTGTGTGGATATAAAGGTACTAATTGATCAGATCAGGCCTTTTTCACCTTTGATGATGTCACAAACATGCCACTTGGCACGTGAAGATTGTGGCTGGCATTTTAAATTGAATATATCTGCGCTACGAGGTGTTTACAGCGCTTGACTTGAGAAGAGCAGCGCTCCCCTAAATTACAACTCTTAAAACTTCACTAGGAAGGGACATTGCAAGCAGAATCTGCAGCAAAGAACTTCTGGTTCTCAGGACCCATGTAAGAGCAGAGACAAAGATTCCTTTTATACCCGGACGGGTTTTGCCTCTTCAGAATTCGTGGAATTCTTTGACAGAACTGGATCGTCCAGCCCGGCCCTTCAAAACACCTCGGGCGACATCAAAAGGGAAATAAAGGAAACGGGAGAGGGTGGTGGGTATGGGGGGTGCCCCCATGCATGCTCTGAGTTGAGGGCAGAGGGTACGGCATACAGGAGAGTCGGTACAGATTATGGGAGAGTTCTTTGTGTGGGTTGATAAAGTTTCATAAGTAGGTTTAATTATACGGCACACAACACACATTCTATGCGACATACTTCAGTTTAGCTGCAGGGAACTCTGCCGAGCGCATCTTTCATAATCATTTCCTCAGGTGCAAAATGGCTACTATTGCCTACATTTATTTAGAGTATCCAATGATGGCTCCGTGAGTTAAACGCTCGCTACTGAAAGATGCGGCGATCTTCAAATCCCTCCAAAGCCATCCGCACCAGGTCGGTAAACTGAGTACAATTATATCAGAAAACATTAAACGTATGTATTGTTTAGAGCAGTGGTTCCCAAACTTTTGACTCCTGAGGACCCCCATTGAGTCACCACTGGAAGCAGGGGACCCCCAAGCAATTTGTAGGATTTAAACTTCAAACATAGAAACATTAATTCGAAAAAAATTAACACACGTGTGCACACAAAACAAATACTCGAATTACTAATGATTTTAGGTGCATATTTACAGGCCCCTATCACCATGGGAACATCACTTTTTGAGACGTTCCCGTGGCGATAGGGGCTTCGCCTTATTTACAAGGCAACGTGGCTTAACGCTGCCTTGTAAATAAGACCCCCTTTCACCCAATACTTAGCGTGAAAGGGGTGGGCAGTGGGTGTTGTGGTGGGCGTTTCCCCTGCAACACCCATTGATTTTGACCGGGCCCCCTATTTACAAGGGCAGCGTAAATGGGAGGCAGTGCCAAAATTAAGACCAGGGAAAACCTGGTCTTAACTTGGTGAAACAAGGAGAAATGCTTTAATTTCTCCTCGTGTTTGCAAAACGCCTTGGATTGTTTATGTTCAGGAAGGTGACCCTTCCTGCACATCAACAATCTTTAAAAAAAAAAAAATGACACTTTGTAACGTCCATATGTGCTGCATTAAGCAGCACACATAGAAGTGACAAAACGACATTTCAAGATGTGTGTTGTTAAGCCAAGGAGGCTAACGACACTCTCTGCCACTTCTGTTGTATTTTATATTGAAAAGATTTGCAAGAAAACGAAAAACGTTAATGGGAAGGTTGGTGCTGAATCTCTGTGACTAACTTTTCAATGGTTGGTTTTATTTCGCAGTACGAGGCTCCTGCTCCTGCCAGGGCCAGACTGGAAATCCAAAGCAGTCCTGGCAAATGATTTCAGACCAGTCCCCATACGGTGCACACCAAGTGCAGTGAGTGAGCCTGACCACTACAAAGGGGGCTTTGGGAGGCTCTTCTCCCCAACACATTTAGGAAACAATGGTGCAGTCTACAACACATTTATCATTATATATTGAATTGTATTAGGTTTTAAAGAATAGTAAATGAAGACCTGACTATGCACCAGAATACAACAATCTTTCTGGGGGGTCTTCAATCATTCCCCCACTATCACCGTCCAACAGTGCGTCTCATCTCCCCATAGCCCATCTGTCACCTGTATTTTATTTTTATAGCATCTCTCATACCATTGTAGGATGTCAGAGCACTTTACATCTGTTGGAAGGCGGACCCCGAGGAGTCGGCGAGACCACCAAGGGGGGCCCTCACACTGTACGAAGTAGCCGAGCGCTGCCGAGAAGTCTCCTGAGAGATCCTTCTCCTATCACGTACTAGCCCAGTAACACCACCACACAGGACTCAAGGAGGTTGTCTCAAGACAAGCAATTCTTTATCAGCAATAAAAAGGTTACGAGGTCAATATTTACACGATGGGATCGCGGGATCCACCAAAAGTCTCAGTGTCTCTTTGGAAGGGTAGGGGTAGCGGGACAGTCTTTGGCAGGAGTGCGGTACGAGGGTACCTGGGGCCCAGTTCTTATCCTCAAGCTGGAGGACCTCCGGATCTCGGAGGGGTCGAGCCGCGACGGCGTCAGCAGGGCTCTGGCGTACAGTTCGTGGAGAGCCGCGATCCAATCAGCAGGGCTCTCAAGATGGTTTCTGCTCAGCTCGAGCCGCGACGTCGTCAGCAGGGCTCCGAGGGAGGTTTCAGCGAGGTTGGGCCGCGACAGCGTCAGCAGGGCTCCGATGTTCCAGGTGGCTTCAAAGTGTTCACAAGAAGGAGCCGCGACGCAGTCAGCAGGGCTCGTGATGGTTCCGACAAGAGTTCTTCTCCGTAGGGTCAGCCGCGATTCAATCAGCAGGGCTCTCGACTCCGGGATATCCTCGCCTGGAGGGCCGCATTCTGGCACACTAAATGGGATGCTAAACTCACGCACTAAACCTCCCTTTGGCGTGGCACTTGGCTGCGTGAGGTAGCGGCGTTGGAGAGCTTTTGGAAATGAGACCTGATTGGCATAACACAACTGGGCGACGTGGGGTCCGGGACCCATATACAATCCTTACAGGAACTCTAAGATCATTACGCACTCACCTCCTCACAATTTTATAAATACTTACAACTGAGACATACACTTTGCACCCACATACCGCCACTCTCCCTGAGTTAAGTCTGATGGAGGCTAAGTTTCTCTTGGGCGTGTTTGGCAAAGGAGGCGTCTCTCAAATCTATCATACATGAATTATTAACGCTCCAGGCACATTAGATTATCTCAGGATTCGTTGGAAAGGATGGCTGGGTGCCGTTGAGAATTACAATTGGAGGGATGCAATGATGGCGCCTAGGGTTATTACAATTCCCTCCAGGCTGCATCTGATCCAGACCCATTCTCTTTATTGTGCCTATCTCACACTGGCCAGGCTGCACCATGTAGGCTTAATTCCTGAACCTACTTTCCTTTCCCCTGCTGCACACATGACCCCACCAACTTCTCCCACATGGTGTGGCTGTGCCAGAGGATTCAGGAATTCTGGACTGCTGTGGTGAGGGAGCTGACGAACGTGCTGGGATGGGAGGTAAACCGTTCACCTCTGATGCTGTTCCTTGGGGTCATGGAGGATTCCGGGGGCTCGGTGGCAAACCCGGCATTCCTAGGAACAGCCACCATGGTGGCCAAGCAAGCTACATATGCCCGCTGGAAAAACCCTTCCCCCTCCCACTCTGTCGCAATGGAGACAGGGGGTGGACTAGTGTGCACAGCAGGAGAGACCCGTAAGAAGCCCGGGGTTGTACTTTGAAGCACGGTCGCATATGGGGGGAAGTGGCTTGGACAGTTAGATTGAGCCTCACACCTCACTGTATTTACACCTATGTCTCTTCTTTGAGTAGTCATCCTATAATCTCTTACTTGCTCGTATTGTGGTTAACTGCTATGTATACTGCTGTACTAATAGAGAGTCATATTGTGCTAAACTCAATCAAAATAATGTAGATCTGGTTAAATAGTTGTTGCCCACTGCCTGATTTTCCCTGAAA
Organism: Triturus cristatus; assembly: GCF_964204655.1. Lineage (NCBI taxonomy): Eukaryota > Metazoa > Chordata > Amphibia > Caudata > Salamandridae > Triturus > Triturus cristatus. Next base: position 739,259,417 of record NC_140586.1, on the reverse strand, counting down.
CCAACCTCCTGTATATCACACCTGAATTGCTCAATGTAATAGTATTAATTTTCCACTCTTTAATTTTTCTTCAAAATAAACCCCTGTCGTCGCCATTGAAGGCTGCCAATTAATATATGAAACAGACAAAGAGCTTTGCCTCGACGGTGTGGACATAATGATGTGCAGGTACATTTAAAGCCATAACGTTATTCATGGTGCCACACTGGGTTCAAAAACTTGTTTTGTAAAATGGAAGCAATATTTGTCTTTCACGTAAGCCTCAAATTCCTCGAAAATGATCTTTGCAGAGCCTTTGGCCTCAACATTGAGAAGAGCAAATAAGTGGAGTTTTTTTGGGATCATCAAATGTGCCCCCTTCCAAGAATCAGGGGTGACTGTCAGTTCAAATGCAGAATAGTGCACAGTATTTAGTAAATTTAACCAAAATTGATTTATTTATACAATAAAGCCAGGAGACATTTTGGACCTTGGCCCACCATTTGTTCAGCAACTTACAGCAGGGTTGACCACTCTTTCTTTTTTATCATGGTACTTGTTTGAGATACTATGGTCCCTCTGAGCTTGTGAGATAAATGGCTCCTTCAATGTGGGTCCTGTTTGCAAAGATTCAAGAGCAATACCCCGCTAACCGGCCTGAGATTATTCGTCATTAAAAGATGTAGCATTATTAAGTTATTAGCGAAAATCCCAAAATGCCTTTGAGCTTTAGACTGAGTGATTTCACAAAATGAGTCCATGGTGACTCCATGTGAATGGTCTTTGCCTCCCAAGTACTTTGCTTATATATTTTTAGGCACCTTTTAAGGGCTTTGGAAGAGGTCCCATGTCAAGTCCACATCTTTGCTTGCGCAGTAGCTCAAACCATTGGCTCCTCTTTAGTATTTCTCTTTGGTCCAAAATAGTCTTCTGTTGCTCTATTCTCTCTCCTTTAACAAAACTCCTTCTGTCTGACTTCTATACTCTTACAGTGCTCCCTCAGTGTAATAAATCTTGTACAGGCAGGGCTTCCCAAACTCCAGTCCTACCTTGAAGTCATCTCCATTCTTGCCTAGTCAAAGCGTGTTCTGCTCTGACTACTCTCAGCCACATAGGTTACTGATACAATGAAGATGAAAACTCCAAGAAGGTAAGAGTAATGTCCTTTTTTCCTGACTCCTCTCTCCACCAGCATGCAATCACTCACCAACATTCTAATGTCGCCTTCAGGGACTTGGGACAAACCAATTACAGTAGGGGTGGTTGAGGGACGTACCATCGGCACACATATTGGTCCGTAACATGGCACGACTTAGGAAAACACATCGTAACAGTTACCTTAATAAAATTAAGTACAGCGCTCGAATCACTCACCGGGGGCATCTCAGCACTGTACAGTCATAGCAGACAAATCGAAGAGCTCACTAAAAAAAAAGGAAGGCCTTCAATTGTTTCCTGAACTGGCAGTAGTCTGAACAAGACGAATGTGCACAGGGAGTCTGTGCCAGTAGACAGGGGCCAGGTACAATAAAAGGTCAGATCTGCCGATCCCCATCTCCTTGCTGCACCCCAATGCAGATTCGTGAACCCCGGGGCTCACTGCTGCTCTCCAAACTGTGCAGCCATCAGAGATTCACACCCTCACCTGACCTCTCCCATTTAGAAAAGCTGCTGAAGCCCTTTGTTTCAATGAAACTGTGCAAATTCTAAGCCTCATTTGGCATCTTCCATCATACAGGGGATTGGGATGTCAGTGTGCATGTTACATGTTTTGTTCATAAATAGTGCGAGCAAAAATGGGGAGAATAAAATCCGAAATAAACTGGTTTGAAAGAGAAGCCCCCAAGAGTAACTGCCCCAGTTTGAAGACTTTTGTCAGGAGTTATGGGGAAAGTGCTATTATTTGTCCAGGGGGCTCCATTGATTCCACTGTGTAGCTGGACATGTGTCATACATGGATCTAGAGAGTTTTAGGTAGTAGAATGGACTGAAAAGACAAAAAAAAGCTTTAATTCCGCAGTTGAAAATGCAGTGCTAAGTTTTAATGTGGACCTTGTGTTCTTTAAGACAGGCACGACATTTACAATGTACAATATTCCCCCTTTAAGTCATACTGGAGCAGTCTATGATATAGTCATCCCACAGAGGTTTAATCATGACACAAAGGCGGACTGACAAGAGCCATTATCAGTGTGAAGTATGCTTTTACACACACGTTTAAATGTAGTTCATATATCTAGATCGACATGATGTAATTGTATTTACAACATTTTCTATGACATGTAGAAGGTGTTTTCCTAATGTATGTTAACTAAGCCGCATTTTCATGCAAAAAGCAATCTGGTCCAAGATGGAAGTCATATCTATCATTCCTTCTGATGCCCCCCATCACCCTCGCATGCATCCCGTCCCCACAAGCTCTGCAGGGGCTCAGTCAGGCAGTAATACTGAGCTACTTTCCACTGTTATTCAGCTCCTCATGAACCCTTCCCAGTTTAGTTGTACTTTGCAACAGGTTTCATTATCTGCCACTGGTTCACTGAGATCATATCTTTCGCATAACATGTTATCGTTAATGTATTGTGTTCTGTTCAAACACCTCCACATGATATTAGCACAGAGGGTGCATAATAATTATTTACATAGTAGGTTACTGTTTAGGTGTTAAAGTAATAGGACGTTTATTTTTCGTGTGCTCTGATTTGATGAAGAAATGATTCCCTCGGCATCACTGAGAGGTAGCTATAAAAGCCAGATATAGTCAATGCAATTGAAGATCTAATATGCAAGAATAATGTATACAAAGCTCCTGATGTTGGGGTTGGAATGAAGACTTCCCTGAAGGCCTAGATTCTGTTATGGATGCTGTCCTTTTTACGATTGATTTTGCTGCCCATTTAGGACCTTACTTTTAATTTTGTAATAAAACCCTTTAACTTTTCATTGATCCAGAACTCAGTTACTGAGCGAACCCAATCAATCTTAAATTGGAGTTACATAAGGACATAGTATTTTTCCTGATTTTAATGCTTTGGGGTGAGCCTCAACGCAAGGACACATTGCCTCATGAAATTGAGGGTTAACACGTTCTCCGATCCAGTGAAATGTGGGAGCACTCTTTGAGGTAAATTTTAGGGTGTCTAATTTGGGGTACCGTGTTTTGCACCCACGGTGTTACCTTGATTGCAGGATGGAACAAAGAAAAATGTGTGGTTTTACCATGCAGTAAAACCATTACCATACTTTGTTGTTCCTTCCAACCTGCAAAACTTAAAATCAGCTGGCAAAATTAGCCTAAGGAAAAAATGGTAAGGTGAAGTAATAGTTTTCCTTGGGCGATTTTACTGCCAAATAGTTCAGAGACCCTCGTCTGTGGAACAGTATTATGGTACGTGATTCTATTGTGATGTAATAATAGAACATGCGCTCTTATGTACAATGGTGATGAAGATAGCGAGATGAACCCTCCCAAATCTGCGGCAGGGACGTTAAACAGGTATTGTCCACATGACCTACTCATTCTTCATAGAACACTGGAGGTTGGAAAATGGAGCAGCGCAGTGCTTAGGGTGCCGTGACATTGTCAGGAGCAGACTTGCAACTCTCCAGTCAGTTGAAAGCAAAACAAGGCAGAGCAGTATGTATGTGTTCAGGTGCAACGTAGCTAGTAAAATTGATATTGGATGGCGTGGCAAGAATCATTCTGGCCGGCCAATACCTTTGAAGAAGCGTGGATTAATCCAACTGAGTACAGCAGCGCGAGCTACAATTTGAAGTCGGCAGCCATTTTGATTGCTAGTAATTGTGATCAGACGTATGTCATCAATGCAGTTCATGCCTCTATTTTCAGATTGGAGGCCATTTTGTAAGTTTCAATAGTGAAGTGTTGGTTTGACTACAATGCAGCTCGTAATTAAAACATTAAGTGCGCATGTGCTGCTCAAAGGAATGCCAACATGTTTATTGGAAGTGTGCTACTGAATAATATGAAAGCATGCAATTCTCAGCTGTCAAAAGAGTTGAATTCTACAATTCATTTGCAATTTGCAAGAATGTAATGACTAAGTGGCAACCAATTAAGCACTTGCTTAATTAACCCTTTTGATTGGCTTGAATAATGGTGTGCAAGCAGGCATATCTAATTAAAACTACATCAGCGACTTGCATGGTTAATGCCAACACGCCCAGTATTCTTACAGGAGGATCTGACTGAGATATTTGACTCCTCTTGTATTTATCATGGAGCAAGATCGGTAAAAGACTCTACGCCCTTGTTTCTAAGATTAATGCCTTGTTTTTTAGGGTGGTCGTGTAAAGGTATACATGTTGCGCACCAGGGCTGTCTCCGGACCATGGGCCACAGATATATACACCTAGTAAACTCAGACTTCTATGGATTGTGAGCGCAAAATAAGCACCTTCATATTCATTGTAACATATAAGGGGTTTTAGTGCGCCATGTATGTTTTTGGATTCCCCAGTAGAGCCCAGTAAAAAATGTCAAAGTTGGTTTAGGTTTTTCAGCAATTATTTGACTGCCATCGATGATGAAAAGTTTCCACCTCAAAGAAAATTTGCGATATGTTTTCATTTTCTGGGCAATGAAGAGCAGAATGTGCCTGGTGATGAATCCATGGAGATAGGAGTATATGAGGAAGCAGTTTTGCATTTAGATGCCATTGTGTGTGAGAACCCTTCATTGTTGTGGAAAGAAGAATACGTTTAACGTGATACCAGCATGCTCATGAAACCATTGGCCAGTAGGAGTCCTGTGGCTTTGGGCAGCCAGTTGTGAGTACACAAACTTTGTAGACCAGATGATAAGAGCGCAAATGGCTTTCCATTGCTATACCAAAAAAGTGCACAAACACCTGCTGGCTTCCACTAATTCTACTTTAGAGAAGATGATATCCAAAGCCAAGGACATAGAACATTAAATGCAGTTTTTTTAAAGTTTTAAAGCAATCTTAAAACAAGAACACACGTACGACAGTAGTTGCTAACCAAAGATCTTATGCGAAGGATAGCAAAGGAAAGAAAAATTAAACTGTATATTCTAAAAAAATGTATGCCCAAATGAGAGACTGCAATACAATAAGTGTGGTTATAGTCACCACATGTCTTCTGCTAATCCTCAGTTCTTTGCCATGTATGGTAAAGAATGTATTAAATGTGGACTCCAAGATCACTTTCTGCAGGTTAGTATCAAAATAACATGTGAGAATGGTGGATGCAGTTGAGGAAGTAGAAGAAGATATGGACAATCTAGTCCTAATGATAATCTGCAGATCTAATGTCAAGCCCGCATACAAGTTAAACATTCAAAATCACATTACTGTATACATGGTGGACTCATGGTTCTCCATCATTAATATTGACTATGGTGTGATCAACAACAAATGGTCATAAGGAGGTCTGACATAGCCTCAGGCATTATCAAAAGAACTGGGTAAAACTAGGTGGGTACATCTAAGCTAAGATTTCATTCCAGAGAAGGAATACTTTAGTAAAAGTTTATATAGCACAAGGAGAGAGTATCATTGGGCGGGAACACTTACAAGCTCTTAAGATGAAGTTTGATCTGTGTTCAGGGCCTCTGGTATTTGATTCTACCAAAACTATTATATACTAGTATAACAAGGTCTTTTCAGATACGTTGGGCAATCTAAGAGGATTTCAGCATGCCATGCAATTGAAACCTGACAGTTGTCTCATAAAACAGCGTTCAGGATACACTATTGTCTGCTCAACAGGATGTGTTCATATTACTCTAAAGAATGCGTGAGGAGGCCATTACGGAGCCCACAGAGTCATCTTTGTAGTTCTCTCTTGTAGTGGTGGCACAGAAAAAGAAAGGAAAGATCAGGTTGTTCATCAATTTGAGATCACTGAATTGTAACATCTTGGTAGACCGTCACCCCCTCGAGCAAGAGGGTTAAGCACCATAAAAAGCTGTGGCTGCTAGAGTTAATGCTCCTCCACCCACCAACAAAGAACAGCTGTTGTTATTCCTCAGGCTTTGCAAGTACTATGCAAAGTACATCAAGAATTATGCAAACAAAGCCAAGGTTTTGAGACAGTTATTAAAAGAATCACCGTAGCATTGGAACAAACAGAGGCAACAAAAATAATTTGAGGAAATTAAAATGATATTGGTTCAGCCAAAGCATCGCAGTGTTTAATCCAAATATTATGTGCACAATTTATGTTGATGAACAGGTTTAAGGGCAGTGTTAAGTTAACATGACCAAGGAGTTGACCATACTGTTGTCTTTGCAGCTAGACCTTTGAAACCAGCAGAATGAGAGTTCAGCCATTGAAAAGAAATCTTTAGTGAGCACGCGGGTGGTGGAAAAAGTTAATTTATTTGGTGGGAATGGGTTTGTGATTCAGTCTGATCATAAGCCATTGACTCAAATTATGACTAGGGAGAAGAACAGCCAGGGTCTGTGCAGGTAATAGCAGTGGGGCCGTGTGAGGGGGGACGCCAAGGGAAAATTCATTATTTTTTAAATTTTCTCTGGACATCATCCCTTGAAATACCCCCCACCCGGCCCCACCGCTGTTACCTGCATGGACCGCGGCTGGAGAAGAATGTTAATTGCGCGACACACTTAAGCCATTTAGCTTCTTGAATTAATAAATACCGATTTGATGTTCAGCACATTCAAGGAACAAAATACATGTTGGTTGAATAGTTTCTCTTATCTGCCAATCGAGGTTCAGGGGGAAGATAGTGTTGAGGATGGACTGGAGGACTGTGTTATAGCCAGTGTTGATGTGGATAAGAGTAAAGATGGCGCCATCAGCGAAGACGAAAAGTTGGAACGCATGAGCCGAGACCAGGATTTGATTGCTGTTTTGCATTGTGTACAGCAGCGTTGGCCTAAAGAAAGGAGTTTGTCAGAAAATTTATAAGCTTATTGGAAGGTGAGGTAGAAATGGTCTGTGAAAGATGAGTTACTGTGTCGTATTAAAAAAAAAATCCTCCCATGGCTATGATGCATTAAGTATCGCATCATGCAACAGACGTTTTTGTGGCCTGGCATTGACTCTGACGTGGATGCTTTCGTGCAAGAATATGAAATTTGTTCCAATGCCGTTAATTGATTGATTATATAAATGATCCTGAGCCAGTAGAATTTCCCTTGAAGCAGTAGCATGCCCTGGTTATGGATTTTTAATGTCCATTTTCAAACTTGGAGATAGAAATTAGGTATTTGATTACTTTAACTGATTACTACACCAAATGGTTTTAGTGGAGGTTTGCTGAGAGGACTAATGTTCATGGTGTGACATCAAGATTTTATTAACCTCTTTTGTGAGCAAAAGCTATCTGGCGGTGATGATCAGTGCTAACTGCATTCTGTTCACATCACAAGAGATAAAGGCATATTTGTCGTCTACTGGTTTTCAGCACAAGCAAATTGTGTTATATCGCCCAATACCTAACATGTTGGCATGGAGGGATAACCATATTTTGAGAGGGTGTATACAATGGGCTATTGGTGCCAATGTGGAGGTGTTGAAGGAAATGCAATTCTGGATTTGGGCCCATAGAACTATAATTTACACTGTTACCAATGAGTCTCTTTTCTTCTTGATAGAGGCAGGTATCCATCTTTAACTTTGTGCCCTGCTTGGATGCCCTTGTGCTGGACACACTTTGTATGGAAGAGAAGGATAATTGTAACAGAAAAGTCTTTGTAGAAAGGATACAGACGAGTCCTGTGAAGTTTAACAATTATCATGATACTAAGCCAGGAGTTCTCATGGTCTGTGTGAACTCAGGTGATTTAGTCAGAGTGACAAAGCCCATTTTGCAAGTTAAAAGGTCATGAAAATATTATAAACAAATAAACGGGATTAGAGTTGGAAAAAATTCAGTGTGTCTGAAGGATGGTGAATGGTGGAATGTGAATAGAGACTGCTAGTTGGCTGATGTGTCAAGAGAGAAGAGGAATAGAGCGTATGATTCACAGACTTTGTGGGTGATTTGTAGGTACACCAAGCACTCTGAAGCTCCTATCATGGGTGCATGACAGGGTGGCTCCAGGGAGAGTGCGGGACGTACGAGCTGATGCTGGCACAGGTGGTTCATTAATGGGGTTCACAGCTTTTTTTTGGGTAGGTGAGTTTAGGTGTTTGTTAGACCGCAGGAGTTTATATTTAACTGATTCATTAACTGATTCATTTTGAACACAGATTAATGAAGGAGTTTCCATTTTTATTTCTTTCCTATGATCATTTTACATCTAAGTAAGCAAAACCTCTCTGTTTTAAGAAAGGAGAAGTGCTGTGATGTATTAATGGAACCTCACACATCAGGTTGTTCTGATGCAGGAGGCCTGTGTAATAAAAGGGCATTTCCTGAAGGTTACGACAGTTGATGGTTCCTGAAAGGCTGATGTTCTGTTCTCTCTGAGGTAATGTTACGCTGCTTGTATCTGTAAGGTCCACTATCACCCGGAAGGGTATCCCCGCAGGTGTATGCCTAGCACTGCATATGGTAGGTTGGTTAATTGAAAAAGCCATGTCTTCAGCTTCTTGCAGAATTCGAGAAGAGAGGAGGAGGCTATGATATAGAGTTGGAGATCGTTCTATGCTTTAGGAGTGATGCAGGACACCGCCCATCCTCCTCATCTGGTTTTGTGTATGCATCTGAAAAGTGTGCGATTAGGAGTCCTGCGGAGCGAAGGTGCCTGGGCGGTTTGTGGAAGGAGATAAGACTGTTCAGGTAGGTGGGGCCTGAGATGTGTAGTGCCTTGAATGTGGGTAAGGATTTTGAATTGATTACTTTTGTGTATCATGAGCCAGTGTAGTTCCCTGAGGTGTGGTGTGATGCAAGTTCTGTGTGGGAGGTTGAGGATGAGTCTGGCTGGCAAGTTCTGGATGGTTTGTAGTGCTCAAGTGAGTTGCTTTGTGATCCCGGAATAGCTGGTGTTCTCATAGTCTAACTTGCTGGTTACCAGGGCGTGAGGGATAGTTTTTCCAGGAATGTTTTGGAGCCTTTTGAAGATGTTTCTCATCTTCTTCAGAGTGAGGATGCAGGATTCTTTAATGGTGTTGACTTGTGCGGCCATGTCCAGTTTGCTGTTGATAAATATTCAGAAGGTCCTGGTGTGGGTTCTGGGTGTGAGTCAGAGTTCGGCCAACCACCAGTTGGAGTCCCCTAGTGAGGTGTTCTTGCCAAAGATCCCTTCTTTTCTGTCGTTGGTGTTGAGCTTGAGACAGTTGGCTTTCATTCAGTTAGTGACATCGGACATGCAGGCAGTGAGCTTGTTTCCTGTGTTGAGGGTCTTGTCCAAGAGGGAGAGTTTGAGTTGTGTGTCATCTAAATTGGAGAGCATGTTGATGTCATGTGCACAGATGACACTGGCCAGAGGGCTCATGTATGTGATCAAGAGGGTGGGGCTGAGTGATAAACCTTTAGGTACTCTACAGATGAGTTGTCTGGCTTCCAAGGAATATGGTGCCAGGTTTACAGCTTGTGTTCTATTCATTAGGAAGGAGCAGATCCAGTAGAGAGCGGGGCCTTGGATGGCAATCTCATGGAAGCCTGATGAGGATGGGCTGCGAGACCATGTGAAATGCTATAAAAAGGCCCAGGAGACTGAGAGCTGCTGTTTCTCCTCTGTCAAGGATTTTGTATGTGGTGGCAATGAGTGCTATTTCTGTACTGGGCTGCATAGGGGAGCTGGCTGTTGCTGATGTGGTAGGTGAGGTGTCATTTGATTCGTTTCTCTAAGACCTTTGCCAGGTATGGTATGAATGAGATGGGTGTGTAGTTGGAAAGTGTGGCTGGGTCAGTGAATGGTTTCTTGAGCAGAGGCATGATGGTGGCATGGTTCCAGGTATCCGGAAATGTGGCAGAGTCGATGGAGGTGTTGAGGATGGGTGTTAGTGCTTCGCTGATCGGTAGGAATCCTTTGGTGAAGGTGTGGTGGGGCAAGGGTCAGATAGAGCCCTCGAGTGGATGATCTTCATTGCAGCAGCAAATTTGCTAGTGGTGACAGCAGGCCACGAGGGTCAGGGTTCCTTCATTGACTGTGATGGGAAGTTGAGGTGCAACGGTGAAGGGGTTCAGTTGAGGGTCAAAGTTGGTTTATATGGGGGTGATTTTGCTACAGAAGAATTCTGAGAGCTTGTTGCAAAGATCTTGTGAGGAGCTGATGTTGGAGTTGGTAGGATGTACAGTGAAATATTTGATGATGGTGAGGTTTTCCTTGCTGCTGTTAGTGCTGGCATCAATACGATCTTCAAATTTCTTGTTAAGTGCAATGAAACGCAAAAGGACAATTTTAGGCAATGTTGATTATTTTTTTAATGTGAATTTTTTTATGGCCGCCATGTTTAGGCAGCAAAAAGTCCTGTTTTTTTTTATTTTAATTTTTGTGGCATTTGCTTGCAATGGAAAATATACTTAAAATATATTTAAACGTTGCACCACCTTGCTAAGGGGCCAGTTCTATTGGCTTTGTCAGTGGTGGTTAATTCTTTTTGCAGCGACTTGTGTACTTATGTGGTGGCAAAAAGCGTTCATGTGTTTGTTCTAGTAAACAAAATACAAACACTGCTTCATGCTGTAGGAAAAAAGCATTTCTCAGAAATGGAGTAAAAATAAAACCACACTGGCCTCGCACCTTTTGGTTCCTAGCGAATGGTGGTACGGGGATAGGTCGGATCCAGCGTAGGCTGTTGAGCGGCAGTGTATGGGAGACCACACGCTACATACGATCCTATACTCCGCGCCCTTGCGGTGCTCCTTGCCGGCAGCCACACAACTTGTCTTTCAGATCTGGAGGAAGGCATTACGGAGGATGGGCTGGTGGAACAAGTTGACCCGGGAGACCCCTCTATGGCACAATGGCCGCCTGCCCCAGCTGACCGTTCTGCCTGGATTCCAAGACTGGGATGCAATCGGGATTTTTACTTTGGGGGATGTTATGTGGGGACCCGTTTTGAAATCATTTCAAGACATGCAAAAAGATTTTCAAATGCCACAAACTCAATTTTTAAATATCTGCAATTTTGACATGCTATTTCCCCTATCTTGGTGGGACTAGAGGCACTGGCCGAGTTCAGTCCGGTGGAAACGAAAGTGTTCATGGGAGATCTGCAGGATCACAAGATCTCCAAAATCTACCAGTCCCTGGTCACGCATTGCTCCCCATCCCTGCAGCATCTCCGGGAGGCTTGGGAGGGTGATGTGGGCTCGATGGAGGAGGAAGATTGGATGGAGGCCCTGGCCGCCCCGCGAGGGGCAGCCATCGCATTGAGCCATCGGCTCATCCAATTTAAATACCTCCATAGGGTGTATTATACCAGGGTCAGGTTGTACAGGGCGGGTTGGTGGCTTCCCCGGTGTGTCTTCGGTGCGCGCATGAGGAGGGCACCCTGCTTCATACCGTGTGGGACTGTTCCGCGTTGGCGCGGTTCTGGAGAGGGGTTATGTCCTGCCTTTCGGAGGTTCTGTGTTGGGATCTTCCTTGTTCACCCAAGTTGGTTCTCCTGCATGTCATGGAAGGTATTGGGGGCAATGTTTATAAACGCCATCTTATGCTTTTGGGCAACAGTGGCGCCCTCCGTCTCTGCATGGAAGAATGGCCTGGACTTTTGTATGGGGTTGGAGGCTCCCATTTTTGTGGCGAGGGGGTGCAAAATATTACAAAATTTGGAAGCACTGGGCGGATTATCGGAGCCTGGAACTGGAACCCGCCCCTACCCAATGTCTAGACCGGCTGTAATTTCTCCCCTCTTCCCTGAGGTGTCCCTTGTACGCACGTGGTGGGATGTAAGCTTCTTGGAAACGTCACATGGGGGGGTGTTGTTTACCTTTCTCTTCTGTTTGATTCAACTGCAATGTCCTTTAATTTCTCATATGCAGATGAGAAAACTGTCAAAGTCACAATTATGCATATTGATGCTACGGAAGTCTTTGGGTCACAGATGTCCGCCCTTTACATGCTTTCTGACAAATAAAATATGTTTAAAAAAAACTAGGACATTAAAATAAATATGGAGCAGAAATCCACAGAAGTGCTATTTAGCGCACTGGCACTTGATACAATCCAGCATTGGGGCGTAGCTTTAGAGGTGGGGGGATTTCGGGTGGTACTCTCCCCTAATCAATAAATTCCGTAGTAAATAGTTGGGTAAGTTGCTTTCAGTCTGGAATGGTGAGGAGTCCGTCAGATTTCACAGAGGATGTTTACATGCACACGCACACTAAACCACACACACTCACTCACTCCCCTCTGTTTTGAAGTTCTTAAAAAATGCTGGTTATTTCACAAAACATTTTGTTTTAAGTATCTCCAACAACCTGCACTGCTATCCCTTTCCACTGCCCCGTAAGTCCTCCTCATGTCCTTTCGTAGATACAGTGCTTAAATTGAGCCGGTGCTTTCCAGTGCTCAGTACCGGCACTTAATTGGTTTCTGGTGCTCGGCACTGCCACCTAATTGTCAACACCATGTTTGGAACAGTCTACCACATGGTGGCGCTGCTCATCTAATTCAGAGATGAGCAGAACAACGGTTGTTTAGGTATACAATATACATTAAAATTGCTCATAGCGGTCTCATCAGCCATTCTTTTAGCTTTGGAGACCTGGAATAATCTGAACTGTCGCATTTACATGCGAGAGAGATGGTTAGTAGTTGTTTTGGCAGCAATGACAAGGGCGATTGGTGGTGCAACCTGCAGTGGCCTCCTGGTCAGAGCTCTGGCACTTAATATTTTACAAATTAAGCACTGCGTAGATAATGTATTTTACCATGATATGCCAGCGTGATTGTTGGGAAACCTGAAGCTCACAACCCCAATCACCCCCCTCCTATCTTACTGACCAAGCTACCCCCTGATCCAGCCTAGCGTAAGAGACAGAGTCCCACGCAGCCTCCTCTCCCCTGCGAACTAGTTAGGACAGCAGCAGCTGTGGTTTATGCCTTCCCAGACGCTTTGTGTACCTTTGATTTTGCAAGAAGCTGAATTTCCTGTTTTTGCCCGTCCCAAAGGACTCCAATTACTTCCTTATCTACAGCTGGCTACAGCCGTTGAGTATGGTGGCGGTGTGATGGCAACAGCCAGCTTTATGAAGGCCACACGCAGTTAATATATTCGCAAACATTCTTTTTTTGTGTGCAGTTTTATAAGCTGTGAACTCGACCGAAGGTATTGGGGCGCTTTACATAAGCACCAGTTACATTACATAAGGTCAAATTCATATTTATTTAGGTATGGGGAGATTAAGTGGTGTTCCCAGAATCACAGGATGTTGAGTCGACACCGAGACTCGAACCCAGTTCCCAAGTTGGCAGCTCTCGTTGTTACACCACATACTGAGATCAGACCTTATTTTTAAGCAGAACAATATATTTTTCAATAGTTCTGTCGGCAAAGGGATCAAAACTCGCCCCCCGCTGTGTCGACGAACATTTGTTACTTCGTTGCTGTGGTACACCACCCGGACACAGAGGGACAACCCTCTGGCACCTTCCCAAAGACTCACTGAAGTAGCTGGCCAAGCACATCTCACCACATGAAGGGAGAGGCTGCGTTCTGCATCGCTGTGTACGCATCACAGTCAGAGAGAGGCAGGTGCGTAGCGCCCATTGGGCTCAAAGGACTAAAGCCCCCCCCACCCTCTCCCCGTCGTGTGTGGCAGCCCAGGCTGAGACAGCTTCCCAGGCACACACACAGCCGCACCTGAGTACTTCCCAGGTCTTTAAAAGAGCATTTGCTTGTTAATGAGGCTTTGTTGTTTTTTCACCCCTTCTTAGAGCCCCTGCAGCTCCACTCTGCCTATTGCTGGAAGAATTAGCCCCCCGCCGAATATTTTTCTTAGCCCCCCTCCTGAAATTTGCCTCTAGTTGCGGCTCTGGAGAGAGGCCTGCTGTAGAAATTTGAGAAAACTAGGAGAACAAATAAAAAGTGTCCAGGGCAGCACAGTTTCACTAGGCAAGAAAAGGTTATGAACGAGTTGTAGGTGTAAACCTGTTGGTCCCATATCATACAAAGTTCAGGGATGAAACAAGCTTGGTTGTGCGCCCAATACTGGATACCCTGATGGCAGAGTGAGTGTTTAAACAAACAGACATGGCCATCCTAGGTCTGAAAATAGAACTTGGTGAACCACACAGTTGATAGAGTTGGTGTATAGTTCTGGCTTGACAGACTTACAAGTCTGATGATTCATGCAATAAGGAAATAATAAACATGGAAGTAATGCACAGACAGTTGCTTTGGCTTAGCACACTAGGACACTGCTTGCTTGAACTAAACTCATTTTGGATCAGCTCACCTGACATCATACATAGAGTGCACACAGTGGTCGAAGAGGGGAAAAAAAGGAGAGGAACTGTGGGCGGTTAATCAGAGGGTGGGACTAACCAGAGGACTGGATCAGAGGGCGGACTCAGAGGTGTGGCCAGAATGCACAAAACATACCCATTATTAGTATTTAGCATTTCACTGGCCAGTTACAGGTTATTAAGTTGTTTAATTCAACCAATTGATACCCATGATTATTTGAGGTTTAATATGAGTTATTGACATTAAAATAGATTCACAAAGTGTGATATGTTTCCAATCACAGAATGTCCCAAATAATCTTAAAAGTGGAAGCACAAGCTATTCGTCTCCGAGCCATGGAGTTTCTGTCATCTGTAATTTTCCACAACAGCAGTTCAAACATGAATGGCAAAATATCCTAGTTTTCAAAGGTTTCTATATAATTATGGCTCTGCCATATTTGCCACATAATAGAACATCTGCTGTATAATCTGACAATTTTAACTAATAAATTGTAGCTCAAACGGATCAAAAGTTACTAAAAAATGTGAGTTGTGTTGCTGCGAAGTGGACAGCCCTTTGCAAAGGTTGACTGATCGCCTTTCTCACTGCTGAATTTGCATATTACACTGGTACTAATAAGGCAAAATCTTTCCAGAGACTGTTAGCATGTGTACAAATCTCAAAATGATAAAGTATCAGAAAATATACTGCATTATGCTGAAGCCTTTTGTTTGCTGCATAATGTAGTCAACACTGCTGCATAATTTTGTCCTCCTTTGCTGCCTAATTCCAGTGGCCCCAAATAAGGTAGCACATGTTAAAGTGCTTGTGCATGATGCAGAGAGACTGAAGTTTGTGAACTTAGTTTGGTGTGCGTGCAAATCCTGCATTGCCGATCCCTGGTGAGTTGCAGCTACTACTGCTGAAACAAGGTCAATGGAGGGGTACCAATGGGTGTGGTGCACTGGCCTCAAGGGCAGGCCTGGCTTTAGTGCTGGTGGTGCCCTGTGCAACAATGTTTGTTGGTGCCCCCCAATGACCATGGATTCCCTCATTACCACCCTTTAACTGTGCCACTCAAGTCTCCATAACCACACTCTCGTTCAGATGCATTTAATTTGATTTACAGGGCCACTGATTACAGTGTAGGGTGTCAGATCACTTTACATCACAAACATTACACAGAGACAATCAATCATACATGTGTAAATCACTGTATAGTAAATGTTACATAAGACAAAGGACTACAAGGTGTAGGAGTCACATGACAGCCATACTAGAATGCATTATAGTTTAATAGTGATTGGTCTGGAGAAACACAAAACTCAGAATTTAAAGCGTAATACCATGGTTGGGGGTTCTCTTTATTAATCAGAATTGATTTCCATCTAAATCAACACTTTTTACAACATTCGGATAATCAAAGACTGGGGAAAAACCATAACGCTCTAATTTATACCTTGCAGTTTGCACGCAGTTCTTAGATGACAGTTAATAGCTCACTGTTCTATGTTAGGATTTTAACTTATAAACTGCTAGTAACAAAAGGATCTCACTGACAAAAGCAGTAACCCACTGACCAATTTATATTAAGTTCACTTTGTGATCTGTACGGTACATGATCTTTGCAGCAGGCACGTTAACCCTCTGTGCTATCTTTCCATGAGTCAAAACTTCCAGTAGACAAAACTCCTAGGAAGAACATTAATCACCGGAGTTATCATGACATTTTTATTGTTGCTGAAAATTGATGGGGCCAGGAAGGAGGCAGCAAGCACTTTTAAAACCATAATATATTTGCAAACATGACGCTCCCCACCCTAAATCAGAGCCAGGTGCGGTCACATTGGGCGCACTGCCCTAGAGCCAGACGTTCTCAAATGTCTTGTGACCTCAGTGACTGAGTCACTGTCGCTCTAGGGTGTGCTGGTTCATAGGCTTGCCCGGAAGACTGGAGGTGAACTTCATGGGAGTGTGGTGTACAGGCCTTCAAGGTTAACCCACACTTGCCACCGCTAGGGTTCACCTGCTGATTTTAAGACACCAGGGCTTCTAAGGTCTAGCGGGGCCTTCTAAGGTCTAGCATGGGAATGTGCTCCCTCAGGCGGGTGGTCTGGGACACTGGTCATAAAAGCTGAACCCGGTTCCCCAGTTTCAAACTTGGCAGTTCTGCCCATAGTGCCACGTCCTCTCCCCCACTAAACACAATACTGCTCCACTGAGAGAAACTCGCACTGCTTTCAGCTCAGCTACAACCCAATTGTGCCCCACTATAAACACCTGCATGTGACTCAATTCAAATTATGCACTAGACAAGAGTAATATGCTGCTTAAAAAAAGTAACATCATCATGGAAAAAACAAACACTCATAGGGAATGTAAGATTAAGTAAAGTATGTGAAATGTAAGCAGGAGAAACATGGTTACCATAACGCTTTTACACTCTTTATTCAGAAATCAGTGAGTGCTATTGCCTGAAAAGTTAAGAACATGACTACAGGGCCTGGAAAGGACCCATTTTAATGTCCATTGCTTATATCCTTGCAAAACATAAGCAGTATGGATTGAAAAGACCACATCCTTGAACACAGAGCCGCAGTACACATTTTGTTTTCCAATCCCCCCATCAATCAGGCGTTGCAGTACCTCCAGGATTGGTGCACTTCCCCACCCAATGAAAAAAATGCTGTTAAAAAAAGAAGAGAAATCAAAAGTAGCGCTTCACTGGCAAACTCTGTAAAGTGACAAATGAGTTTGGGTGTGAATAAAGTCAATCTGGCCCCTTTGCGACCACTCTGTCTTGTATATTTCATGATTTATTTATTTTTCATATTTTGAACCTTTTTATCCCCAAGGCTGCCCTTTGGAATAGAAAAATTTCAGAAAAATACTCTTTTTTTGGACCCATTTCACAGGGGAACAAATAAAGGACAGGAAGAACGAGAGGGTGAGAACCTTCTTGAGTCACGGTATTCAGTAAGTGAGGTGGAGCTAGACAGAAAGAGAGGGAATAGGAGGAGGAAAGAGGGAGGGGGCATCTGCCAGCAGCAGAGCAGAAGTGGACAATGTCCTTGTCTTCTCTGTGAAAGAAAGAAAAGACAGAGTCCTTTTCCTTCTCTGCCCATCCTCCCGTCCCCGAACGGCCATGAACGCTGAGCCTTATCTGGAGACCTTGGCTATTTCTGCAATCCTGGTATGCATTTTTAAAATAAAAAAGTAAGGGCATGCCGTGCCCTGCCGATCCTGCCCACTTCGACCACTGAGTGCACAGTGGTAATGTCTGTTATTTCACAGGCGATCTCACGTGGAATCATTATATCGTGGTCATTACACCAAGAGTGTCATTACATTGCAGTACTTTAAACTGAGAATTCTTTACTTTGCAGGTAAGTTTATATTCACTGTTTCTAGCCCTACAGACACATTATATATGTATAATCTGTATAATGTATAATATATAATGTGTGTATATATATATAATGTGTGTATATATATATATATATATATATATATATATATATATATATATTCACTGAAAAAACCATAGGTTTCAGGGGTGTTATAGTTAGCTGGACTTTTCACTTGTACAAAACCATTGAAATTCCCCCGTTATAGTTAGTTCAGCTAACTATAACTCGCGCGCCCGCAATGCACTGCTGATGACGTCACATATTACATCACTCATGACATGGTCAGTGACATCACTCATGACATCACTGATGACATCTCAAATGACATCACTGATGACATCACTGATGACATCATCCAGTGAATGTGTGTTTTTCTGAAAATTAAATATGTTTTATATATGTATATCTCAAGGTCGATGGAAGAATAAATGGGTATATAAGTGTCTAAATGGATGATTTGTTTTTGAAAAATTGATTGTGTAACTGACTGATTAAGTGTATCATAGTGAATACATGGCTTAGTGAGTAATGTTTAAATATGTAAATATCTGTATCAGTCTCTCACTTTGTGTATAAGTGGCTGCATGGGTTGGTGAGTAGCTACATGGGTGTCTATATAGGTTATTAGTTGGTTTTTTGAGTATCAGTCTGAGTGTCTGCATGGTTCGGTGGGGGGTATTACGTAGTGCATAGGTGCATGAATGAGTGACTCACTGTTTGTATGTGTTGAACACAGCATGTGTGCAGGACTGTATGGGTGGATGAGTGTGTGTATGGGTGTGTTAGTGAGTGAATGACTGTCTCAATAGTGTCTTTATGAGTAACTACATATGTTTTAAACTAGTATATGTGACTATTGGTGTATATATGTGAGTATATGTGAGAGTGAGAGATTGAAAGAGTTCCTGTATGAATAAGTATGTTTTTCTATAAGTGATTGTTTAAAAGACTAAGTATGTGTAAGTTTCCGTAGAAGTAAGTGTGGTGGTGTGTGTATAACTGTATATGCAAGTAAATGTATGTTTGATTCTTTATTAGCATGAGTGACTATGTGTGTGAGTAACTCTATGGATGAGTGGAATTGTGTAACAGGATGTATAGGTGCATGAGTACATATGATGAGTGAGTACATGTATGAGTGACTGTATAGGACTGTTGGTGAATGAGTGGATGTGTATGTGGATCTTAGAATTACTGAAGAGGTTGTTGTAACTGGTATTGGTATGTCCATTGTTTTGAAAATTTTAGTCTCTATTTTTGAATGTGTGTATCAAAGGTTATATTAGGGTGAGAGGAGGTCTGCCACTCTATCACAAGGATGATGTCATCAGTGATGTCATCAGTGATGTCATTTGAGATGTCATCAGTGATGTCATGAGTGATGTCACTGACCATGTCATGAGTGATGTAATATGTGACGTCATCAGCAGTGCATTGCGGGCGCGCGAGTTATAGTTAGCTGAACTAACTATAACGGGGGAATTTCAATGGTTTTGTACAAGTGAAAAGTCCAGCTAACTATAACACCCCTGAAACCTATGGTTTTTTCAGTGAATTTCTGAGGTTTTTTAAATGCTAATTCCTAACTATAACGTGCCTGAAACCTATGGTTTTTTCTGTGAATTTCAAAGGTTTTTTAAATGCTAATTTCTAACTATGCCTACAGAGATAGGACATGTGAAGAAAGAAGAAAAAATGCACAGAAAGAAACAAAGGAAGTGCAGAAAGGACCAACAGAAGTCCTCAAATACGAAGATAAGTGCAGGAAGAAGGATAACGTGCAGAAAGAACAAAAAGAAGAGCAGAAAGAAGCCTTGTTGCAAAATCATCCTGTACCCTCAACTTTTTCAGACGGATACTGGTGGTAACTGAGTCTGACTAGCCAGTCCTAGAGCCAGTGCTATGTTAAAAGACACTTAGAATACAGTGAAAACACCTACATACACTAGGGAACATTATGCGTTGGGGTCCCCCTGTGATTAGCATGACCTCCTCTGTAAGCCCCTAGTACATAATAGGGCATGGGGATTAAAACTACCTCTTAAAACAGGCCACAGGGCGTTTTTGCACACGTTAACTCAGGCCCCGTCCCCTCCCTTCACCACTGTGTAAACACGCCCTGTGTCCATTTTTAGGTGGGAGATTAAGTTCATTTGAATCCTGAGGGTCCCTAGGGTCCAACTAGCCCACTAGGTACCTCCAGTAAATGCCACAGAGCTGTGTTGCAGAGAGGTGTAAAAAGTGGCACGGCCTGGACCACCTCCTTGCAATGCAGCTCAGTGGCGCTTACTGGAAGCACTTGGTGGGCTAGTTAGCCCCCAGGGGCCCTCAGTATTGAAGGGAAATTATATCCCCAATTTAAAACGTGCCATAGTGCGTGTTTGCACACGTCACCTCAGGCCCCGTCCCCTCCCTTCACCACTGTGTAAACGCGCCCTGTGGCTGTTCTAAGTTGAGAGATTAAGTCCCCTTGAATCCTAAGGGTCCCTAGGGTCAAACTAGACCACTAGGTACCTCCAGTAAGCGCCACAGAGCTGCGTTGCAGAGAGGTGTAAAAAGGGGCTTGGCCTCAGAACACCTGTCTGCAGCGCAGCTCCCTGGCGCATACTGGAGATGCCTGTTGGGGGCGCGTTTGCAGAGTGCTGCACGGAGGGGGCATGGCCTCCGGCACGATGCCAGTCTTTTATTTATTTTAATTTTTTAAGAAGGGGGGCTGTGTGGTTCCCCTTCTTATTCTAATTTATTGGCCCTGATGACCCCATCCCCCAGGGCCTGTCTCCTAATTATATTTTTTTGACCCCAATCCCTAGGGCCGGCCACTGTTTTTTATTATTTTAAAAAAATATTTATTTATAGACACACCTAGGACATGCTGGACAAACCGTACGTACCTATCACCATGACGATTTGCGGGATATTCATTAAAAGGCGACTATGCATGCAATGAATCCACGTGGAATGTATTTACACTACTAGTGAAGCTCTGACATGTCTGATGCCCTACCGTGCCTAATCCCGGTAGACACCCTTGTCGTTTATTTATACAAACATGGGTAGCTATTGACGGGCACATTTAATACACATGCACACCAAGCCATTCAAAGGGGATTCGACAAAAATTCGACCAAAACTATGCAAGAAACCCCCCTCACGGTTAATAAAACACACATCCACTGCCGGATGTGTAATACTTTTTATTTTACTCTCTGGAAAGGGGACGAACATCACTTGAGAGTCACAGCGCGCTCCTGACAGAGCCCAATGCTGTGTTACACCCACCATTGCCTGCCGAGTGCCACACACCTCTGTGTTGTATTCCACTAGCTAGTGCATATGCTATGACACTCTCTAGCCCATGTGCACTGTAACACCACTCCGTGAATATGTCATGCCACACTTGTCTTCGCACGGGTTATATTGCCCCATCTAACGTGCCTTCCTCGATGCCTATGTTATAACGCACAGTGCTATGCCATACATATTACAATCTGCGATCCATATCTGTGTCACAGTGCATATGCAACGTTACACTCCCCAGCACATATTTTATATTACAACTTTAGAGACTAGTTAGGTTACACAACACTGCCCTGTGCATATTACACTCCAAGGTGCATATCGCATAGCACGCGCTAGTGCCTGTGCTATCTCGCGCTCTCCAATGAATCTGTCATTGCGCACAATGTATTGCATATTATATTTCACGCCCGGTTCATCTTATATCACACTTTTTGGTGCATAGTTTATACCATACACTATATCTAGTTTTCATTTTCAATCGTGCTCTCAGGACTATGTTCTATATAACACTGTGTTCACCTACCCTTTTCACGGGCATTACATTTTGCGATAGGGGGTGGAGGGTCAGGGGGTGTTTCTGCCAAGTGAGCCCGGAGTCACAGTCACAAACGTCCTCTTCTTCCTGACTAAAAGTGAGATTATGCTGCATACTTGTTCATATTTTAAGTAGTTCGCACAGACTCAATGTTTTAAAAACAATAAAGTTCCTAATACCCGCCTTCTCTGAACAGTTAGCTTGCTGCCCCATCCCCCTCTTCCCTATCCTCTGTTGTGTGAATCCATGGAATAGCCTCCTCCCTCCTGCCATGCATGGTCTGATGTGCTGCCACTGCCCTCAATTTAGTATGATGTACCAGTCCACTCCTCCTGCCCTCCATTGCCCAATTCTATGCCCCATCATTGACCTCCTGCTTAAACTCTGTGCTTAGCTTGCTGCCCCTATTCTCCTTCCCCCTGCCCTCCGATGTCTTTGTGCATGCCCCTGCTCCATCCTTTTTGCCCACCATGTCCCATGGACCTGCCACTCCTATCTACTCTGAGTGTTCTGTTGAGCTGCCACTCCCCTCCCACCTGCCTAGCATTGTCAGATGACTGTAACCTGTCCCTGCCACCTCCACCCTGCCTGTCCACATGCCATGCCCCTATCCTCTTCCTCCTGTCCTACATGGTCCATTGTACTGCCACACCCTTCTGCCCTCCCTGGTCTGTTGTGCTGCAACTGCTCCTCCTGCCTGCCCCGTGTGGTCTGTTGTGAGGTCCCTTCCCCTGAACTTTCTTGTCTGTGCACAGGTCCTGACCCTCCCTTCTATCCTCCATCGTCCTTTGTGCATGCCCCTGCACCCTCCTTCTTGCCCATCATAGCCATTGGTCTTCTGTGCTGCCATGGCCCCTCCCACCTTCCCTGTGTGGTCAGTTAGCTGCCCCTGACCCCCTCCCACCTTCCCTCCATGGTCTGTGTGTATGCCATCACAGTCTCACTGTTGCTCTTCATGGTGTGTCTTGCTTCTAGTGCCCATCCTGCCTGACCTCCATGGCTATCTTGCTGCTCCTGCCCTGCCCCCTTGCCCCCAGCCCTCTGTTTACATGTGAAGACCCCTACTCCCTCCCTCCTGGCTTGTCTGTTCCATTGTAATGCCCCTGATCCGTCCCTACTGCCCTTTATGGTCTGTAATGCTGCAGCTTTCTCTCCTGTCTGTCCATTATGGTCAGCTAGCTACCATTGCCTCTTGCCCCTCTGTTCTCTGTTGTCCATGTGCATGGTCCTGTCCCCTCCCTCTTGCTTTCTATGGATTGTTGTGCTGCACTCCCGTCCTGCATGCCCTGTGTGGTGTATTGTGCTGCTGCAAACCCTGATGCCTGCCCTGCAGGGTCAGTTTGGTGCACCTCTCCATGTCCCTCTTGTCCTCTGTTATCCAAGTCCATGTCCCTATCCCATTTCCTTCCATGATCCAATGTACCATACTTGCGAACATTTTGAACTTGGTAAGAGGGAGATTTTGAAAAAAAACTGGGGTATTGATTTTCCCCTTTGAGTTACATTGAAAAAGAGGATATTGTAGACAGGAGACAGATCAAATAAAGCCCATTTGAGCTTAAAAACATTGGACGTTTCCTGGCTGAATCGGGTCTGTTGGCATGTATGGTTGTACTACCATTGCCTCTTCCTTCTGCCCACAATGGTCTATTACATTGCCACAGCCTTGAAGGAGGGTAGATTTTGTATCACAGGGGGCCCCTGGCCCGTTCTGTCCACACCTGAAGTATGAGACCCTTGTCCTTGCCCTGCCAGCCGCATTTGTAGGCCGTATTAAATTGACCAGCGGGTCCTGTTTTGCTATATAATTATCCTGAGACATCCTTACCACTCAGCCAGCATAAAACCCCTGTGTAGGCCCTTCTGTTCAATATGTAGGCCTCTTTGTTAAATTGACCATAGCTCTGCAATTTTAGTGTATAGCAGTCTGAAGGCAGGTCTGCGAGGCCTTCTGCTCCAAACTAGTAGCCCCCACCCTACCCGAGTGCTCCGTGCTCGGTATCAAAGTTCAACATCCCACTGAAGCTGTCGACATACAGTAGGCTGCATCCTGGACTGGTACTTGCTTCCTGGGCAGGTTTCCCGCTTTTAAGGAAGTGGCAACCGCAGAGCGTCAAGTTAGGAGAACTGAGGAGATTTTGTACATGAATATATTGAATTCCCGTACAATACCCATTATTTTCTGCTTGCTCTATGGAACTTACGATAAGCGATTGGCCTGAGAGACTGACCTTTTCACCCAGTCCATTGTCAGCATTAAGTGGGTAAATGACGAAATGTCTGGTAAAATCTGCAGACGAAGCTTTTGGGTAGCATACGTAGGTAGATGTAGCGTGCAAAGGAGCCCACAAAATGATATAAAAAGGGAGCACCCACAGATATCGACGGACTACCTCGCCGTCTGTATGTAGGTTAACAGGCTGTGCAGGTTTTCCCCAAGAGCTGGGAGCTCTTGTCTTCCTTTGCTTAAAATGTCTTGCTCTGCTTTGCTTGAAGTATCTTATTCTATTTTACCTATATGAAATGTCATGTTATGTTTAACCATTGTTCTCTTTACTTTTGCATTTAAAAGATTTTGTATTGTAATTGCAGGAATGCTTGCTCTAAGAGTAAACGTGAGTGTTCCTAGGTAACATTTTCCTTGGTGTAACTTGTTTCTCATGATGCATTTATAGATGTGTTTTCTCTCTCTCTCTGTCAGTACATTAATTGAGATACAGAGAATATCATGACAGCTGTATGATTATCTGGATTCTGTATTTTGTACTTTATGTCTCTATTCTGCGGTTTCTTTGAAGTTGTATCTTCTCATTAAACTGCCATTGTATTCTGCCACCAATTCCATGTCTCATATGTCTGTTTTCTTCATTTTTGGAGCAAGCGTTCCTAGGCACCCCGGCTCAAATTAAGGTGCCCCTTTTGTCCCTGACTCACTCTCCTGCTCAGTTCTGTGGTGGCTCCCGGGGCTCTGGGGACCGCCTCTAGCTTCCTTGACCCGTAATAGATCTTCCCTCCAACAGCCTCTCTTGCAAGTCCTGTATTGTTGGTTTGTTGCCCCTGCCCCCCTTTCCACTGCCCTCCATAGTCTGTTGTGCTTCCACGGCCCTTCCTGCCTGCTCAGTGTGGTTAAATTGTTGCCTTTGCACTCCCCTACCTGCCTTCAATTTTCAGAGTCCGTGCCCCTGGCCTTTGCCTCTCAACAGTATCCCAATGAACAACTAGATTGCTAACATTCTATATTTATTACAAAAGTGTGGAACGCCTGACATCATCTTGATGTAATCAAAACTGTAATACCTAGAGCATTTCCTTTAGAAATTACATATATGAGAGGGTCTTATTGGCATCAAAATTATGGTTAGTGCTCTAAAAGACTAAAATAAGTACATTTTGTCTGAGTTTTCAAATAGCGACAAAGCACTTTTAAATTATTTGTTATCTTTATGTTTTTTTATCCAGTTGACCACTTGATTAAATGTTGCACTTAGGGGAGAGGATGTGGTGTTACTTCCAGAACTGCAGACTTTGCAACTGGGGAACCAGGTTGAAGTTTCTGCTTCAGCTCGACATTCTATGATTCTGGTCAAATCACTTAGTCTCCCCATGTCTACAACCAAAATGAATATGTGCTTGTGTGATGTAACCAATGCTCATGTAAAGCACTCCAATACCTGACAAGTCTGCACTATATAACACTGCAAAAACACTAAATAATAAGTGTTTTGCACACTTCTGTCATTGGGCTATATTTGGGCTACATCTGGGTGATTTTGGGCTACATTTGGGCTCTTTTAGCTCCGGTGGCCATCTTGGGAGATTTATTTGTTATGAAGTTTCCTAATTTCCTCATGTACTGCAGTCTCCTCAGTAGGAAATGCTTTCAGTTTTTTACGTTGATTCCATCATGAAGGTATTCAGATATGTCACACATTTGCCATAAATTCTGAATGTTAGCACTCTAGTTGCTCATTAGATCACTGTAGTAAAACTACTGTTCACCATGGAAGTCTGCTCCTGGTATTAAAAGTGCATGTTTCAGTCTGCATGTCAGAATTTTTTAATGAAATAGAAGAGGATTTGAGAAGTCACTCAAAATGTGCCCTCATTTTCTTTCTTCAGCATTAATGATAATTTCTATGGCAAAATGAACCCCCTCATTGTGTTCCTTTTTAAATTAAATGTTTTAAGTGTTACCAGTTTATTCCAATCAAGATGGCTTCAGGTGTGCCATACTTTTGTCATAATGAAGACAGTAAGCGCTCTAGTTGTTTTTAAGAACATTCTGGGACATTCTGTCATTGGGCTATACTTGGGCTACATCTGGGTGATATTTGGGCTACATTTGGGCTCTTTTGTCTCTGGTGGCCATCTTGGGAGACTTATTTGTTATGAAGTTTCCTAATTTCCTCATTTACTGCAGTCTCCTCAGTAGGAAATACTTTCAGTTTTTTACTTTGATTCCATCAAGAAGGCATTCAGATGTGTCACACATTTGCCATAAATTCAGAATGTTAGCACTCTTTTTGCTCATTAGATCACTGTAGTAAAGCTACTGCTCACCAGGGAAAACTGCTGCTGGTATTGAAAGTTCATGTTTCAGTCTGCATGTCAGAATTTTTTAATGAAATAGAAGAGGATTTGAGAAGTCACTCAAAATGTGCCCTAATTTTTCTTTCTGCAGCACTAATCATACTTTTTATGGAAAAATGAACCCCCTCATTTTGTTCCTTTTGAAATTAAATGTTTTAAGAGTTACCACTTTATTCCAAGCAAGATGGCTTCAGGTGTGCCATACGTTTATCATAGGTAGGACTGTTAGCGCTCTAGTAGTTCTTTGGAACACTCTGGGAAGCTGCAGTAGAACACAAAGGAATCAACTGACAGTCTCTGCCCTTGTTGGATGTACATGTTTTACTGAGAATGTCAGACTTCATTCTCACATGACTGAGAAAGATAATGTGAATTTACAGAAAATAAGCTCTCAGTTTAGCTTATAGATCACCTTCCAAACCTCTGTGGTAAAAGCATGAGAAAATATTTTTCTCTCAATCATGATATCCCAGCAGAAGGCTTTTTCACATGGTGAAATCACCTTAGAACATACCACAATTCCTAAAATGAGTATGGTACCATCAACAAATGATTTATAATGTAACTAAAGTCTTAAAACCTTCTATTAACTGCAATGCTTTTTAATGAGGTGCTATCATGTATATTGGTCCCAAGATGGCTGCCAACACTTCTTGGATGAAGTGCTGACAGCCAATCAGATCTCAGGATGAGATGTGTGGTTAGGCTCCGCCCACATATATATATGCTTTTAAATGCTATTTTCTCAGGAAATACTGAACAGATATACACCAAACCTACAAAAGGCACTTCCTTGACCTGAGGACTACCTCTCTGCCAAATTTCAAGTAAATCTGTTCAGCCGTTCGGGCTGTAGCCCTGTCTAAAGGTCCTATGGAAAAATGCATGGGAAAAACGCGTTTTGGGACCCCCCTTTTATCTCAGCCCCCGCTTGACGAATCCCCCCGAGACTTTCAGGGTAGGAGCGGAGCGTAGCGCCTCACCTATTTTGAAAAATTCGCGAGGATTCGTCGACCGGCGCCAAAGTTATTCAAAATAGAATGTTGCGGATTTCCTATGGAAAAGGGGTCCTAACTATAACTACCTACTGGCGACCGCCAGTAGGTAATATATATATATATATATATATGTGATCAAGGGCGAGTGACGCCCGAAACGCGTCTTCAAAGGATTCTACAGCTTAAATAAACTTATTGCTGCTTTCAATCCGTGGTTCGTGATTCCTTGGTGACTGGGTCGGCGAAAAAGCAAGCTGTAAGTCTACTAAGGACCAGGTGTGTTTCTATATATATATATATATATATATATATATATATATATATATATATATATATTCTGCTCCAAGGTTGTCCACCTGTAAGTAGCACTCGACCAGCAGCTTGATTTATGTGTAGGTAGGGACGGGGATCCGCTTGTAGGAGCCGCTCCGTAGTGGATTTGCCTGACGCGTTTCGAAGCTCCATATGCTTCTCTTCAGAGGCTTTAACGGAAACGGTGTGCACAACCGCTAACCCACTTCACCATTTAACATATGACACACCCACCAAGGGGAGGCTCAACTGAGGCTGTGCATTATGGGAAGTGTAGTGCGGAAAGAACATAATCAAGTCCTGTATGGACCCTGCAAGTGGGCCCGTCCTCGATCCTATGTACGGCTGTTGTTCCACTTTTGTGGCCCCCAAGGCTTCTGGGGTGGTGCATACTCCGCGGCTGGACGGCCGCGTGTTATATTCTTCTCCAAGGTTCTCCACATGTAAGTAGCACTCGACCAGCAGCTTGATTTATGTGTAGGTAGGGACGGGGAGCCGCTCCGTAGTGGATTTGCCTGACGCGTTTCAAAGCTCCATATGCTTCTCTTCAGAGGCTTTAACGGAAACGGTGTTCACAACCGCTAACCCACTTCATCATTTAACATATGACACAACCACCAAGAGGAGGCTCAAATGAGGCTGTGCATTATGGGAAGTGTAGTGCGGAAAGCACATAATCAAGTCCTGTATGGACCCTGCAAGTGGGCCCGTCCTCGATCCTATGTACGGCTGCTGTTCCACTTTCGTGGCCCCCAAGGCTTCTGGGGTGGTGCATACTCCGCGGCTGGACGGCCGCCTGTTATATTCTGCTCCAAGGTGGAACAGCAGCCGTACATAGGATCGAGGACGGGCCCACTTGCAGGGTCCATATAGGACTTGATTATGTGCTTTCCGCACTACACTTCCCATAATGCACAGTCTCATTTGAGCCTCCCATTGGTGGGTGTGTCATATGTTAAATGGCGAAGTGGGTTAGCGGTTGTGCACACCGTTTCCGTTAAAGCCTCTGAAGGGAAGCATATTGAGCTTCAAAACGCTTCAGGCAAATCCACTACGGAGCGGCTCCTACAAGCGGATCCCTGTCCCTACCTACACATAAATCAAGCTGCTTGTCGAATGCTACTTACAGGTGGACAACTTTGGAGCAGAATATATATATATATATATATATATATATATATATATATATATATATATATATTATCTACTGGCGGTCGCCAGTAGATAGTTATAGTTAGGACCGTGTTTCCATAGGAAATCCGCAACATTCTATTTGGAATAACTTTGGCGCCGATTGACGAATCCTCGCGAAATTTTCAAAATAGGTAGGGCGCTCCGCTCCGCTCCTTCCCTGAAAGTCTCGGGGGGATTCGTCAAGCGGGGGCTGAGAAAAAGGGGGGTCCCAAAACGCGTTTTCCCTATGCATTTTTCCATAGGACCTTTAGTCCAAGCTACAGCCCGAACGGCTGAACAGAATTACTTGAAATTTGGCAGAGAGGTAGTCCTCAGGTAAGGGATGTGCCTTTTGCCGGTCTGGTGTAAATCTGTTCAGTATTTCCTGAGAAAATAGCATTTAAATCAATCTATATATATATATAAGCGCGCACCGTGCGCGTACGGTAAAACTTACCGTATGCGCACGCTGCCGTGCGCGATTCTGATTGGTTGTTAGATCTTAGTAAACATTCGAATCGGTCGAAACCAGGAAGTGTCGGCCGCCATTTTGTCTCTCGCAGTCTGAGGGGGTGAAAAACAAAGGTGGAGAACGTGAAAAGGGGGCATGGTGGACAGTTCCTGATCCCCTAACCTTTGTCAGGGGGTCCCAGAAGGACCCCCAAGGGCCAAAATTTCTTTTAATTTTTTTACCAAAAATCGCGGAGTGCGCGTAGCGTGCGTGTACGGTAGAAACGGAAAAATTCCGCGAACTGCATAACGTGGGTGCGCGGTGCACGAAGCGCACCGCGCGCCCACAGCGCGCTCACGGTGCGTGAAGCGCACCGTGCGTGTACGGTACGCGCACGGTGAAAAACCTTAAAAAAAAAAAAAAAAAAAAACATTACTTAGCATTTAAAAAACCATACAAATTCACTGAAAAAACCATAGGTTTCACACACGTTATAGTTAGGAATTAGCATTTAAAAAACCTTGCAAATTCACTTAAAAAGCCATAGGTTTCACACATGTTATAGTTAGCTGGACATTTCACTCGTGAAAAACCATTGAAATTCCCCCGTTATAGTTAGTGCAGGCAACTATAACTCACGCGACCGCAATTCTCTGCTGATGACGTCAGATATTACATTACGGGGGAATTTCAATGGTTTTTCACGAGTGAAATGTCCAGCTAACTATAACATGTGTGAAACCTATGGTTTTTTAAGTGAATATATATATATATATATATATATATATATATATATATATATACACACACACATATATATATATATATATATATATATATATATATATATATTCGTTACCAACTTTTGTTGATCCAAAAGAAATCCAGGACACACAGGAGTGAAATCAGCAAGATTTAATGGGCAAGGTCACGCCACATCAACGCGTTTCGCTTTACAGCTTTATCACGATATATATATATATATATATACACACACACACATGTCTATGCGGGAGAGAGAGCTAACGGGTAACTGTGTAATATGGTCCTATTTTGTCATCGAGGGATTTTGGTGACATAAATAAACCACAAGCCTGAACACTGTTTGGGTAATAGACATCACCTTAGCCGCCCATAGGTGGCAAGATAGGCCCATATTACACGTCATTATATATTTTTCCATTTGAAATGATTTAATAAATTATTTTAGTACTGTTTAGAAAGACTTTAGCATCACCCATTTAGTATTCATTGCCTGAGAATGCAGACCTGTCTGTCAGTGTTAGAGAAGTGTGTGCATATGGTGGGGATAATGTGCTAAATGTAAAATATTTTTTATGTAACAATGTATATGTGAGAAAGTGCCTCTTTTTACGAGGTGATACCCATTTTGTTGTGGACTGATGCCTCTGGCTTTTTGACCCTCTGCACTGGGACGCTGCTATCCAGGCCCCAATGTCTGTGCTCTTACCCCTAAAACATGTTGAAATTGGCTTACTCCTTACTAGTATACTTAATCTTCATATAAGGCCATAGTATGTGGTGCCCCAAAATACACCCATCACATGTAAAGTTAAATGTCACTCATGGACTATAGCACTACTCTACCATCCACTAGTGTGGCAAGACAGCCATGACCCCAGGCCTTCCACTGTAGCCTGGCTGCTGCAGTTTTTAAACTGAAGCTCAACCAGCCAAAATGACCATTTTCAAGAGGAGTAAACCTCCCTTTTAAATATTAATAAGCCACACCTATGAAGGCCCTGTAAATAAAAGTTAAATGTACAACAACTAGAAACATAAATTTAACATGTCCTTACAGCAACTAGCACCCAAAATCTATTTTCACTGTAGAAAGGATGTCTGTCCATAGAGAAACACTGGAAAGCAATATCAAGAATTAAATCTGCTCTCTCTGGCTAGGGACCTGTTAAAATGATTAAAACATATAGTTTTTTTTTATTTATCAAAAGTCCAACTTAGTACTGAAGTCAGATATTTAATAAATATTAAGGAAAAGGGACTTTTAGAAAGGTACCCTTTCCCTTCCTGAAGCTTCTGGAGGCTAGCCCTACAACTGTTACCCAGCTGGTGAATAGCCCTGATGAGGTGTGAAAACGTCTTGCTGAGAAAATGACCTGGAGGGCTTTTGCCCTTCTCACAGGAAGAGCAGTTGGAGAGTATCCAGGAATTGTGCAAAGGATCTTAATTTACTTTGAAGTGGCCTTCTCCCTGTCACAAGCAGATGTCGGATTACAAATGGAAAGGCTCTTTCCTCTGTCCTCTAACATAGGCAGGTACCAAAGCCGGTGAGAGCAAAGCTGTCCGAAGAACTGGTTTGGAGTAGGGGTGGGCGGTGAACTCCACTCCACCAGCGAAGTTTGCAGAGTTTTGCCAACACCGGAGTTCGGCAGAAATCTCCGATTCCTCCACATGACGGAGTTTGCCCCCGCCGCACAGCCCTAGTCTGGACCTCTGGCTGAGTGCCACGCACCTGGCCGCCAGTCCGCCCTAATTTCATATGCTACTACTCCTTCCTCAACGAGTGCCTGGTGTGCCAGTTCCCAATCCTGGCTCTAGCACTCCTGGCAGCTCCTTGGTCATCTACACTGACATGAAGCCAGTTCCCCTCTCTTATTCAGCGACCCTGGCACACGTCTCACACCGAACAGTAAGCGTTCCTTCTTTCTTTAGCCTTTACAGCAAGTAGTGGAGTAGCAAGGCTGCGTTGTACATACCCCGCTTCAAGCTTTGCCTCCTATCCACCGGTTGGTAACAAAAGGACGGCAAGGATTTAGGTGCTGGGGGTCCCAAAGTTCACAGATCTCCATTGCCTCTGCATCTGCTGATACTATCAATAGCTATGCCCCTACAAGCAGATAATGTCATTTTTTTATCCACGTAGGCCGCACGCTCTGCTTAATTCAGAGGCTTCATGCATGGTACAACCCACTCCGTTTTCTATGAATGTCATTAGTGGGGCTGACTGCAAGTTCCTGCAAGGTGTGGCATACATGCCACAACGTGCAGGTACTGGGGGTGCAAAACCAGGGGAGCACTACCTGTGCCCCCCACATGCAACCCCAGGAGTGGCAAGGGGACCTGTTAGGGCCTCGCCGCCACCCTTTTTTGGCAGTTGCAGTGGTCCATCCGTTGTTTGGTGGTCCTATGGACCGCCTAACTCATAATAAGGCCCAAAGTCAGAAGGTAAAATCTTTGGTGCATCTGACTTCCGCTCTATTGCAGGCAGTGGTTCCTTTCAAGGCACAGAGCTCTCCACCAGGTTGGTGGCGGTCTGTAAATATGGCTGGGGTAGTTCTCCAGGGTGGCAGGGGTATTGACATTCACTACCATGGTGGATGGTGAACCGCCCACCAAACTCTGAATGAGGGCCTAAGTATCTAGCAGCTCTTGATGCTGGAACATACTCTTGGTGACTGTTTCCCTCAGGTCCCCACAGAAGACATTTGAGCACCAAGTTTCTCTCCAGTGAAATGTACTACAGCGTCCAGTTGCACAGTGGACAGATGGGGATTCTTGAAATCATGAACCCTTCTGCGTCCCTATAACAGATAACAGGAAACCATCCACCTGCTGCTTGGAAAGTATTTACAGTCCTGGGGGGGCAGTTTGAGTCAGGAATCCTCAAGTCTTATTTATTCCATCAGACAGAGTTTTCTTAAAATGTTTATTTAAAGGTCCAGGAATGTCCTGAGGTGTGTCTTATCCTGTGCTGTAGCCAGTGATTGCAGAATTCCTTACAGCCAATTGTGGACATTTTCTCACAGAACTACCACCTTCTTTTTCAGCACTTCTCTTAGTTTAGTGCACACTGGCGGCAGCGCCAGCTGCTACCGGAGGGGGTGGGTGGGGTGGTAGGGCAGAGATGAATTAATTTTGTTTTAAATAACTTACCTTTAACGGCCAGCCGCCTTCTCGTCTCCATCCTCATTCTCTTCCTATTCCTGTCCCGGCCGGCACCAGGAAACACCCGGGCGACATGCTCCCCTGAGCCAATCACAATGCTGCAGTGCAGCGTTGTGACTGGTCTGAGCGCCGTGGATTGGCGTTCCAACTGGAACAGGTAGCTTGTGCATGTTCCTAACCCGGCTGTTTAATGCAGCCTGGTAGGAACATTTAACGTGCTCATGAACTGTTTGGTCAGCCCAAGAAGGCCGACCAAACAGTTCATGCGCGCTTAGGGAGTGCACAGCAATCCTCCCCTGCTTTGGCCAACCCCGCCCCACCACTGACTACAATAGGGAAAATAAAATGATAATGATGATACGTTATCATTTTATTTTTCCTTTTCAGCAGTGGGGCGACACTCCTCCGCCTTAGTTGAGGAGCCGCCACTGCACAATGGAGACGAGATTCCTTCCCTCTGCCAAGGCTAGAACAGATTATTCCCTTCTGGAGGAGGCACATGCAGAACGTCTAGGCTTGCTCAGGAATTGAATGGTTGCTGTTCCTAACAGAACAGTTTGGGGTCTCCACTTCAAAGGTTAAACTGTGAAAAGCTGCCATTGTGTTATCAAAAGTGTTCTAATCCACCACCAGACGCTAATCTGAGCTATGAGGCCATTGTTATCACCATTCCTGCCTTCCTACTGCCAGAGGCCAAGCTACTGTCTTCCAGAAGGAGGATTATTAACAGGACAAATGGGGGAACCACAATAAAATGATGTTTGTACTTACAAACATTTAGAAACTATTAAAGTCAATTTCTCTTTAAAACAGTTATTTGTAACAAAGACACACAGTTCATTCTTTGGCTGTAATACATTTGACAAAATTCCATCATCAATTACTGTGGCAGACTATACTTATTATTTTATTTTTTAATTTTAAGAGTTAGTCCCAATCAATTATGGCTTTACCAGTAGTTTCTCCATTATCTCTACCAATCACAGATGGGCCACTTGTCATCTTTCTGCAGGCTTCATCTGATAAGAAAGAACTGAAAAATCTTAAAAAGGTAAACATGTAGACTTTTACAGCCCTGGGATAATAGTATCAAAGTTATGTATGCAAACATACAAATGGTGTACCTCTATTATCAACAATGATTATTATACTTTCAGATATGCCCGTTTTTTTTTTTAAAGGACTGTACTACATCAATGTTAATTGAATTGCTTTTTAAGTTATGTGTAACTGATTGTACATCCTGAGGAGGGAGGAAAATCAGAATGAATGAGTGACGCTTTAATAAACTGCAATAGTTACTCAAGGGCATCCAAGCACTATGATAACAGACTCAAGGAAGGACCAAAAATTCAACAAAATTGAACAGCAAGTTTTCATCTGATAGCGGAATATGATTTCAGATGTAAAATGCAGTTGTTCCCAGAGAGGGTGAGCCAATGTTTAAAAGACAGATAAGTAAATGACTGGCCACCGAGCATGGACAGGTGTATGAGGTTTGGTGCAACAGCCCGGGCGCTTGACTCCAAAACAACGGGGGCTCACGGTTCGATCCCAGGCACCGGCGGCAGGTTTACCCAGCACCATGTGACTCTGGGCAATAGCTCGCTTAATCTTCCCGACGTCCCCCATCGCCGGTACACCTCGCCTGAGGTAGCTGCGCACTTTACAAATGCTGGTTATTATTACTACTCGAGGGGCCTTCAAAAGTTATAGCCTCAGAAGATCTAAGAGATGGAATGTATGGCACGGTAAGATTTTGGAGATGAAAAGGGCCTTTGTAAGACAAGGCTCTGAAGATCACGTTAACTCAAATCCTTTTGAGACCAGGGAGTCTGTGAAGCTCTTTAAGCTGGGAAGAAAAGGCTTGGTATCAGAGAACATTCAAGATGTGTCCTGCCCCAGTGTTCTGAGGCGTAGATCCATGTATTTGGGAAACCACAGGTATAGGGAGTTTCCGTAATCGATCCTTATGTTATGAGAGCATGAACTACCGTTTTGTGGATAAAATGAGAAAAAAATGTTTAGAAGTTTTCTCAAAGACCGTACAAAGGCAAAACAGTTTATAGAAACAGCAGCTAGGTTCTCATTAAACCAGACCCTAATGTTTCTAGCTGTCTTGATTGGTACAGCTACCACACGAGACCCAATAAATTACCACAATTTATGATTTTGGTTTTCTCAGAGTTCAGTTTAAGACAGCTGGTCTGATTCCAAAACGTAACTAAGGAGAGATGGGCTAGATGTTTTCTTGAGATGTAGCTTAAACTTTGAGTTCAAAGTTGATATATCATCCTTAAATAAAATCTCTGATGAAAAGGATGAGCCTTGTTCAGGAAACAAGCAGTAGATATGCAACAGCTGATTCACTTATATATGCCGGTGATGATTTACTACTTTTTAGAATTCACCAACTCCTCAAGGAATCTACACGGAAATCTGAACCATGCACAGGTTTTCATACAAATTCCTTGTCAGACCTCATCATTTCCAATTTGGAAATTTATTAATTGGCACAGAACTTCGCAGAGGAGGAATATATCTCTCTGTGAAACTGCACAGGCTTTTCCTTTAGTTTGTTCCTCCACACGGAAACTTCTTTTCCCTGTGGAGAAAACCCCTCACCTAAATACCAACCCCAAATTTGGGGGTGATCCTTTCTCCTTCCAAACATGGAAAGGTAGTCATGCCAGCCTTGTACTGGTAAACAGGTTTAAAAAGAAAAATGAAAGAACCATAATATCATTACTGTGCAGTGTTGTTTAATCACACTGAACGTAACAGTATTTCAAAGCATTTGTTAACACAGTTTAAAACAGTGCTCCAGGAGAGGGTGGGGTTATGGTGATTGAGGTGAGGATAAGGGAATGAGTGAAACTGTGTACGATTCACAGAATGACATATTTACAAAACAGGAGGGCTCATATTTGCAGCCAAATTCTTCACAATATATTCAAACATTATATAGCCAGAGTTTCAAACTAAATCACAGTGATAAATCGCTGTTGGTCAAACTGGTTAATGTGGTTAATGTCGACGTTTCGACC
The DNA here is from genome assembly GCF_964204655.1 of Triturus cristatus. Lineage (NCBI taxonomy): Eukaryota > Metazoa > Chordata > Amphibia > Caudata > Salamandridae > Triturus > Triturus cristatus. The sequence continues at coordinate 739,223,397 of NC_140586.1, read as the reverse complement.
CCTGAAGAGTAGTAGGTTATTGTGTTCCTTACGCCGGGGTCTTCCTCAGGACAAGAGTGCAGGAGGGGGGTGGGGGATACCTAGGGATAGAATAGGAAAACTTTAAAAACTGGGAGTTCCTGTAAAGGAAGTGAATTGAGACTAAACAGAGGGCCTAGGCCCCAAACAAATGAATTACCATAGGTAGCCCATCAATTGAGCCTGACGGGTCAAAGTATGGGCGCGTAGGCTCCAAATGGGTGAGCGAGAGCAATCACCTGCCAAAAAAATGTGCAGGTTAAGAATTTGATTACAGGTCTAACCTTGTAGTCAATAATTGAGGTGGGCCTAGTCAATGTACTTACTTGAGAGGGTACTGACTCATGAAGGAGTGGAATAGGCCATTCTCGATAAATCTGCTGGTCCTTGTAAATAATGCGATTCTTATGTATTTTGTATGTCGGGCATAGAGTGCTCTGTATTAGTTCGTCTCTATATTAGAAAAAAAGGGGTAGAGGTATCTGTTGGTAAAACCAGCTCCAAACAAGGTTAAAAACAATGTGCAAGTCGGAAGCTAAGCGTGCTCAACGTGGTTAATCAACGTACAAGAACCGTCGCGGTGAAAGTTGCTCAGTTCCATAGAGTCATAGGGGGCTACCTTTTCTCCAGACTTGGCTATTATCTACATGGACTATTTTGAAAGATATTTTGTACTGAATGAACTAAACCCCTACATCCCAAAGGTGAGCCTCTGGATACGCTATATAGACGATATATTAATGTTCGGGACCGGTGACTCTATGGAACTGAGCAATTTTCACTCCTGGCTTGACAAAAGAAATCCGGACATTCAATTCACCATCAACTGAAATCCCAATGAAATCGACTTTTTGAACATCACAATCAAGGGTGAAGAAAATCCTTTTACACGACTCTATGTCGTAAGACGGCTGAGAGAAACTCCCTTCTAAGATACAACAGCTACCATCCGAGAGGACTTAGAGATAATCTACCCTTCGGACAGTTATTGCAGATCCGCAGGAATTGTTCTAAAAAAACTAATTACTTTGTCCAATCAGATGATCTGACCCAACAACTTTTGGAGAGAGGCTACCCAAGGAAACTGATGAGAAGAGCACAGAAAAGGGCATGGTATAGCCCTCGTGAGAACTTATTGACACCCAAAGATCGGGCAGAAGACACCTTACAAAGGATGATATGTCTCACCACTTTCTCAGCCCAAAGTCATGCTATCAAGAAGGTGATCAACGGACACTGGGGCCTTATGTCAGAGGACATTCAACAAACAAATCTCCCAATGCATACTTATAAGAAAGCCAAAAGTGTCAAGGATCACTTAGTACGCTCCTTCCTAGAAACCCCAGAAGCGCCCAAGGCATGCCAAACAACAATTCAAACCAAAGAATGTACATACAAACACCATGTGATCACTTTGAAGTCCTTTACTAATTGCAATTCTACAAATGTCATTTATGGCATTGTGTGTCCATGTGACCTCATATATGTAGGTCAAACCCAACAGAAAGTGAAAGCCCGGATTCTGCAACATTGCAGCCGAATTAGGTGTGGGGTCCCTGGTGCACCTTTAGTTCTGCAGATTATAGCCAAGATAAGATACATTGGTTGGTTCTTGAAAAAGTCACTCTTGGCCCAAGGGGAGGGAACATTGGAATGATCCTGGATACAAGGGAATGTAAATGGATGCCCCTTCTGGACTCCATCCAGAATGGTCTAAACAAATCAGAGGTTAGTCATGCCCAATTAGCATGTCTCACATGAGAGTGACTCTCCAGACCACTTAGCATTGACATCTGTACATATGTTTAATGTTGATAATATCGTCACACTATGCACTTTTGACATACTGTCTCGTTATAACACGTGTCATGATGAATTTCCTTGCATATGGTTGTATTAACTCATGCTCAATATGTTTGAATCTGTCTCTTTTATTTGTAAACATATTGCAATGTACCTTCCGAATATGAGGCCATTTAGTATTCAACTTTTAAATGTGCTGTATACATAACACATTGACTGTCTCCCCGTGCTCAGGATAGCGAACTGTGTTAGCTCAAAAGCGTTATGAATCTTACCAGTACAAATGGTCCTATTTTAGATCACACAACAATGAAATGCCCCTAGGCAATATACCGACACTTTATTTCATAACCCATGTCAACTTGAATACCGGTGTTTGACACTCTGGTTGGGACTTATGCCCATTCATTTTCTTGTAAGGTACGACAGGAGTATAACCCATATACCACGTTGAGAGGTGGGTAGGTACGAGAGAATAAACAACAATATCTCAACTGGTATAATTATGAGAGACGGTTTAGAATATGCATGTCAAAGAACATTGCAGCACAGGAAAAGGAAGACTCTTGGTCAGCGATTTTTTGGAAGGTGCACAAGGCATCATATATTTTTAAACATAATCAAGTACAGTTGTAACAGCACTGTAGGCAAGGAATTGCATAAAAACAACCCGACATTGAACTTGGTGCTTGGACTGCGTGTAAGAGAAAGATCAAATGTCAATCACGTATCTTTTAATCACAATCGCAGGATGGGACCCGTCAAGGAAAAAACGCGTAGTGGTTCCGGTGGGAATGCGCTAGGGGAGAGAAAAGAGTGGAAATAAAGGCTGGTCGGATGGCGGTAGCAACCAGTGGGGGGCGGGGGGCGAAGAACGAGCGCGAGTGCAGAACTTACTTGATTTGAGGAATAAATCCAGTCAAGGTAGGGGGTGCCGTCGCTGGCGACTCGCCGCCGCTGTGAAAGCAGGTGAAGTGATGGAGAGGCCACGCTCGTGTATAAAGAGTGTGAATCGGGCTTCCGGGTCATGTGACCGCGGGGGGCGGGCGGGTGGGTGTGGAAACACATGGTAAGATGGATTACATACCCGCCCTCTTCTAGATGACCTTGACGGCACTCGCCCCGTACATACTTCGAGGATTGTACCACCAGGTAACCACTGCGTCTCACGCTCCCTTCACTCCGTTACCTACCACACTTTCCCAGCCCTCACCCACTCTCTTTTCCCCCTCAGGACATCCTTTCTTGAGTCGCATAATTGCCGGATTTTCTCCCCTCCTACGAAGACACGGGACTGTGTCTTTTCCAGGTACTTATGCCCATCCTTATCCTTCCTTCCTCCCTTTCCCTCCCTCCATCCGCTCCTTTCCTGCGCTACCCCCCCACACCTCCCCTCACTCAACCCAGTCATCCTACCTTGTCCGGCACGCACAATACTCCTTTCTTCTTCCCCCCACCTGACATCCCCCCTTCTCCCCCTTGTACAGCACCGCTTTAAACGAACAACCCGGTCCTGAAGATGATCCTGATCTAAAGGATCGAAACGTCGTCGACCATTCAGCGCAACTTTACAGCGCATTATTCATTATGGTTCCATCAAATAATTGCAAAATTTATTGAAAGCAATGTCCGAACCATCCTTCACTGTATATATTATCCCACCTTGCGCCATTTTTCGCTGTATACACATTGTCACTTGCGTCGGCACTTGTTTAGTCACATGCACATTCTAGCACCAAGTTCAATGTCGGGTTGTTTTTATGGAATTCCTTGCCTACAGTGCTGTTACAACTGTACTTGATTATGTTTAAAAATATATGATGCCTTGCGCACCTTCCAAAAAAATCGCTGACCAAGAGTCTTCCTTTTCCTGTGCTGCAAAGCTCTTTGACATGCACATTCATTTTCTAACGCTGTTAGTATATCTGATGAGTAATATGGTGGTTTCCTCACTTTTATGTATATGTATTATTCCAACAACATTAATAATGTTAGAAATTGGGCGCGAGAACTCTGAATATTAACAATGTGACAGTGGGCGGTGAACACAGACCAACAAAATGTACTGCAGCGCACTGAGGCTGATAACTTAATCACATTCTGTATCTGTCATTCTATGTATAGGATTAACACTTTTGGTTATCTGTTAACCTTTGCACCCATGTATCGCATCCTTGGGATATGCACAGCAATTCATGCCATCCATGCCCCCCCCCCCCAGATGTGATATTTTCCGTCACCTTTGAGTGCCTCCCAGTCTAGAAAGATTTTTTTAGCAGCCCCACACAGGGTGCACCTTTCATAGTCTTTTTTCCCTCGCTCCTGCTAAATTCCAACATCACTGTCTGTGAGCGTATGCATTTTGACACGGACGCCCGTGTAATTGACCGGTTCACACCGGCTTGAAAGAAGAGCAGGATTCAGTCTTCCCTTCGACGTTGACGGACATAGACGGTTTCTGAGCAAGCGATAAACATTATCCACGCCAGTTTATTCACTGCGATTCACTCAGTTGTCTTTAGCGCATTTTCAGTCTAATCGCACACATAGTAAATACCGGCGAAGACATATGGATATGCGTCTGTTTGTTAGATTATTTTGAAACGTACGTTCGTGATATTGACAGGTCTACACCTGCCCATCTGCAGAGCAGGATTCGGTCCTTCCTTTCACTTTTGCTTTTAATGTAGGGTGACCAGATTCTCAAAACAAACAACGGGGACAGGTCATAGACATAGAAGTAGGACTATGGTTTGCAGTAACCATCGACATAAAAGTAGGACTATTTGACAGCTGTCATAGACATAGAAAAAGGACTACAATTACAGCTCCCTCCACAGACCGAGATGAAGCATTACAGACAACAAATCCGCGGTCTTTTATTGGCAACCCTCTCCTTCAAACAGCAGCATTAGTACTTTTTATTTCATTTACACTTTTAAGGACTATAGCATATATTTGCCAATCGGGCTTCCGGGTCATGTGACCGCGGGGGGCGGGCGGGTGGGTGTGGAAACACATGGTAAAATGGATTACATACCCGCCCTCTTCTAGATGACCTCGACGGCACTCGCCCCGTACATACTTCGAGGATTGTACCACCAGGTAACCACTGCGTCTCACGCTCCCTTCACTCCGTTACCTACCACACTTTCCCAGCCCTCACCCACTCTCTTTTCCCCCTCAGGACATCCTTTCTTGAGTCGCATAATTGCCGGATTTTCTCCCCTCCTACGAAGACACGGGACTGTGTCTTTTCCAGGTACTTATGCCCATCCTTATCCTTCCTTCCTCCCTTTCCCTCCCTCCATCCGCTCCTTTCCTGCGCTACCCCCCCCACACCTCCCCTCACTCAACCCAGTCATCCTACCTTGTCCGGCACGCACAATACTCCTTTCTTCTTCCCCCCACCTGACATCCCCTCTTCTCCCCCTTGTACAGCACCGCTTTAAACGAACAACCCGGTCCTGAAGATGATCCTGATCTAAAGGATCGAAACGTCGTCGACCATTCAGCGCAACTTTACAGCGCATTATTCATTATGGTTCCATCAAATAATTGCAAAATTTATTGAAAGCAATGTCCGAACCATCCTTCACTGTATATATTATCCCACCTTGCGCCGTTTTTCGCTGTATACACATTGTCACTTGCGTCGGCACTTGTTTAGTCACATGCACATTCTAGCACCAAGTTCAATGTCGGGTTGTTTTTATGGAATTCCTTGCCTACAGTGCTGTTACAACTGTACTTGATTATGTTTAAAAATATATGATGCCTTGCGCACCTTCCAAAAAAATCGCTGACCAAGAGTCTTCCTTTTCCTGTGCTGCAAAGCTCTTTGACATGCACATTCATTTTCTAACGCTGTTAGTATATCTGATGAGTAATATGGTGGTTTCCTCACTTTTATGTATATGTATTATTCCAACAACATTAATAATGTTAGAAATTGGGCGCGAGAACTCTGAATATTAACAATGTGACAGTGGGCGGTGAACACAGACCAACAAAATGTACTGCAGCGCACTGAGGCTGATAACTTAATCACATTCTGTATCTGTCATTCTATGTATAGGATTAACACTTTTGGTTATCTGTTAACCTTTGCACCCATTTATCGCATCCTTGGGATATGCACAGCAATTCATGCCATCCATGCCCCCCCCCCAGATGTGATATTTTCCGTCACCTTTGAGTGCCTCCCAGTCTAGAAAGATTTTTTTAGCAGCCCCACACAGGGTGCACCTTTCATAGTCTTTTTTCCCTCGCTCCTGCTAAATTCCAACATCACTGTCTGTGAGCGTATGCATTTTGACACGGACGCCCGTGTAATTGACCGGTTCACACCGGCTTGAAAGAAGAGCAGGATTCAGTCTTCCCTTCGACGTTGACGGACATAGACGGTTTCTGAGCAAGCGATAAACATTATCCACGCCAGTTTATTCACTGCGATTCACTCAGTTGTGTTTAGCGCATTTTCAGTCTAATCGCACACATAGTAAATACCGGCGAAGACATATGGATATGCGTCTGTTTGTTAGATTATTTTGAAACGTACGTTCGTGATATTGACAGGTCTACACCTGCCCATCTGCAGAGCAGGATTCGGTCCTTCCTTTCACTTTTGCTTTTAATGTAGGGTGACCAGATTCTCAAAACAAAAAACGGGGACAGGTCATAGACATAGAAGTAGGACTATGGTTTGCAGTAACCATCGACATAAAAGTAGGACTATTTGACAGCTGTCATAGACATAGAAAAAGGACTACAATTACAGCTCCCTCCACAGACCGAGATGAAGCATTACAGACAACAAATCCGCGGTCTTTTATTGGCAACCCTCTCCTTCAAACAGCAGCATTAGTACTTTTTATTTCATTTACACTTTTAAGGACTATAGCATATATTTGCCAAAAATCAATAAAACATCACAGGCTAGCAAACGCCAGATTTAATAGCTTTATCAATGCTCGTTTCTATAGCTGCACGTCATGACATGTGACGGTTGCTTGGCAAGCGGTAAGCTTTCACCATACCAGTTTTATCTCTATAAATGCACTCAGCTTTTCATCATCCAACACATAGTGAACATCGGCATGAGACATGGTCGCGCTTTCATTTGTCAGTCTATTAGATTGTTTTCAACAGCAGGACCGGGCTCGCGCACAGCATACTCCGCGCTAGCTTGACCTCTGACATGCGCGTGGCTATTATACAACCCTTATCTCAATCCAGCACATAGACTACATTAGCGTACTAACACGGATACACGCGTAGTTAGTTGGTTTGGTTGTTGGCTCCAATTCCTTTTAGAGGACCGTGACGTTTCCTGTACGTTAATTAACCACGCTGATCACGCTTAGCTTCCGACTTGCACATTGGTTTTAGCCTTATTTGGAGCTGGTTTTACCAACAGATACCTCTACCCTGTTTTTCTAATATAGAGACTAACTAATACGGAGCATTCTATGCCCGACGTACAAATTACATAAGAATCGCATTATTTACAAGGGCCAGCAGATTTATCGAGAATGGCCTATTCTACTCCTTCATGAGTCATTACCCTCTCAAGTAAGTACATTGAATAGGCCCACCTCAATTATTGACTACAGGGTTAGACCTGTAATCAAATTCTTAACCTGCACATTTTTTTGGCAGGTGATTGCGCTCACTCGCCCATTTGGAGCCTACGCGCCCACACTTTGACCCGTCAGGCTCAATCGATGGGCTACCTATGGTAATTAATTTGTTTGGGGCCTAGGCCCTCTCTTTAGTCTCAATTCACTTCCTTTACAGGAACTCCCAGTTTTTAAAGTTTTCATATCCCCAGGTATCCCCCACTCCCCTCCTACACTCTTGTCCTGAGGAAGATCCCAGCATAAAGGACACAATAACCTACTACTCTTCAGGGGTCGAAACGTCGACATTAACCACATTAGCCAGTTTGACCAACAGCGATTTATCACTATGATTTTGTTTGAAAATATGGCTATATAATGTTTGGATATATTGTGAAGAATTTGGCTGCAAATATGAGCCCTCTTGTTTTGTAAATATTGGATTCTGTGAATTGTACACTGTTTCCCTCACTCCCTTATCCTCACCTCAATCACCATACCCCACCCTCTCCTGGAGCACTGTTTTAAACTGTGTTAACAAATGCTTTGAAATACTGTTACGTTCAGTGTGATTAAACAACACTGCACAGTAATGATATTATGGTTCTTTCATTTTTCTTTTTATTCTCTGTATAACTCTTTTATGTGCATTAACCGGTTTACTGGGACCACTGTTCCAATGTACTGACATATACCCAGGTCCCAGTGACGTATTTGGGTTTACCCTTCTAGGTAACTAGCCTTGTACTGGAGAAGATCTTAGACCCTTTCCAGATAAGGAAGAGCTCAAATATTAGTTTGGGAATATCGACAAACTTCTATGTTTGTGGGGTTTGCCAGACTTTGAAGGCAAGCCATGCTTTGAAATGCCCACTTCCCAACCCTTTAGTGGGATTTGCACCAACAGAGATCTCCACCCCCATAAAACAGCTAACATCTGCCAAGACTCCATCTGTAAATTCCTAACAGGTATAAAAATAGAAATTTGCTTGTAAACTTAAGTTTATGACCAAATTTATCTTTGTGAATAAGGCCAGTCAAGAACAATTCTTGTGATTAGATCCAGGTTTGGGAATGAAGAGGATTCCTGATAAAGAAAGTTAGCTTCTACCATATGTGTTGTGTATCAATATTAGAGGACTTGTTATTAGCTGTACGCTAAAAGAGTATTTTTCTTAAAAGTGAAACAAAATTATGCTGTAATGATTTATTTTGTGTACTGAATAATTAAATAATAATAAGAACAAAAGGATTGAGATAAATAAGTAAAAGAAAGGAGAGGCATTGGTTTAAGACTAAAAGTATATGCACTTAAAAAAAAAGTCTACCCCATACTATTTTCGTCTTGCTAGAAATACATAACAATATAGTAAAAGTATAAGAGATGGGTGAGGCCAATGGATGTTGCAGGAAAACCACAAGTGAATAGATTTATAAAAATTCTTATTCAGCGGTCTAATCGCGGCTATGAATATATATAGGACTGCTCTTCCTTCTGGGACTAAAGAGAGTGGAAGAATTAAAAGGTTGCTAAGAGATTTTTTCAGCGAATTATTCTTATAATTCTTTTGACAAAGTTTAAAGAAACCTTGTAGTCTGCTTTGAATCCTAAAACCATTGTATGTTTGTATCTCAATGAAAACAATGAGCAATGAAGCAGACCTCTGCTGCAGAGTGATCGCAGAGGAGGACGTCAGACACCATGGTCACTTTGGGATGGCCCCATGCTTCCCTAATTTCTGTACTTCGACTTTGTTGTGAGCCCCTTAGATCTTTTGTGCCTAATTTGCCGTTCATTTGTGCAAGTCATTGTCACTTTAAAAAAAAAAAACACTTTATTTATATCTATTTTCAACAAAAGACATTGCAATCATCACACAACAAAGTATTTATTTGAGGTTTAATGTAGCGCAAACGTTATCCGTTAGGGCAGAGGTCTTCAAACTTTTTTACTCTGAGCCCCCCCTAAGCAAAATGTTTTGAGGTCGGGCCCCCCTCCAAAACTTTATGGCAAGGATTGGGGGAGCGGAAGGGACATGGCTGCGTGCAGGGAGCGGGGCTTATGAGATCATTTCAGGAATACTGTTTCTATAGCTTATGAACCGCACCAAATATGAGATTTATAAAACAGCAAATGAATCAAACAAAAACAGATATCCCAAACAAACTGCTCCCCATAATTGGGGTGTTGTGAGCCCCTCACACTCTTTGACCGCAATGCAACTATACCTGCTGCACTAATAATAACTGCAGTCCTGAGTAGCAGGCTATCTCCTCTGCATCTTTTATCTCTTCCCCACCAAGACGGATCATCACCTCTGTCCTAATGCTTGAAAGGACAATAAGCTCTGATGCCCCTTTTTTTAAAGCTAGACAGTCATAATTGTGATGCAGTGGGCCCCCCAAATCCCTGGGCCCCAGTCCTGCTGTATCTGCTCCTTTATGATAACCAGCAGTGCCCACTTGCACACTTGGCAGCAGTACCAGCTTCACTAATGAATGTCCCTTTAAAAAAACCTAAAACACTTATATTGTCCCCTTCTTTGGGGTATCTCTCTGAAAAAGGGGTCTCTGACCATTTGTAAACATAAAACTGAGTCCGCATACAGTGCTCCCTATTCTGGGCCTTCTCTTTGACAATATCTATGAATCTCACTCCTTTCCTCTGTCTCCTAGACCATTACTGTGAGGCCCCAGGGATCGAGGGGAATAGGGCTCTGGATCTGAATGCAACCCTGCTGGCCTTCTACCTGCCACCCCATGGACTCAGCTTTCACAAAAAAACTGCCCCTGAATGGTTAATACTGACTTTGAGATGCCTCTGCCTGAAATCGAAGTGTGTGGTGGTAGTGCAGAAAGTTAAAAAAGAATCCAGCCTTCTTACCAGCCATTAATTGATTGAGTCACTGAAAGCCAGGGCCACTGGAATTATGAGTTTCTGCAGCAGCAGCATTTTCCACATAATTATCAGTTTACTGCATCTGCTACATAATCTGCAGATTTCAACAAAAAATACTTGATTCTAGCTCAAACGGAACAAAAGTTACTTAAAGCGTGACAGAGTTCCAGAGCAGTGGAAGGCCCTTTGCAAAGATTGACTGGTAGTTGCTTACTGCTGTATTTGGGTGTTAAACTGGTACTAATGATGTGAAATATTTCCCCTGACAGCATTACCGTGAGTTAAAATGACAAAAAATGAAGTAATGCTGACCACAAAATGTGGCGCATTGTGCCGCATAATTTACCTTTTCTTGCTGCATAATTTAGTCAAACGTGACGCATAATGTTGTCCTCTTCTGCTGAATAATTCCAGTGGATCTGCTTAAAGCTTTATGGTGGCAAAGATCTATTCTTTTTAAGATGTAATGTAAAGGAGTTATCAGCTGGAATCTGGAATAGTGGAGACACTTACAAAAATGTCTGCATTAGATACAGTTTGATTACTTATTATTAAAAAGTATATTTTGTAAGAACATTTTTTTATCTCAATCACTGCATCATTTTGCAGCAGACTAGCTTACAGTATGTGAATACTGATTTTAAATAATGACTTACATATTCACAGTGCTTTCTGCCACAGGCTGGGACCTCACAGCACTATAAACAGGGCCATTGGAATTATGCAGCAGGAGATGGCCAAATTATGCAGCAAGCAAAGGCAAATTATGCTGCATTTTTTGTGATAGCATTACTGTGCTATTTTGCTATTTTTACACTTGTTCACATTGTCCTGGCCTTTATTGCCCCTCATAAGTACCACATTAACACCCACATATAGCAACAAGCAACAGAAAGATGAGCAGTCAACCTTTAGAAAGGGCCTTCCACTGTGAGGTAACATGTGTTGCTGCATTTTATAATCTGCAAATTATGCAGCAGACGATGGATTATGTGGCAAATGCGGAAAAACCATAACTATGCGCTGTGAGTACAGGGTGAGCTTGAAAGTGAAGGGTGAGAATGAGGAGTGAGTTGTCTGAAGGCAGGGTGAATTCCCAGACACTTGAAGTTAATCAGCATGTTATTGACGGGGCGTAGGGTTTCAGATATAAATTAAACTATTGCTATTACGGAATTAATCAGGGAATCGAGGGTGAAGGAAATAAATAATGTGCTGATCCTGCAACAAACTTCCAGTCATATGATAAAGGTTGCCAGCTCATTATTTTGATGTCCCAGACGGTACAAAAATAAACAGTACCTAAAGCCCTATTTTCAGCACTTATCTGTGCATACTTCGAAAAGCAAATATAAAGCACTTTTAAATGTGTTCTAGGGCTGCCTGAATGATTTATGACTGAAAATAAAAGGAACAGACAGAAAGTCGCATTACAAATGAATACATACTTTTTTATTTAAGACCCTATTTAGTGTCAAAGCAAGGTCTTTGCAGGCTCTCTAAACATACATGGCTGGCAATTTTTCTATTGGCAACCCTTTTTTTTATATTCCTTTTCATGAAAAGCATTCTCACACTACATCAGTAAATGTAAAATACAAGGAAACAATAGGCAGAGTGGGGGCCCATGGGGTACTGGAAACAGAAAAAAAACTAAACCTCTGTAACCAGTTTCCAAAGGTATGTAAATGTGCCATTGGTCTTTGAAGACCTGTGAAAACTCAGGCGTGCTGGAGTCTTAAGACTCCAGACACTGCCCAGCAAGCCCCCAGCAGCACACCCACTGACCTCTGGCCCCACGACACTCTGAGGGCTTCAGAGTAAATGAAGACAGCCTGGAAATGCAGCAAATACACATTGCTTCACTTCCAGGCCTCTTCATATACATGTGCTTGCAGAGGCCTTTGTGCCCCCCTGGGAACCCCAGGGGGGCGCGCCCCACAGTTGGAAGACCTGTTCGTTAGGGTATCAGAGCGCTTTACAGGGATAACACGTTGTGTACAGGTTTGACAAAGGCAACACACATGGATAGGGATAGAGAGAAGTGACTACATTAGGACAAAAACCAGGGTTATATACAATAATCAGCAGAGCGACATGTCAGCAATATATAGATAAAACCAGCAATTATATATGAGGGGAGATGTGACAGCAAAATGCAGAGAGAACCAGCAATACATTTGAAGGAGTAATAAATCGGTACAAGGAATAGGGGCAACCAAGCAGAACATTAAATTTTGCATAGGAACAAAAGCAATGCAGCAAGCCGATATGGGCGACGCATCGTACAGACAGATGCTTTACTTATATATGAAATTATGAAGTAGATCACCCCTCAGTAATCTGCGAAGGCAGGTATGTCCAAAATGGTTCCCGAATATCTTGTGTGTAATATTAACAACAAATGGTTCTGTGGATTCAAACAATTACTTTGTAGTATTGAAAAATTTGAGTACACATAACTCTTGAACACACGCAAAAGGACAAACAAATTATGTTATTCATGAGAACAGTAATATTTTACTTTGTATTTTCAATTTCAATCTGTATCTGGATGGCCGTTCATGGTTTGTAGAGACACGTTTGAAAGTGGCAATTAATGCTGTGTGAAGCGCGTCTACTTAGATTTTAGGGCGTCATTTAGGCTCTGTTGAAATCAGCTCAGACGGCAGGCTTCGGTGATCTGTGCCACGAACGGCCATCCACTATGACGCCCTGTACAGTTTGATGCTCTACAACTGTCCAATCTGCTAATTGCAATTGGCACAAACGCGCAGAATTGATGGATCAATCTTCATATCAGATACCTGACGTCTAGTTGGAATAAACCCTTGACGTAGCCTTCCCAAGGTCCCATGGGCTTGTCCCATTTGTTTTCTTCAATTTTCGAAGACCCGGCTGTCCAACTTCTCATCCTGTCCTGAAGAAGACCCGTCTTTGACATCCTTTAACTTCTGCTTTTTGTCAGGGTCGAAACGTCGACGGTTGTTTGTCCTTTCATGCTCCAACAGGCCCGCGAGCACGCAAATACGTATAATTCAATTATCGAGTTAGCGACATTGTTTACCAAATTTGGAACTGGAGTTTTTCAAAAAGTTTTTATCGTAAATACATGTACAGTATTTTGTCACATTTGTGTTTAATACACAAATTTTGTCACTTTGCCACCACACTCACTATGTCACTTTAATCACGCTCACATGTGCTGTTTTATTAATTCAGTTTTCGGACAGCCTTTCCTGTTTACTTGGTCATTTTTTACCTCTTTTCTGAATACATTGAAAATACAAAGTAAAATATTACCGTTTTCATGAATAACATTTTGTTTGTCCTTTTGCGTGTGTTCAAGGGTTATGTGTACTCAAATTTTTCAATACTACAAAGTAATCGTTTGACCCCACAGAACCATTTGTTGTTAATATTGCATAGGCTCAGGTTCTGAGGGATACTGGGTTACCCCGTTGCTTTACACATTATCTTGTGTGTAAGCCTGAGGATGTTGCAATTCGGCGTATTTCTCAGCACGCTCCCTAGAGAGTGCGAGTCATTGTAACTTATATGTGGTCACCAAGGCCCTCATTACCACAGTCTAAACATCCATTACCCCCTACTATTATAACTTGCACCCCTTAGTGCCTACCATTTGGACCCTTCAAAGTCCCACATTCTGCCATCACTGCTCCTCCTTAATGCCATCAGTGTCCGAGTTGTGCTTCCCATATGAACTATTTTTCTCACTCACACCCAATGGCCACATTTTGTATCACCAGTGCCCTTGTTGATACTCTCATGCGCACAGTCAATGCTCCTTATTTGTGGTCCTTGGTGCCCCTTGTTTGTAAGCCTCTTTTATAACCTCTCAGTTCATCTAATTTCTTCTGTTTTCATCATTTACATTCTCAGTGTCCTCAATGGTCCTGCCATTCATACCCTCAGTATTTTTCACGTGTGTCCCTTCTACATCATTTTTGCCCATTATTGGCCTTCGGAATCATGTCATGTGTTATGTGCTGTTTCTAGAGTGCATCGTTCACCCGAAGGTATGTTGGCGCGGACAGTTTGGGAAGTAGCAATCAAAAGGAAAAGCTAAAGTTGTTCATCGATAGACTGCCCAAAAATCCAAGTCTTTAGTGCTTTTCTTAAAGGGGCCAGATCAGTAATCAAGTGAATTCTTTTTGGGAGGGTGTTGCACTCCATGGGTGCCAGCACAGGGAAGGTACGCCCTCCTGCTCTGGTTTTCTTGAATCTGGGCACCACCAATGTGTTTGTAGATGAAGATTGAAGAGTTGTTTTGGAGGAATAGCTGAATATTTGATCTTTTAAGAATCCTGGGCCCTTCCCCTTAAGGAACTTAAAAATTTGGCAGGAGTTTTTGAAAGCAATTTGCTGTTTAACTGGCAGCCAGTGAAGGCTCTTCAGACAGAGCGTGATTAGTGTTCTTCGAAGGATTCTGAAGAGCAGCCTGGCTGTCGCATTCTGAAACAGCTGCAATCTCTTGATGTTTCTTACCAATATATATTTTGTTGCATAGTCCAATCTGGCGCTGATCGACATTGTTCTGCATTCTGTCCATCAACTGTTGTTTTTGCATTTGTGGAAGGGTATGCCCAGACGTGGGTCCAGTGCTCTCCACGCCACTGGAGTCAAGCTATCCTGGCTGAAGAGGGGTGAAACCCCGAAACTGGTCCTAGGATGCTGGTTTCCAGTCCAGGGAGGACCTGGCTTGGCAGTTCGGGCTGGACTGTTCCCATGAGGCACAGGGTCAAGACTGATTTGCATATGGCTGGGTTCAAACTGGAAGTGCATGGTGAGCAAAAAACGATGGATTTTGGCCCAGATCTCTGTACTGGGGTGAATGTATGACATTGTTCTGCATTCTGTCCATCAACTGTTGTTTTTGCATGATGGTCTTCATAGCATCCAAACTCAGAAATGGCTGAATCTTCCTAATCATTTCAAGGGGCTGTAAGGAATTTGTCCATAATGAAATATTTTGACCTAACGCCATCATTTCCTTTGCATTTAATTTTAGGTCACTGTGCCTCATTCAACCACTAATGAAATACATCATATTTCTAAAATGATCTTGGGCGTGTTCTGTTGAATCAAGTTGAAGTATTATCTGGCAGACATCAGCATCATTAAAAACCTTGCACCCTCTTTCCACAAGATCCTTAATGAGAGGTTGAATGTAAACCTTAAAGAGGTGAGGAGACAGGACAGACCCCTGCGGAACACCCCTTTCAATCTTAAGGTCTGCTGCCTAAAAAAGGTTTGAGTGCCACGGCCCGAGTTCTATTCTCCAAAAAGGAGGTGAGCCAATATAGGGCATTACCGCTTAAGCCTTTCAGCCATAGTCTATCTAGAAGAGTCTTATGATCGACCATATCGAACAGATCTAAAAGTATCAGATCTGGGGTGTGCCACAGGCCAAGTCCTTTCTCAAGTCACCTATGACTGAAAGAATCACAGATTCAGAACAATTTTGTGGATGAAAACCGGCTTGACCTGTCAAGAGATAGTTTGAATTGGAAAGAAAGGCACGCACCTCTTTCGCTATATGTGCTTTCAAAAGCTTAATACCATATGGCAACAGGAAGATTGCCTGAAAGTTTTTCCAGGATTTATGGGTCGGCACTAGATTCTTTAGGCTGATGATTGTGTTTAAGTTATCCGGACCAACACTGCCTATAGTGAGATATTAAAAGTTTAGTAAGGAAGTCTACAAAGGAGGGGGAATCCACTGTAACACTTTAGGGGGCAGGGGTCGCGTGGCCATCCTGACTTAACTTTCATAAGCAGGGAGGTGAAAGGCATCCTCCCACCCCAGGGCTGTGAACTTATTAAGCCTGTGGCTGTTTTCCACCTTCTCTTATCCAGTTCCAGTCCCCAATCGGGCAGTTAACTATTGCTTTTCTGATTAACCTAATTTTTCCCCCCTGAAAACATTTTTTCAGTTCTTTACAGGTCTCCTGAATGTGATTTGTAGGCTGGATAATCCCACTAGGGTTTCTGAATAGTTCTTTTTGTGGATTATTAGCCGTGCAACTTTCATCTGTGTCTCCTCGTTTATGCCCTCAGGTGTCGTTCATTTGTGTCGTTCAACACGCCCCCCCCCCACGCCCCCACCCCCACGTTTGAGCCCATCTGCGCCACTTGTGCCTTTTATTTTCCATCTCATTTCGAGCAGAAATGTTATGAATAGATCCCATTACAAATGGGCTTCCCAAATTCAAATAAATGCAGATTAAGTTATTCCCCCTTCAGCAGAATGTTAGACATGAAGGCATTATCAAGAGTTAATATCATTACTTACTGCACAGGTTTCCTAAACCCCTGCTCCACTTTTGTGTACCTCCTCTGGTGTTACAAGTCAATTAAGCTTTGAGTACTGTTTCAATCCTTCAATCCTTCAATGATGTCCTTTTCTATGCTTCAACACTCCTCCCTTAGGCCACCTTAGTTCCTCCCATTGGTACACTTCAGAGCCCTTCAGTGTATGCCTCCTGGAGCTCCTTTATGAGCAAGTGTGCCATGGGACCTAAAGCAAGAAATGCAAATGTGCCATGATCCCTGGTTGGACTGTAAAGAATAGCTATATTTAGGGTGCATTAGGACCCTCAAGCCCCAAGGCACTGGTGCCACTGCACCTCCTGAACTAATGTTAGCCAAGCCTCGTTTTGTATACCTCCACCTCTCCTATATGTATAGAATTTAGCATATTCATTTGTGCCTTTTCCATTATTTACTCTCTGCAAGAAGCACATTCATTCATTATTTCTGTCTACAGTAGCCATCACCTGCAACTGAGTGACCTTCAAATGCACCACTCAGGCTTATTTCTTCCCCTTTTGAGTCCTTCACTTTCACCCTATCCCTCAGTTATAATTAGATCTCCCAGTTCATGGGGAATTTTATCTGTATTTATTCATATTTATTTATTTAGTTTTTTGTAGATGAATGAAGTTGTAAAACTGTACATTTCCATATTTATTTAATTGATAGACATGCAGTCATACTTTGATGTCTGTTGTGTTTTAGCTATTTAAGCTGCCAAATATTACACAACAATACATCCTCAGGTAAATATTAGCATTATGCCACAAATGTATGTTGACATATACCATTATTTAAAGAAATGTCATCCTGTGTTTTTTTAACTTCTCATGATGTCCACCTGCTCAGCTGTTAGGCTACAATTCATGAAAGACAGCACAAAGAGTCACTTAAAAGAAGCCCAGTTTTCTGTATTCATCCACTTTAAAAAATAAATGCAGACAGAAAACATATTGCTTTTTTCTGTATTTATCTGTAAAAATCCGTAAAAACGGAAACCCGGAAGCCTTAATTATAATCACCAACATATTCTCTTTGCTCCTCCTCACGTCTTCCACTTGCACTCTCTATCCTTCAGTAGTGTTCAGCCCTTCATTTTCTCCTCTCTTTCTCTCTGCCTCCCATTTCAACCCACCGTTTCCCTCCCACGTTTATCCTTCTCATCCACCCTTCAATGCGCCTTTTGGTTACATGAACTTCCTTCAATTGCACAACTCACTGATATCTGGGACAGTGGGAATCACCCTTTTCAGTCCACTGCCAACTCCTCTATATCCTCAATGTCACATGTTTTTACTACTGGGAGTCCCATATTTCCATAAACAAAACACCTATTTCTAACCATTGTGAAACTCATTTGCTGACCAAAATATCCGTCATTTGTTCAACTTACTGACCCATTCTGTGTCACTCACTTGTATAATTGGTGAGGTTTCTAGGGCTGGCTTGACAGCCTCAGCAGTGTCCTATGGCTCATGCACAGGGCCGGACTGGGAACCCAAAGCAGCCCTGCCAAATATTGGCAGACCAGCTTCCGTACGGTGCACAGCGAGTGAGTCACTACAAAGTGTGTGTGTGTGTGGGGGAGGGGAGTGGGGATGCTTCTCCCCTCAAGAAAATTTGGGGGGAATTGTGGTTCGTTCTACAACACATTTGTAATGATATATTCACTTGTATTAGCTTTTGAAACCTAGTAAATGATGACCGTTAGAGTGCACCAGGATACAACAGTCTTTGTTGGGGCTCTTCAATGATTCCCTCACTATCACCCTCCAACAGTGCCTCTCATCTCTCTGTAGACCCTCTCTCACATGAATTTCATTTGTTTTATAACACCTCTCATGCCAGTGGAGAATGTCAAAGCACTTTACATCACACGCACAGAGACAATTCAGAACATAACACAGTGGTCAGGGTTGAGTTTAGTAATAAGAATTTATTTCTATCCCAACAAACATACCTTTCTAACCTGTATCATTATATTTTATGTTATTTTAATTTGATATTGTGCACGAATTACCCCATGCAGTGCATGCAGCTCTTTGATGGCAGTTCATAGCTCACTGTGCTACATTATGATTGAAACTTAGGAACTTCACAGTAACTAAAGAATCTCTGTGACAAAAGCAGTAACCCACTGAACTATGAACATAAAAATGTGTTCTTTGATATGCATGGTACACCTTCTTTGCAGCATAACTCTGTGCTACCCTGGATTAATCAAAACTGTCCCTAGACAAACTCCAATCTCTTTTCAGCAGCTACATCAATCACCAGAGTTAACTTGACACTTTTATTGTTGCACAAAAACTGCTTGAATATACAAGGAACTTTGCAGTGCTTTTAAAACCGCTGCATTGCTACAAAACGAGCCTCCCACTAAGAAAACTGGCCCCCAACCCTTCCAGCCGATTGGGGAAATGCAGATGCCCAGCGGGTCCAGCCAGTCCGGCCTTGCTCATGCATGAAGAAAAAGAAGCTTTGGAAAAGCAAATAGATCTGGCTTTAATTTGCTAAAGCATACATGCACAGGAATGCAAAAAGCACAGACTATTGTGTCTCTGTGCACCTTGCCTCTCTGGGCGCCTCCTAGGTCGGTGCTGCTGTGTTTTTCTTTCCCAAGATTGCAATGCTACTGTCACACAACACGACAAGCTTGGATGGAAATAAAAGAAAGGATTATCCTGGGCAATACATGGAGGGTATATAGTAACAACTAACACCCACCCACACATATTTATAAAAGATACTGGAATACTTCGTGCTGCACTTGGTATCTTTGACTGTCACTGTACATTCTAAAGTACAGAGATGGGAACTGTTTGGCATCAGGCATCCCTTACATGGACTTCCGCACTGTGAGAGAAGAGAGGATGGCTCACCTGAAACTCGATTGGCCAGAGGCATTTTAAATGTCTGTATATATTTGGTATTTGTATAGCACAAATCTAACTGAAAAGGTAGTAGAGTGCTAATAATGGTCAAAGGCATGCATACAGTCAATGAGTGATATTAGAGGTAGCTGGTTATTGGATTGTTACTGCATTGTGATGTAGTGTTCTTTAAAGAGGTGTGTGTTCAAGTCTTACCTAAATTAGAGCATTGTTACGGCAGTCTATGTATACATTAATGCACCTGCTGGAGCTGCGAATCACGAAACTTCAAAGGCAAAAGAGATGCATGGAATTACTGTAAAAAGCAGACCGTCAAATTTCAGGAGACAGAGCTTACTGTTGGGTATTTGAAGAGTGTGGGGACAAGTTTCTCCAGGCCCTACTATGCTGTGTGCTTTCCAAGGCAGTGATGTGCACCGAGTGCCAGAGCAGTCTGGCGAAAGGCTTTGTGCTCCTTTTGAATTTACTATGTGGTCAGAGGTGTAGCTTCGGGGGGGTTGTTTGGGGTGTTACACCCCCTAATAAATGTATTTTCTGATAAATAGTTGGGTACAGGTGAGTTCCGTCTGGTATAGTGAGTTGTCTCTCGGATGTCACCAGGACTTTTTACATACGCAGACAAAAAAGCACACACACTCTCTCCCTCTCTCTGTTTTTAAAGTCCTCAAAAGTAATTTATATTTTAAAAAATATAGTTTTCTCTTGCTAAGTACTCCTATCAATCCACTTACATCTCCCTCTCCTCTGCCCTTAAAGCCCCTCATGTGCCTTTCTCAGGCGTGCAACGCCCATAGGGCTAAAAGGGTTTTAGACCCCCACATGCCCTGTCCCAGTCTGCCTCCCCATCTCCCCATCTCCACCCCTCCCCAATCGTGTGTCTGAGCCTGGGCTGCAGGCTCGCCTGGATAGTGTCTGGAGTTTTATAACTGCCACACTAGAGTTGTTCAGAGGTTTTTAAAAGATCATTCACATCCTTTTGGAACTGGTTAACAAGGCTTTGTTTGTTTTGTTCATTGGTTCCAATACCCCCTGGGTCCCCACTCTGCCTATTCACTATTCCTTACATTTGTACTTATTTTTACTGACAATAACAAGAGTCGGTGGACTCGTTCTCTGTGCACTGTTGCTAAAGTAAGGTTACAAAAATCACAATAATCAAACTAAATAATACTCAAATTCAAAAAATGTGTAAGATGCGTTTTATCCGACATCCAACTGAGAACGTTATACACAGTGTTAACAAATTGAAATTAAATCAATGACACAGTTCAGAAAATGTAAAACATTTGTTCAAAAGTATAACAGATACAATGAAAATTTGTCATCAGTCCAAAATGCTTTCGTCGTGCCCAATGCATTTCGGGCCGTAATTGGCCCTTCCTCAGGGGCTTGAACTCTGAAAATATGAACAAAATATACGGAAAATGTAATACATATAAGGAGCGAAAACATCTTCATTCACAAGGCAACAAACATGAAACGATGTCCAAAAATCGATGAAAGTCTGTACTACATGGTAAACTTTTAGGTAGGAAAGAGAAAAAAAGAAACAGAAAAGAAAAAGACCCTTCACCTTTGTGAAACAATGGGGGCAAAATACTCACAGATGCAAAACTTAGAAACCTTCTGGTCTGGAAAAAACAACAGATACAAACACTTTACCAATCCGCTCACTAGAGAACAATCTAAAAATATACCCTTGTGAACGTTCAAAAACATCATACCTCTCAAATCACGGTCAACAAGTTCGTATGGCCCAAAGGCAGACCAAAAGGACCCTGTCAACATAAAACAAACTTCTATGAGGACCACAAAATGCTGCGTGAATCGTAAGAAGATGACAAATAACCAAACAAACAATGTTTACCTCTTCGAACAACCAGCTGTCCTCAATATGCACTGCAAGGACGCTGAACAATCAAGAAAACACTAATTGAATGTACGTAGCGCTGTGCTCAACCGCTAAGTTTAAATGCATGCCGAAAGCAGGAGTGAAATATCGGCAGAAGAAAAATCAACGACGGACTGAAAACAAAACGGCCGCCATGTTGAAACGATAAAATGCATGCTTATCGGACCATCGTATGCTACGGAGTGAAAAATATACAGCGCAATGAAACATAAAAAATAAAAATGTACTCAGTCCTCATGGGCTAACTTAGTACAACATCACTGGTCTCTGAGTATTGTGACAGATACGAAAAGAACCAGCCTCATTCATAAAATACCAAGAAAAAAATCACTGGTGGTGTGAAACTCAAGAAAAGTGCTCAAAATAAAAGATAAAGTGTGGGATACAAAATACCATGGAACACATAAGTGTGAGTACAGACATAACAAATTTACGGAGATCATGCTTAAACACTAGGATCAGTACCAAAGAGATTACAAATAACATGAATAATCTATTTTGTCATTAATTCCTTTATCTACTAAAGTGTCTAGGCGCCTGATCCAAAATGTTTCTCTTTGTAAAAGGGACCTGGTGAGATCCATGTCAGGGTGATGTAGAACTCTTTCTAGAACTGCGAATTTTAATTGGGCGATGCTATGTCGTTCATCTAACCAGTGTGTAGCTAGACTACTGTTCTTGTTTTGTGTTCTGATCGTGCTTTTGTGTTCGGTTATACGTGTTTTCATTTTCGTTCGGTTTTTCCAACATAAAGCTTCCCGCAAGGGCATTTAATGTAGTAAATCAATTTATTGGAATTACAATCTGAGTTGTGAAATAACTTGATGGTTTCTCCGGTGGTAGGATGATGCAAAAGATTGCCCATAATGACATTATTACAGTGTACACAGTTGGAACACTTGTTCATACCTTTGTAGTTGGAGAAGGAAGATTTTTT
The DNA here is from genome assembly GCF_964204655.1 of Triturus cristatus. NCBI lineage: Eukaryota > Metazoa > Chordata > Amphibia > Caudata > Salamandridae > Triturus > Triturus cristatus. The sequence goes on along the minus strand of NC_140586.1, from coordinate 739,200,977 downwards.
CGGGGTGTTAAGGATCTCTTTCAAATTTTTAGATCTGGTAAAAGCACACAGAGGTGGCTCTTTGAAAATACCATTGAAATCGGATTCATTCTGAAGCATTTCCCACCTGTTGGTGATGATTTGCCTCATCTTTGATGAGCTGGTGGAGAATTTAGAAACAAAAACCTGTCTGGATGTTTTCTTCTTAGGTTTAGATTGTACCAAACAATCACGAGTGTATTTAGAAGTGCGTGTTCTTGCCTGCTCAATCACTTCATTGGGGTATCCTCTGTTTAGAAACATTTGCTGTTGATAATCGAAATGCTTTTCCAAACTGCTTTGCTCTGAACAGATCCTTTTGATCCGCAAGAACTGGGAAAATGGTAAATTGTGTTTAAGGTTTCTAGGATGAAAACTCCGAAAGTGAAGGGCACTGTTGACATCTGTGGTCTTTCAATGCACTTCAGTTTGGATTATACCTTCACTAATGGCAAGGGACACATCTAGAAATGAGATCGTTTTATCACTGATCGTGTGTGTGAACTGAATATGATCATCATAGGTGTTAAGTTGTTCTATTTTGTGTTCCAAGAACTTCTGGGTGTTAGTCCAAAGTATAAAAATGTCATTGATGTACCTGCTGTGAGAAGTTGGCCTGATATATGATGTCACTAATTCTAGTGTACACCTTGTATCAGTCCAAACAACCCTTATGGTGATTGGTTGTAAAGTCAACCTTATAGACCAGCTATCCTAGTGGTAGCATGGACAAGAGCAGTCTAAGGCTAAACTCTGAATGGCATGTGAAGCCAGCTGTTATACCATATGTAATCCCTTGAATACCAAATGAAAGGACACCACAACAGATATACATAAAAATAGAATGTATTTATTCTAGTCAAACCCTCAGCACTCTTTATGAGATTCGAGGTAAGTACAACACAGTCTTATTTAAGCATACATTAAGTCACACAGGTAAGTAATACAGTTAGGCCCTAGGGGCCACGCAAACCATATACTAAATAAGTGGTATAAGGACCACTGTCACGAACACAGGATAGGCCTAGGCCTAGGGAATCGCTGGGGCTACACTATACTACCAAAGGTTAGGAAGTGGGAGGCCCACGGGATTCAGGTGCAGAGTGGAAACACTCACGCGTAATGCTATAAGGACATGGTTCCAAAAGCTGCAGACAGGCTCAGCTCATGCTAGAGCACCATCTCACATGTTACCAAGCACTCTGCCTCCAGGATTGTTAAGGCCTGCCATAGGAGTGGCTCATAGGTACACATGAGTCTATTTTAAGGGTAGATATAGGTATACTATATCTAAGCAAGGGGTGATTACACGACCTTGCCCCAGCTGAGTGATCAGCCAGTTGTGTCTGATTGGAAGGCCAGGCCAGGGGTGGCATAATACATGCTGCAGCCTCTGGGAGGCCTAGGGTACACCTATGCCCTGGGTACCTAGGGTACACTGTACAGGGTCCAATAAGGTGATCCTTACCAATTGGGCATGTGCCTAGGGTACATGGAGTCCATTTTAAAGAGAGAGCAGACAGCCTGAGACCCTGAATGGCAGGATCTCAGGCCAACTAAGTCGAAAAACCAGCTAGACACTAGACAAAAAGTTGGGGGTAACCATAGTCAGATATCCACCTTCCTACACCTGCAATAAAGCAGGAGATTATCTGTCCATCCATTGTCATTGTAAATATAGTCATTTTCGAATTTTGCCATGAACGTATTGGCAAAAGCAGGAGCCCGTGCAAAACCCATGGAAGTACCTTATTGTTGTAGAAAGAAACGGTCATTCCAGAAAAAATAACTGTGGTACAAACAAAAATGCAAGATTTCGAGAATAAAGACTTTTTCGGCTCTAATCGATGATTGGCGCAACAAGGCCCTTTCCACCGCTTCCATACCAGCGACGTGCGGAATGGAAGTGTATAAAGACAGATATGTCTGTGAATCTGTAACATGCTCCTGGACGGCACATGTGTAGAAAGTTCTGTCCATGATTACAATGGCTCCGCCTTTGTCAGCTTTCTGGATACAAATCTCTGTGTTGTTTTGTAGAGAATGTAGCGTGTTGATTTCATGTTTTGAAAGATTCTTCTTCTTAGATTTTCTGAAATTCATACGAAGGAAATCTTTACGTACCAGGTGTTCAAATGAGTAAAAACATTTGTGAGAAATAGGAGCCTGAAATTTAGGTTTGGGTCGAAACTCCAAAAACTGTCTCAAACGTAGAATCCTCATAAACTTAAAGAGTGCTACTTCACATTCCAAAATATTGGTGTTGTATGTGGGAACAAAGCCCAACCCTCTGTTGAGAACTTGGATTTGGTGTGAAGTTAGTCCCATAGAAGAAATATTGACAACTAAGTTTGTTTCTGACTGCGTGTGCGTCCGGGTTTTCCGGTTACTTCTCCTGGTTTTCCTGTTTTGGACGTTCCTGGTGGTTGACTTAGATCTGAGCCCTTGGCTAAAAAATTAGCAGAACTTGACGCTGATGATCCGTCTGTGGCTTCCGCTGATGTTTCAACTACTCTTATCTGAGTATGGGCTGGTGGTCTAGACATACTGGTGTCAGTTTCACTGGCCACACTTTCTTCCAACAAGGTGGTTGTTGATATTTTGGAATGTGAAGTAGCACTCTTTAAGTTTATGAGGATTCTACGTTTGAGACCTTTTTTTACGAATGTGTTACCAGCCAAAACTGACACAGAGAGAACTGAGTTTTTGGAGTTTCGACCCAAATCTAAATTTCAGGCTCCTATTTCTCACAAAATTTTGGACTCATTTGAACACCTGGTCCGTAAAGATTTTCTTCGTATGCATTTCAGAAAATCCAAGAAGAAGAATCTTTTAAAACATGAAATCAACACGCTACATTCTCTACAAAACAACACAGAGATTTGTATCCAGAAAGCTGACAAAGGCGGAGCCATTGTAATCATGGACAGAACTTTCTACACATGTGCGGTCCAGGAGCATGTTACAGATTCACAAACATATCTGTCTTTATACACTTCCATTCCGAACGTCGCTGGTATGGAAGCGGTGGAATGGGTCTTGCTGCGCCAATCATCGATTAGAGCCGACAAAGTCTTTATTCTCGAAATCTTGCATTTTTGTTTGTACCACAGTTATTTTTTCTGGAATGACCGTTACTTTCTACAACAACAAGGTACTTCCATGGGTTTTGCAGGGGCTCCTGCTTATGCCAATACGTTCATGGCAAAAATCATAAATGACTATATTTACAGTGACAATGGATGGACAGATAATCTCCTGCTTTATTGCAGGTACATCGATGACATTTTTACACTTTGGACTAACACCCAGAAGTTCTTGGAACACAAAATAGAACAACTTAATACCTATGATGATCATATTCAGTTCACACACACGATCAGTGATAAAACTATCTCATTTCTAGATGTGTCCCTTGCCATTAGTGAAGGTATAATCCAAACTGAAGTGCATAGAAAGACCACAGATGTCAACAGTGCCCTTCACTTTCGGAGTTTTCATCCTAGAAACCTTAAACACAATTTACCATTTTCCCAGTTCTTGCGGATCAAAAGGATCTGTTCAGAGCAAAGCAGTTTGGAAAAGCATTTCGATTATCAACAGCAAATGTTTCTAAACAGAGGATACCCCAATGAAGTGATTGAGCAGGCAAGAACACGCACTTCTAAATACACTCGTGATTGTTTGTTACAATCTAAACCTAAGAAGAAAACATCCAGACAGGTTTTTGTTTCTAAATTCTCCACCAGCTCATCAAAGATGAGGCAAATCATCACCAACAGGTGGGAAATGCTTCAGAATGAATCCGATTTCAATGGTATTTTCAAAGAGCCACCTCTGTGTGCTTTTACCAGATCTAAAAATTTGAAAGAGATCCTTAACACCCCGAAAAAATCTTCCTTCTCCAACTACAGAGGTATGAACAAGTGTTCCAACTGTGTACACTGTAATAATGTCATTATGGGCAATCTTTTGCATCATCCTACCACCGGAGAAACCATCAAGTTATTTCACAACTCAGATTGTAATTCCAATAAATTGATCTACTACATTAAATGCCCTTGCGGGAAGCTTTATGTTGGAAAAACCGAACGAAAAATTAAAACACGTATAGCCGAACACAAAAGCACGATCTGAACACAAAACAAGAACAGTAGTCTAGCTACACACTGGTTAGATGAACGACATAGCAGCGACCAATTAAAATTCGCCGTTCTAGAAAGAGTTCTACATCACCCTGACATGGATCTCACCATGTGCCTTTTACAAAGAGAAACGTTTTGGATCAGGCGCCTAGACACTTTAGTAGATAAAGGAATGAATGACAAAATAGATTATTCATGTTATTTGTGATCTCTTTGGTACTGATCCTAGTGTTTAAGCATGATCTCCGTAAATTTGTTATGTCTGTACTCACACTTATGTGTTCCATGGTATTTTGTATCCCACACTTTATCTTTTATTTTGAGCACTTTTCTTGAGTTTCACACCACCAGTGATTTTTTCTGGGTATGTTATGAATGAGGCTGGTTCTTTTCGTATCTGTCACAATACTCAGAGACCAGTGATGTTGTACTAAGTTAGCCCATGAGGACTGCGTGCATTTTTATTTTTCATGTTTCATTGCGCTGTATATTTTTCACTCCGTAGCATACGATGGTCCGATAAGCATGCATTTTATCGTTTCAACATGGCGGCCGTTTTCGCCGTTTTGTTTTCAGTCCGTCGTTGATTCTTCTTCTGCTGATATTTCACTCCTGCTTTCGGCACGCATTTAAACTTAGCGGTTGAGCACAGCGCTACGTAATTCAATTTGTCTTTTTTGATTGTTCAGCGTCCTTGCAGTGCATATTGAGGACAGCTGGTTGTTCGAAGAGGTAAACATTGTTTGTTTGGTTGTCATCTTCTTACGATTCACGCAGCATTTTGTGGTCCTCACAGAAGTTTGTTTTATGTTGACAGGGTCCTTTTGGTCTGCCTTTGGGCCATACGAGCTTGTTGACCGTGATTTGAGAGGTATGATGTTTTTGAACGTTCACAAGGGTATATTTTTAGTTAGATTGTTCTCTAGTGAGCGGATTGGTAAAGTGTTTGTATCTGTTGTTTTTTCCAGACCAGAAGGTTTCTAAGTTTTGCATCTGTGAGTATTTTGCCCCTATTGATTCACGAAGGTGGAGGGTCTTTTTCTTTTATTTTTCTTTTTTTCTCTTTCCTACCCAAAAGTTTACCATGTAGTACAGACTTTCATCTATTTTTGGACATCGTTTTATGTTTGTTGCCTTGTGAATGAGGATATTTTTGCTACTTATATGTATTACATTTTCCGTATATTTTGTTCATATTTTCAGAGTTCAAGCCCCTGAGGAAGGGCCAATTACGGCCCGAAATGCATTGGGCACGACAAAAGCATTTTGGACTGATGACAAATTTTCTTTGTATCTGTTAAACTTTTGAACAAATGTTTTAAATTTTCTGAACCGTGTCATTGATTTAATTTCAATTTGTGAACACTGTGTATAACGTTCTCAGTTGGATGTCGGATAAAACGCATCTTACACATTTTTTGAATTTGAGTATGGTTTAGTTTGATTATTGTGATTTTTGTAACCTTACTTTAGCAACAGTGCACAGAGGACGAGTCCACCGACTCTTGTTATTGTCTGTATTTAGTAGGCACTTGTTAGACAGTGAGTGCCATCCACTGCAGCACACTTTGTCTTTTAAAAATTTGGGGAAACCTTGCCTTTTGGACGACCAGAGCACTGTGTGGAGGCTCTTACCCTTCTTAACTTCGTCGCTGGATTTCTTCGCGGAAAACTCTACACCTTGCAGGACCCGCTGCGCGGGTCCCGCTGCGCCTGCACCTACTGAGAGGCTCGTGTGGGGAGCTGGAAACTTCCTGGACCATCTGCACTCCGGCAGGGCTGCGAGCAGCCTAGCAGGGACTTCATTGCCCAGGAGTCCCTGCGTGTCACACCTGTGGCCGCTCTCCCTGCCGGCCACGCCCCCTGCCCTACCCCAGCTCTATATTAACGATAGGAGTTACCGCTGCGCGGTAGCGAGCGGGAGCGACCGGGGCGAAGACCGGGCAAAGAGCGGGCCGTTTGAGGCCGTTCGAGTACGTGAGAGTCCGGTCCGGGCCCCTCCTCTTTCATGTTCACATTTAGGCCGCTCAACCACCAGCGAAATGAGCACCAGGGAAACCAGAAGTAAAACATCTTCCCTAGCCGCGGCCGGAGCTGTCAAAGGACCTATTGACACCTACTTTGCTAAAGCTGGCTCTCTTCTGATCGAGGAAATCGAGGTGCTGGAGCGAAGAATCTCCCAAGAAATAGACTGGGTAAGGAGATCTTCAATGGGCCCAATGGCCCAAGCCAGAACCCCAGAAGTTAGATTCTGCCTATCAACTAGTGGTAGAATTGATCAAGCACCATGCTCACTCCCTGGCACCTCAACTACTAATCCAGAGTTCAATATTGAGGTGCTGAGTGACCTTGAGGACATGAGCCTAATGGCCCTACCTAGCACCCAAATTACCCTACCAACACTAACCGAGAACGCTGAGGCAGTTAAAGCTATAGAACCTAACACAGATAGAGATAGGGGGGGTGAGAGAAGGGGCAATACAAAAAAAGAAGAGGGGCCCCAAAACAAAGAAAATAATAGGACTAAATCCCCCAAATCCAAACAATCGAGAGGCAAAGGGGGGAAAGGAGCCACCTCTGTCTCTATGCTAGAGAAGTCAGGAATGACAACTCCCCCTAGAATTAATAATACAATTCCATTACCACAGTCCACCAATACCGCGCCAGTGGATATTACCTCTGATGATATCACACTGGAGGACATAGGCACACTCTTAAGGTCCCTATTGAGTCCACTTGAAGCTAGACTGATTAAAATCGAAGCTAGATTAGTTAGCATTGAGAAAGCCACTGTACAACTTGTTGACGCAAGGAAACTTGACAATAGTGGAATTAAAAATACAATAGAGGGTTTAGGACCAAAGCCCACTAAGGGGAATGGACCACCTATTGCCACAAATAACAAGCCTCCACTCACAAACCCCAAAACTCCACAAGTTGTACTAAATAAGACCTTGCAACCCTTAAATGATAACAAGGACCCAACTCCAACCCAGCCTATAGTAATTGTCACTCCGAAAATAACCCCCCGCTTAAAGCTACTGCTATACCCGCAACCAATAACAAGGGTGATTCGCCACCTATTGGCGAGAAACCATACCCTAACCGCAGACAAAAGCCTGTAAACCTCCCCCCAGAAGCAGCACCCTACACCTTAGTTCTGGTAGGGGTCCCGGAATTAAAATCCTCAACATTCGAATCCACTACCTCTCTTAGGAATAAAGTTATCAACTGGCTCTCTATTAATAGACCCCTTCCGAGAGGAACAACCAGTGATATCTCCATGGCCAGGAGGGCAACGTGGGTGGGTTACACCAGGAAATCTATTAGTGGGGACTGCATTCTGGTCACCTTTAGAGACCCGAATACAGTCGCATATATCTGCACGTGGGTTTCTGACGAGGACTTTGGCAGTAACATTCAATCACTTCCTCTTTCATTTTTCTACCCTTCGAGCCTCTATAATTCAGAGGACCAGAGATGGGGGCACCATCAAGAGTTGCTGGAGGATTGGGAAAACTGCCCCAGGGAGAGCAATGTGCCCCAATACCATAGGGGAAGACCTATACATCATTTCCACCAGTATGGGGGGGAGGCTGGTTGGGAAACTGTTACACGGAGGAGGGGCGGGGGTGGAGGATATAGGAGAGGAATCCCAGGGCCACACAGAACACATTATCCAGCCTATTTACCCACCCACAATAGATACAGCAGTCTGGAAATGGTAGACTGACAGGTGGATGAAGTGGGGAGTTCTCTAATAGTATCTCCCAGGATGGAGATTAGTATACCCCCAGTCCCGGATACACATACTAGGGCAATTGACATAGTCGAACACAAGCCGGCTCTCGTATTAGGCATGACGGATCTCATCCTGTCTCCCATTAATATAACCTCTATCACAAATTATTCCCCCACTAGCCAAATGGCGCCCATTGAGCTTAACTCTAATAACTTTGTCTCCGCAGGCCTAGACACCACCCAATCGGCGCATATAACTGTGATCTCTTGGAACGTGGCAGGCCTAGCCAATAAAATAGACTCCATAGAGTGGGGCTCGTACATTAGCTCCAAAAATATACTTCTTTTCCAGGAGACTTGGGCACGTGAGGAAATATTATTTCCGGGCTTTGCCTCCTTCTCTATACCCGCAAAGTGGGGGGGAAGGGGCAGGCCGTCGGGGGGACTTACGACCTGGGTAGCAACTGACCTAGGTTGTCACGCCACTTGCCTAGAGACCGCCTCGGATGACATATTGGCTGTCTTACTCGAGTGGTCAGACTCCACTAAGCTGTTAGTCATTAACATATATTCAAGGCCTGTTCCTATGCTAAAAGAATCTTGCACTATAGATGAATTATCCGGGTTCCTAGATGGCATTCCTTGCGAACTTGCCTGCTTGGTGGGAGGTGACTTTAATTCACAGTACGAACCACTTTCTGGACTACGTGACGGCCCTTCCTATGAGGAAGATTCATGTTGGTTTGTTCCAGAAACGGTGGCCCCACCACTTAGGGCCTGGACTCCCTTGGCCTTGCAGATTACTGCCCTCACTCTTAATCAAGGCCTAAGGGCTTGCAATGGCCGCTGCAAATCGGACATCCCTAGCATGTATACCTATAATAAAACAGGTAGCGAATCCAGACTGGACTATATTTTGGTCAAATTGTTCATGTGGCCATTAATAGTCGATTTCAAAGTCACTGAAAGAATGGACAGTGACCATAACGCTTTGGAATTGACTTATTCCCTGGACACATCCTACGGACCGGATAAAGATAAAGCAGGGCTCTTACTTGAAAACAATCGGCGGAGAGTCAAGTGGGAGAAATTGGTCAATAGTCCAGATAGAATACCGCAGTTATATGCAAGGATCATCCCATTGCTGGAGAGGGCCTTTCAGATTGGAAAGGAGGTGCAAGATGATCCCAATAGAGGAAAGCTTGCACAAATTCATGCAGACATAATCATCACCTTAGAGCAGGATCTGTTTTCATCCTCAGGGAAAAGGAAAGGCCCCCTGTCCAAAACATCCTGGTATAACGCCACTTGCAGGGAATCCAAGGCCCATCTGTTACTTGCTATAAAAGGACGCTATGGCAAGGAAGAAATCCAAGCTAGGAGAAGTTTCTACAAAAGGCTCCTGGAAAATGCGCGGGCGGAATGGGACCAGGATTATTGGGAAAACCTTGTTAAAACACTAACTAACAGAGACTCGCGCAAATTTTGGCGCATAGTCGCCAATGGTACTGAGGATTTATCCTCGGCAATAGAGCCCAACATAGCGCCCATGATATGGCAGCGCCACTTTGAGACGCTTTATGCTGAGGTAGGGGGGGAACAAAATACAGTTGGTGGCATAAAGACATCTAGTCATACGGGAGCTCCCTTTACTGAAAAAGAGGTGAGGGAGGCCATCAAGGGTCTAGCTGCGGGAAAAGCCCCGGGACTCGATGGGGTGCCTGGGGACTTGTTCAAACAGGAACCAGGGATATGGGTCCCATATCTTACACTAATATTTAATGCCATTCTGGGGGGAATGGAGGTCCCCGATACTTGGCTGGGAGCAGAGGTGGTTCCAATTTTCAAAAAGGGTTCCCCTCTGCTCCCAGCCAACTATCGTCCTATCAGTCTCATCCACATACCCCAAAAACTTTTCGGAAGACTGATTTTGGACAGGCTTCTGGCCTGGATAGAGGAGATGGACATCCTGTCCCCCTATCAGGCGGGCTTCAGACAGGGTGTATCGACAGTAGATCAAATTTTCCGGCTGAATCTCCTTTACTGGAGAACAGCCGTAATCGAGGGCGGTACTTTGTATACTATTTTTGTAGACTTACGTGCCGCCTTCGATTTGGTACCTAGGGAACGGCTGTGGAGAGTCATGGAAGAGCTAAACGTCCCTGGTGATATTCTGGCAATCCTGATGAGACTTCATTATAACAACTACGCCCGCGTAAGGTGCGGCAAAGATGGCAAGTTAACTGATAGTTTCCCCGTTCGCAGAGGGGTTAGACAGGGTTGTGTCCTTGCACCGACCCTGTTTTGCCTCTTTGTGAACGGGGTAGTTGCCCACCTGAACAGGATTGCCAACACCGATGCCCCCAAGTTGACAGGCAGCAGGGTGCCTGCAATCATGTTTGCAGATGACACCCTGCTGTTGTCTAAATCCCCTATGGGGATCCAACGCATCCTAGACGGTTTTTTAGAGTTCTGCTCTGAGCGTGGATTGGAAATTAATCCTCAAAAAACTAAATTTATGATTTTGAATCCTAATACCCATAACCGAGCTCCACCTAGGTTAGGCACAGTCCAATTAGAACGTGTGCATAACATCGAATACTTGGGGATTACTATAAACGAACATCTAACGTGGACGTCACACCAGACTAAAGTGACTATCAAACTGGCTCAGTTGGCGGGTGGCACTATGCGTCTGGCGAACAAATCTTCCTATCGCCCACTAACCCCAATCATTCATATTTACAAAACTCAAGCCCGCGCGGGTGTCACATACGGGGGGGGACACACCAATCTGTCTAAACTACAGTCAACGGAAAATAAATTTCTGAGACAGATCGTTGCCCTACCGCAGAGCACTCCACTACTGCCCCTAAGATTGGACATGGGAATTCGATCGATAACTGAGGAGCTAGGTCTTAAACCCTTGACATTTTGGAGACGCTTGTGGTGCAGCCCAGATCTCATAAACTACAGAGAGGAGTTACAGGAATTCCTGCACCTACGGAACGCCAAGCAAATTCCATGGATGATTTATGTTAAGGGAATGCTAGAGGAGATTGGTTATCCGGAACTATGGACGGATCCTACAAACGCCTGTTTAAAGACTCCAAAAAAGGTTCTTGTGAGAGCATACCAAGAACTATTGCTCACCAGAGCTATCGATGCCACACGAGAAGGATCTTTGACCCATTTGTTCCTAAAAGTAAAAGATTCTTACCATCTTGAAAGTACTCTAGATGCCATGTCTCCTGTACTAACGAGGAAATTATTCTTACAATGGAGATACGGAACACTTCCCTTAGCATCGTTCACAGCGTCCTGGACATGCCGCTCCTCCATAGAAACTTGCCCAGTGTGCGCACATCCAAAGGAGAATGACGTTCACGTTGTTTTCTTCTGCAAGGGCTATGAGAGGAGCAGGAAATATTGGTTAGTCCCCCTACTTAAGAACTTGGGTTTTAGATCCTTTCAACCTGCTTATAGAGTTTTAAAGGAAAGAAAAACAAAGGGGGGAGTAGAGAGGTTCCACTCAACGAGTGGTGGAGGTGGATACTTCCTCCCAATGAAGCGTACTTAAACAAAGGGATCCACCCGCATGTATAGTAGATCAAGAGACTCCCGTTCATACCATGTGTGTCCCACGGTCGTGGAGAATACACATCAGTTGTTAAAATACCCCTCACACACCAAAAGGGCCCTTGGTGTCATGCTTCATCATAGGGGTCTTCCCGCCCCTCTACGGGACGGGGCGTGCTACGACCAACGTATACGTGGGAGCACTGTTCTTGGTGAGACTACTATGTGTAGTGCAAGGGTGTGCAAGGAAGGGTCAGGAGTGAGTGGAGAGTGATTTTAAAAAAATACCTGGCTCACTGGACTAGGAAAAATTTTTTTATTCTGCCATCTAAGCTGGTATTAGTAAAAAGGTGGGGGTGGAGGGTGTATGCCTCAATGAGCTTGACCTCCTGGTGTCGACATGTTTCGAAGCTTCCCCAAGCTTCTTCGTCAGGACCTAAGAAGATCCCTTCCAACGACGCACTGTGATGTGGTGAAAAATAGTGGGTGAAAAAATCAAATAGGAGGTAAATAGCCTCCAAGAGTTGGTAACGCCCCAATGGGTCTTACATACTCCTTGTAACCTAAATGGAGAGAATGGTATGAAATGAGAGATACACAAGACATTATTGTTATAAGGATAGACGTTCATTCCGTCGTGTTTAAAACAGTGATCTGAAAAGGAAGTGAGCGATGATCGTCTTCTAACGCTATCACGTGATCTGTGATAAAAATATGGTGTGACATACTACATTAAAAACATACAATAACAAAACAACAGAAAACACACACTCTACTTAGAAAGGAAACGAGGTTCCTGTAGGGCGAAAATGTCATTGTGGTTGTTTGCATGCCCAACAAAGCAAAGAGAAAAACATACTTGCTGCAAAGAGAACAATTTCCTCATGAGCTCATTTACCGAGTGGTTGGAGTGCCAAATAGGCTACCTAAATAGCGGGAGAGAGGAGACTGTAATCCAATCGTCATTTTTTTGAAGGTAAATCTTCCACCTGCCGGCTATGCCGTACTTACGCCTCCTAGGATCAGTGTCCCGCTCAAATAACCACCCCGGTCGGCTCCGTCGATAAATTTAGACTGGAGATATTGTAGTTTAAATACCCCCACCAATCAGGGAATAAGTGCCACTCCGCCCCGTTTGACAGACCAATAGAAGGCAACCTGCTCACAAAGTAAGTGGAAACCCGCAGGCGCTGCTACACGGGACCCGGAACCGGAAGTTAGAAGCGGCCGGGTCACCGTGGTGAGACCGCAAAGGACCCCTAGAGGGAGAGAGGTGTCTATGTCGGATGCCTGATGGAGCGCTGACGAAACCCATTAATGAAGGGTGATAGATGTTCCAAACTGCGTGGAATGGACAGTCAACATCACCTGATTTTGAGGTTTAAATGTAAAAAAACAAATAAATAAACTGGGAAGGGGTATGCATATATCGAGAAAGTATCCCTAGGTGTCCATATAGGTTGCCTGAATAACATCGGGATGAAAAGAATAAAATAAATAAAGGCATGTAACAGGTAGGAGAAATGCCCCCAACCTGCGTACTAGAGACACCCAGCTGGTACATAGCTAAACCAAGAGGTACATATATGCATGAGGTATGCAAAGCCCACATGAATAAGGAGGCTACAGCAGGGGGGCCTCAGCTGTGGTCAGGAGGGGTAATTGACAAGGGCATGAAAAAAAGACAAAGAAATTACACAATGGTCCTAGAGTGGTACTACACTGGTTCAGGACAGATACGGGGGACCGAAAAAAAAGGGAGAAAAAACGTGAAAGGATTATTTTCGTCAGGTGGAGAAACGGTAGCTGAACAGTATTCAGTCAGGTATGATGATAGTTATACTCGGAACTGATTCCATGGTATATCCTCATTTAATCCATGGATGTGTGTTTTGAGACGGAACACCCATCGTTGTTCCTTCTCTAGGAGGCTGTGTTCGTTACTCAATTGTTCTATCACTGTCCACTGTAAATCGTCTATACAATGACTTTTGGAAATATAGTGATTAGACATCTTGGTAGTGCTCCTACCGCATCTGACATTACTGCGATGTTCGCCAATACGTACCTTAATTGGTCTGGATGTCATCCCCACATACTCAAGGCCGCACGGACAAGTGATAAGATATACAACATTTTTACTATTACAATTCGTGAAGCTTCTCTGGTCCCACTCATCGCCATTCCGGAACGTAATGTGTGTACTTTTTCTCGTCAGGTGACAGGTACTGCAGTTCCCACAGGGATGATGCCCTTGTACTGGGGGTAGTAGACCAACAGGTCTTGGTCGAGATATGTTCTTTGGTCTTGTGTGAACAAGCATGTCTCTTAGGTTGCGTCCCCGCTTGTGAGCGAACATAGGTTTCGTTATGTTCAAGCCGCAGGAATTGAGTAGACGCCAGTGTTTATTCACTATCTTAGTGATCTGGTTAGAATGTGTATTGTAAGTTGTTACACATATCGGTCTCTCATCGATCTGGTTTTCCACTTTGTCTTCCAAAAGAGCCTCTCTGTTATTATTCCTTGCTCTTTTCAAGGCTTTGTCAACGATTTTCTCAGGATAATTGCGTTTTATCAGTTTGGTACGCAGTTCAGATGCTTGTTGTTTGAAGTCACTAAGTTCAGTACAGTTTCTTCGGAGACGGAGGAACTGACCGTACGGTAAGTTTTCCCTCAGGTGACGGGGGTGGAAACTGTCAAACAAAAGTAAACAGTTCTTAGCTGTTGCCTTAAAGTGTGTGGTGGTTTTGAGTTTCCCCTGTTCAGGGTAGATATTCAGGTCCAAAAACACCAGGTTTTCCGCCGATACACTATGTGTAAATTTCAGAAATGCATTCTGTTGATTCAGCCATAGCATGAATGCCTCTGTTGATTCGACGTCACCTTCCCATACGACCAAGACATCGTCAATATACCTTTTCCATACTTTGATGTGAGCGAGGTATGGGTTCATCGTGTGTAGGATCCTGTTAGTTTCCAGATGGTGTACATACAGCCCTGCTAGACTTGGAGCAAAGGTACTCCCCATGCTGGTACCGTGGCGTTGTTCATATATATCTTCAGCATACATAAAGAAATTACGGGTGAGAGCCAGTGAAACACATTCCATCACCAGACTACGAGGTGTCTGGTACTCCCAGGGAGTAGAGAATAAAACCTCCTCAATGATTAGCAGTGTTTCGTCGTGTGGGAGACTGGTATATAGGCTCTCCACGTCTAATCCCATAAGCAGATTTTTGGTGGGGTCAAAGTCGATGTCCTGCAGAATTTGCAGGACGTTCTTGGTATCACGCAGGTAGGTGCTGGTACTTTGAACCAATGGTCGAAGGAACGCATCCGCGAACCTTGATAGAGGTTCCAAAATGGAATTCACACCAGAGACGATGGGTCTACCAGGTGGTGAGACCAAGTTCTTATGGATTTTAGGTATGGTGTAGAAGTAGGGGATCCTGGGATTGGTATTAACCAGAAATTCAGCCTCCTTCTTGGAGATCCAGTCGTTTGCTAAGGCCTCCTCTACCATTGTGACAATCCTGACCCTGATTGACTCAGTAGGATCTACCTGAAGGATTCCATAGTTTCTACGGTCATCCAGCAGTTTTCTACATTCAATGTCATAGTTGACAGTGGTTTGTAAAACAATGGCTCCCCCTTTATCTGCAGGTTTGATGGTAATGTCCTGGTTTGTTGATAATTCATGTATAGCCACCTTTTCCTCCCTTGATGTATTGTGAAAGGTGTTACCAAATCCTGTCGTGATGTCTTGGATTTCACCCATCACCGCTTTCTCGAATGCAAGCATCTCCACCGGTAGGGTGGAATTAGGGGGAACAAAAGTAGATTTATTACGGAGGCCAGTATCTTGTCTTACCACCTCAGTGGTGGATGGGTTGTTTTCAAAGAAAACCTTCAATTTCAATTTACGTATGAATTCGGTGATCTCAGTGAGGATCTTAAATTTGTCCAACCGATTGGTGGGTACAAAACCCAGTCCTCTCTCAAGGACCCTCTTTTGTGTTGGTGTAAGGACTACATCGGTGAGATTGACCACCAGGTTCACTTCCGGCTCGTTGATGGTTGGGGAGGTATGTTGTTGGTCATACTCCTGGTTGACATTCGAGGGGTCTCGGTCTCTGGTGCAGACCAATGGACGTTGTATCCTCCTCTGTTGCGGGCCCTCCGTGGGCCTTGGCGTGCCCCTAAAAAAGGTTGTGGGTTGTAGTTGTATTCATACTCTTGAGGAGGAGGTATCCATTGTGGAAATGGTCCCATCATAGGTGGACCATAAGCGTATGGGGGATACATCGGGGGGCCTTGATAGCCATCCCATCTCCCTCCCCTCTGATACGGAGGGCGCTGGTTGTAATTGCCTCTCCCTCTATAGAAACGTTTGCCACTGCCCCTGCTGGAGTTTGAGTTATCTGAACCGGTGTCAGAGGAGTCACCATCCTCACTCTGATCCTGGTTCTTAGGAACATAGTCTTCTCGTGTATAGGGGTACACTCGTTCATGACTGAACCGTGAAGTGTCCTTCTTGAGTTTGTTATATTTGCTTTGTTTTAAAGTCATTTCGAACTCTGTCATCTCTTGATTGAGTTCCTCTAAACGTTTCTTGAGTACACTGGGGGATATGTAGGCCTTCAAACGGACTTCTAGATTGACGATCTCGACTTTGAGTTCTTGTGTAAGTCTGGTGGCTGTTTTTATAATTAGGACTAACCAGTCCCGAGTGCAATGCCACGAGATTAGTGACCAATCACGTTTGAAAGTCTTATCCTGTTGAAAAATAAAGGGCTCATTGCGGACAATCAAACCTTGGGGGGCTGCATTCGCCCGTAGGTATTCCGTCATTAATAGACCATGCAGAGCAGTTCTAATCTGGTTTCTCCTTAAGTTAGCTAGCTCATCCCAATCGGCATGATTGGGACCTGGATCGGTATTGCTTAATCCTTCAAAGGGGTTGATAGCTGCCAGGATCCTTTCCACTTCGTCGTCAGCGAAGGTTAAACCCATGTTATCCGCCATCTTAGTAAACTGGAGATGTAAGTGTAGTAATACTAGATAGAGTGGGTGTGTCAGCTTGGAAATGTCATGTGACAGATGTTAGTAATATAGTAGTCTACAAAAAAAGTATGTGTAACAGAGGTAAATAGCCTCTGATCTCAGATGAAAGGGGGATATAATGCTATCATTTACAGCACTGATATCACAACACCCAGAATTTGGGCGAAAACAAAAAACTCCCACAGCTGTACGCTGTCTATCATGGAAAGAAAAACAAAGGGGGGAGTAGAGAGGTTCCACTCAACGAGTGGTGGAGGTGGATACTTCCTCCCAATGAAGCGTACTTAAACAAAGGGATCCACCCGCATGTATAGTAGATCAAGAGACTCCCGTTCATACCATGTGTGTCCCACGGTCGTGGAGAATACACATCAGTTGTTAAAATACCCCTCACACACCAAAAGGGCCCTTGGTGTCATGCTTCATCATAGGGGTCTTCCCGCCCCTCTACGGGACGGGGCGTGCTACGACCAACGTATACGTGGGAGCACTGTTCTTGGTGAGACTACTATGTGTAGTGCAAGGGTGTGCAAGGAAGGGTCAGGAGTGAGTGGAGAGTGATTTTAAAAAAATACCTGGCTCACTGGACTAGGAAAAATTTTTTTATTCTGCCATCTAAGCTGGTATTAGTAAAAAGGTGGGGGTGGAGGGTGTATGCCTCAATGAGCTTGACCTCCTGGTGTCGACATGTTTCGAAGCTTCCCCAAGCTTCTTCGTCAGGACCTAAGAAGATCCCTTCCAACGACGCACTGTGATGTGGTGAAAAATAGTGGGTGAAAAAATCAAATAGGAGGTAAATAGCCTCCAAGAGTTGGTAACGCCCCAATGGGTCTTACATACTCCTTGTAACCTAAATGGAGAGAATGGTATGAAATGAGAGATACACAAGACATTATTGTTATAAGGATAGACGTTCATTCCGTCGTGTTTAAAACAGTGATCTGAAAAGGAAGTGAGCGATGATCGTCTTCTAACGCTATCACGTGATCTGTGATAAAAATATGGTGTGACATACTACATTAAAAACATACAATAACAAAACAACAGAAAACACACACTCTACTTAGAAAGGAAACGAGGTTCCTGTAGGGCGAAAATGTCATTGTGGTTGTTTGCATGCCCAACAAAGCAAAGAGAAAAACATACTTGCTGCAAAGAGAACAATTTCCTCATGAGCTCATTTACCGAGTGGTTGGAGTGCCAAATAGGCTACCTAAATAGCGGGAGAGAGGAGACTGTAATCCAATCGTCATTTTTTTGAAGGTAAATCTTCCACCTGCCGGCTATGCCGTACTTACGCCTCCTAGGATCAGTGTCCCGCTCAAATAACCACCCCGGTCGGCTCCGTCGATAAATTTAGACTGGAGATATTGTAGTTTAAATACCCCCACCAATCAGGGAATAAGTGCCACTCCGCCCCGTTTGACAGACCAATAGAAGGCAACCTGCTCACAAAGTAAGTGGAAACCCGCAGGCGCTGCTACACGGGACCCGGAACCGGAAGTTAGAAGCGGCCGGGTCACCGTGGTGAGACCGCAAAGGACCCCTAGAGGGAGAGAGGTGTCTATGTCGGATGCCTGATGGAGCGCTGACGAAACCCATTAATGAAGGGTGATAGATGTTCCAAACTGCGTGGAATGGACAGTCAACATCACCTGATTTTGAGGTTTAAATGTAAAAAAACAAATAAATAAACTGGGAAGGGGTATGCATATATCGAGAAAGTATCCCTAGGTGTCCATATAGGTTGCCTGAATAACATCGGGATGAAAAGAATAAAATAAATAAAGGCATGTAACAGGTAGGAGAAATGCCCCCAACCTGCGTACTAGAGACACCCAGCTGGTACATAGCTAAACCAAGAGGTACATATATGCATGAGGTATGCAAAGCCCACATGAATAAGGAGGCTACAGCAGGGGGGCCTCAGCTGTGGTCAGGAGGGGTAATTGACAAGGGCATGAAAAAAAGACAAAGAAATTACACAATGGTCCTAGAGTGGTACTACACTGGTTCAGGACAGATACGGGGGACCGAAAAAAAAGGGAGAAAAAACGTGAAAGGATTATTTTCGTCAGGTGGAGAAACGGTAGCTGAACAGTATTCAGTCAGGTATGATGATAGTTATACTCGGAACTGATTCCATGGTATATCCTCATTTAATCCATGGATGTGTGTTTTGAGACGGAACACCCATCGTTGTTCCTTCTCTAGGAGGCTGTGTTCGTTACTCAATTGTTCTATCACTGTCCACTGTAAATCGTCTATACAATGACTTTTGGAAATATAGTGATTAGACATCTTGGTAGTGCTCCTACCGCATCTGACATTACTGCGATGTTCGCCAATACGTACCTTAATTGGTCTGGATGTCATCCCCACATACTCAAGGCCGCACGGACAAGTGATAAGATATACAACATTTTTACTATTACAATTCGTGAAGCTTCTCTGGTCCCACTCATCGCCATTCCGGAACGTAATGTGTGTACTTTTTCTCGTCAGGTGACAGGTACTGCAGTTCCCACAGGGATGATGCCCTTGTACTGGGGGTAGTAGACCAACAGGTCTTGGTCGAGATATGTTCTTTGGTCTTGTGTGAACAAGCATGTCTCTTAGGTTGCGTCCCCGCTTGTGAGCGAACATAGGTTTCGTTATGTTCAAGCCGCAGGAATTGAGTAGACGCCAGTGTTTATTCACTATCTTAGTGATCTGGTTAGAATGTGTATTGTAAGTTGTTACACATATCGGTCTCTCATCGATCTGGTTTTCCACTTTGTCTTCCAAAAGAGCCTCTCTGTTATTATTCCTTGCTCTTTTCAAGGCTTTGTCAACGATTTTCTCAGGATAATTGCGTTTTATCAGTTTGGTACGCAGTTCAGATGCTTGTTGTTTGAAGTCACTAAGTTCAGTACAGTTTCTTCGGAGACGGAGGAACTGACCGTACGGTAAGTTTTCCCTCAGGTGACGGGGGTGGAAACTGTCAAACAAAAGTAAACAGTTCTTAGCTGTTGCCTTAAAGTGTGTGGTGGTTTTGAGTTTCCCCTGTTCAGGGTAGATATTCAGGTCCAAAAACACCAGGTTTTCCGCCGATACACTATGTGTAAATTTCAGAAATGCATTCTGTTGATTCAGCCATAGCATGAATGCCTCTGTTGATTCGACGTCACCTTCCCATACGACCAAGACATCGTCAATATACCTTTTCCATACTTTGATGTGAGCGAGGTATGGGTTCATCGTGTGTAGGATCCTGTTAGTTTCCAGATGGTGTACATACAGCCCTGCTAGACTTGGAGCAAAGGTACTCCCCATGCTGGTACCGTGGCGTTGTTCATATATATCTTCAGCATACATAAAGAAATTACGGGTGAGAGCCAGTGAAACACATTCCATCACCAGACTACGAGGTGTCTGGTACTCCCAGGGAGTAGAGAATAAAACCTCCTCAATGATTAGCAGTGTTTCGTCGTGTGGGAGACTGGTATATAGGCTCTCCACGTCTAATCCCATAAGCAGATTTTTGGTGGGGTCAAAGTCGATGTCCTGCAGAATTTGCAGGACGTTCTTGGTATCACGCAGGTAGGTGCTGGTACTTTGAACCAATGGTCGAAGGAACGCATCCGCGAACCTTGATAGAGGTTCCAAAATGGAATTCACACCAGAGACGATGGGTCTACCAGGTGGTGAGACCAAGTTCTTATGGATTTTAGGTATGGTGTAGAAGTAGGGGATCCTGGGATTGGTATTAACCAGAAATTCAGCCTCCTTCTTGGAGATCCAGTCGTTTGCTAAGGCCTCCTCTACCATTGTGACAATCCTGACCCTGATTGACTCAGTAGGATCTACCTGAAGGATTCCATAGTTTCTACGGTCATCCAGCAGTTTTCTACATTCAATGTCATAGTTGACAGTGGTTTGTAAAACAATGGCTCCCCCTTTATCTGCAGGTTTGATGGTAATGTCCTGGTTTGTTGATAATTCATGTATAGCCACCTTTTCCTCCCTTGATGTATTGTGAAAGGTGTTACCAAATCCTGTCGTGATGTCTTGGATTTCACCCATCACCGCTTTCTCGAATGCAAGCATCTCCACCGGTAGGGTGGAATTAGGGGGAACAAAAGTAGATTTATTACGGAGGCCAGTATCTTGTCTTACCACCTCAGTGGTGGATGGGTTGTTTTCAAAGAAAACCTTCAATTTCAATTTACGTATGAATTCGGTGATCTCAGTGAGGATCTTAAATTTGTCCAACCGATTGGTGGGTACAAAACCCAGTCCTCTCTCAAGGACCCTCTTTTGTGTTGGTGTAAGGACTACATCGGTGAGATTGACCACCAGGTTCACTTCCGGCTCGTTGATGGTTGGGGAGGTATGTTGTTGGTCATACTCCTGGTTGACATTCGAGGGGTCTCGGTCTCTGGTGCAGACCAATGGACGTTGTATCCTCCTCTGTTGCGGGCCCTCCGTGGGCCTTGGCGTGCCCCTAAAAAAGGTTGTGGGTTGTAGTTGTATTCATACTCTTGAGGAGGAGGTATCCATTGTGGAAATGGTCCCATCATAGGTGGACCATAAGCGTATGGGGGATACATCGGGGGGCCTTGATAGCCATCCCATCTCCCTCCCCTCTGATACGGAGGGCGCTGGTTGTAATTGCCTCTCCCTCTATAGAAACGTTTGCCACTGCCCCTGCTGGAGTTTGAGTTATCTGAACCGGTGTCAGAGGAGTCACCATCCTCACTCTGATCCTGGTTCTTAGGAACATAGTCTTCTCGTGTATAGGGGTACACTCGTTCATGACTGAACCGTGAAGTGTCCTTCTTGAGTTTGTTATATTTGCTTTGTTTTAAAGTCATTTCGAACTCTGTCATCTCTTGATTGAGTTCCTCTAAACGTTTCTTGAGTACACTGGGGGATATGTAGGCCTTCAAACGGACTTCTAGATTGACGATCTCGACTTTGAGTTCTTGTGTAAGTCTGGTGGCTGTTTTTATAATTAGGACTAACCAGTCCCGAGTGCAATGCCACGAGATTAGTGACCAATCACGTTTGAAAGTCTTATCCTGTTGAAAAATAAAGGGCTCATTGCGGACAATCAAACCTTGGGGGGCTGCATTCGCCCGTAGGTATTCCGTCATTAATAGACCATGCAGAGCAGTTCTAATCTGGTTTCTCCTTAAGTTAGCTAGCTCATCCCAATCGGCATGATTGGGACCTGGATCGGTATTGCTTAATCCTTCAAAGGGGTTGATAGCTGCCAGGATCCTTTCCACTTCGTCGTCAGCGAAGGTTAAACCCATGTTATCCGCCATCTTAGTAAACTGGAGATGTAAGTGTAGTAATACTAGATAGAGTGGGTGTGTCAGCTTGGAAATGTCATGTGACAGATGTTAGTAATATAGTAGTCTACAAAAAAAGTATGTGTAACAGAGGTAAATAGCCTCTGATCTCAGATGAAAGGGGGATATAATGCTATCATTTACAGCACTGATATCACAACACCCAGAATTTGGGCGAAAACAAAAAACTCCCACAGCTGTACGCTGTCTATCATGGAAAGAAAAACAAAGGGGGGAGTAGAGAGGTTCCACTCAACGAGTGGTGGAGGTGGATACTTCCTCCCAATGAAGCGTACTTAAACAAAGGGATCCACCCGCATGTATAGTAGATCAAGAGACTCCCGTTCATACCATGTGTGTCCCACGGTCGTGGAGAATACACATCAGTTGTTAAAATACCCCTCACACACCAAAAGGGCCCTTGGTGTCATGCTTCATCATAGGGGTCTTCCCGCCCCTCTACGGGACGGGGCGTGCTACGACCAACGTATACGTGGGAGCACTGTTCTTGGTGAGACTACTATGTGTAGTGCAAGGGTGTGCAAGGAAGGGTCAGGAGTGAGTGGAGAGTGATTTTAAAAAAATACCTGGCTCACTGGACTAGGAAAAATTTTTTTATTCTGCCATCTAAGCTGGTATTAGTAAAAAGGTGGGGGTGGAGGGTGTATGCCTCAATGAGCTTGACCTCCTGGTGTCGACATGTTTCGAAGCTTCCCCAAGCTTCTTCGTCAGGACCTAAGAAGATCCCTTCCAACGACGCACTGTGATGTGGTGAAAAATAGTGGGTGAAAAAATCAAATAGGAGGTAAATAGCCTCCAAGAGTTGGTAACGCCCCAATGGGTCTTACATACTCCTTGTAACCTAAATGGAGAGAATGGTATGAAATGAGAGATACACAAGACATTATTGTTATAAGGATAGACGTTCATTCCGTCGTGTTTAAAACAGTGATCTGAAAAGGAAGTGAGCGATGATCGTCTTCTAACGCTATCACGTGATCTGTGATAAAAATATGGTGTGACATACTACATTAAAAACATACAATAACAAAACAACAGAAAACACACACTCTACTTAGAAAGGAAACGAGGTTCCTGTAGGGCGAAAATGTCATTGTGGTTGTTTGCATGCCCAACAAAGCAAAGAGAAAAACATACTTGCTGCAAAGAGAACAATTTCCTCATGAGCTCATTTACCGAGTGGTTGGAGTGCCAAATAGGCTACCTAAATAGCGGGAGAGAGGAGACTGTAATCCAATCGTCATTTTTTTGAAGGTAAATCTTCCACCTGCCGGCTATGCCGTACTTACGCCTCCTAGGATCAGTGTCCCGCTCAAATAACCACCCCGGTCGGCTCCGTCGATAAATTTAGACTGGAGATATTGTAGTTTAAATACCCCCACCAATCAGGGAATAAGTGCCACTCCGCCCCGTTTGACAGACCAATAGAAGGCAACCTGCTCACAAAGTAAGTGGAAACCCGCAGGCGCTGCTACACGGGACCCGGAACCGGAAGTTAGAAGCGGCCGGGTCACCGTGGTGAGACCGCAAAGGACCCCTAGAGGGAGAGAGGTGTCTATGTCGGATGCCTGATGGAGCGCTGACGAAACCCATTAATGAAGGGTGATAGATGTTCCAAACTGCGTGGAATGGACAGTCAACATCACCTGATTTTGAGGTTTAAATGTAAAAAAACAAATAAATAAACTGGGAAGGGGTATGCATATATCGAGAAAGTATCCCTAGGTGTCCATATAGGTTGCCTGAATAACATCGGGATGAAAAGAATAAAATAAATAAAGGCATGTAACAGGTAGGAGAAATGCCCCCAACCTGCGTACTAGAGACACCCAGCTGGTACATAGCTAAACCAAGAGGTACATATATGCATGAGGTATGCAAAGCCCACATGAATAAGGAGGCTACAGCAGGGGGGCCTCAGCTGTGGTCAGGAGGGGTAATTGACAAGGGCATGAAAAAAAGACAAAGAAATTACACAATGGTCCTAGAGTGGTACTACACTGGTTCAGGACAGATACGGGGGACCGAAAAAAAAGGGAGAAAAAACGTGAAAGGATTATTTTCGTCAGGTGGAGAAACGGTAGCTGAACAGTATTCAGTCAGGTATGATGATAGTTATACTCGGAACTGATTCCATGGTATATCCTCATTTAATCCATGGATGTGTGTTTTGAGACGGAACACCCATCGTTGTTCCTTCTCTAGGAGGCTGTGTTCGTTACTCAATTGTTCTATCACTGTCCACTGTAAATCGTCTATACAATGACTTTTGGAAATATAGTGATTAGACATCTTGGTAGTGCTCCTACCGCATCTGACATTACTGCGATGTTCGCCAATACGTACCTTAATTGGTCTGGATGTCATCCCCACATACTCAAGGCCGCACGGACAAGTGATAAGATATACAACATTTTTACTATTACAATTCGTGAAGCTTCTCTGGTCCCACTCATCGCCATTCCGGAACGTAATGTGTGTACTTTTTCTCGTCAGGTGACAGGTACTGCAGTTCCCACAGGGATGATGCCCTTGTACTGGGGGTAGTAGACCAACAGGTCTTGGTCGAGATATGTTCTTTGGTCTTGTGTGAACAAGCATGTCTCTTAGGTTGCGTCCCCGCTTGTGAGCGAACATAGGTTTCGTTATGTTCAAGCCGCAGGAATTGAGTAGACGCCAGTGTTTATTCACTATCTTAGTGATCTGGTTAGAATGTGTATTGTAAGTTGTTACACATATCGGTCTCTCATCGATCTGGTTTTCCACTTTGTCTTCCAAAAGAGCCTCTCTGTTATTATTCCTTGCTCTTTTCAAGGCTTTGTCAACGATTTTCTCAGGATAATTGCGTTTTATCAGTTTGGTACGCAGTTCAGATGCTTGTTGTTTGAAGTCACTAAGTTCAGTACAGTTTCTTCGGAGACGGAGGAACTGACCGTACGGTAAGTTTTCCCTCAGGTGACGGGGGTGGAAACTGTCAAACAAAAGTAAACAGTTCTTAGCTGTTGCCTTAAAGTGTGTGGTGGTTTTGAGTTTCCCCTGTTCAGGGTAGATATTCAGGTCCAAAAACACCAGGTTTTCCGCCGATACACTATGTGTAAATTTCAGAAATGCATTCTGTTGATTCAGCCATAGCATGAATGCCTCTGTTGATTCGACGTCACCTTCCCATACGACCAAGACATCGTCAATATACCTTTTCCATACTTTGATGTGAGCGAGGTATGGGTTCATCGTGTGTAGGATCCTGTTAGTTTCCAGATGGTGTACATACAGCCCTGCTAGACTTGGAGCAAAGGTACTCCCCATGCTGGTACCGTGGCGTTGTTCATATATATCTTCAGCATACATAAAGAAATTACGGGTGAGAGCCAGTGAAACACATTCCATCACCAGACTACGAGGTGTCTGGTACTCCCAGGGAGTAGAGAATAAAACCTCCTCAATGATTAGCAGTGTTTCGTCGTGTGGGAGACTGGTATATAGGCTCTCCACGTCTAATCCCATAAGCAGATTTTTGGTGGGGTCAAAGTCGATGTCCTGCAGAATTTGCAGGACGTTCTTGGTATCACGCAGGTAGGTGCTGGTACTTTGAACCAATGGTCGAAGGAACGCATCCGCGAACCTTGATAGAGGTTCCAAAATGGAATTCACACCAGAGACGATGGGTCTACCAGGTGGTGAGACCAAGTTCTTATGGATTTTAGGTATGGTGTAGAAGTAGGGGATCCTGGGATTGGTATTAACCAGAAATTCAGCCTCCTTCTTGGAGATCCAGTCGTTTGCTAAGGCCTCCTCTACCATTGTGACAATCCTGACCCTGATTGACTCAGTAGGATCTACCTGAAGGATTCCATAGTTTCTACGGTCATCCAGCAGTTTTCTACATTCAATGTCATAGTTGACAGTGGTTTGTAAAACAATGGCTCCCCCTTTATCTGCAGGTTTGATGGTAATGTCCTGGTTTGTTGATAATTCATGTATAGCCACCTTTTCCTCCCTTGATGTATTGTGAAAGGTGTTACCAAATCCTGTCGTGATGTCTTGGATTTCACCCATCACCGCTTTCTCGAATGCAAGCATCTCCACCGGTAGGGTGGAATTAGGGGGAACAAAAGTAGATTTATTACGGAGGCCAGTATCTTGTCTTACCACCTCAGTGGTGGATGGGTTGTTTTCAAAGAAAACCTTCAATTTCAATTTACGTATGAATTCGGTGATCTCAGTGAGGATCTTAAATTTGTCCAACCGATTGGTGGGTACAAAACCCAGTCCTCTCTCAAGGACCCTCTTTTGTGTTGGTGTAAGGACTACATCGGTGAGATTGACCACCAGGTTCACTTCCGGCTCGTTGATGGTTGGGGAGGTATGTTGTTGGTCATACTCCTGGTTGACATTCGAGGGGTCTCGGTCTCTGGTGCAGACCAATGGACGTTGTATCCTCCTCTGTTGCGGGCCCTCCGTGGGCCTTGGCGTGCCCCTAAAAAAGGTTGTGGGTTGTAGTTGTATTCATACTCTTGAGGAGGAGGTATCCATTGTGGAAATGGTCCCATCATAGGTGGACCATAAGCGTATGGGGGATACATCGGGGGGCCTTGATAGCCATCCCATCTCCCTCCCCTCTGATACGGAGGGCGCTGGTTGTAATTGCCTCTCCCTCTATAGAAACGTTTGCCACTGCCCCTGCTGGAGTTTGAGTTATCTGAACCGGTGTCAGAGGAGTCACCATCCTCACTCTGATCCTGGTTCTTAGGAACATAGTCTTCTCGTGTATAGGGGTACACTCGTTCATGACTGAACCGTGAAGTGTCCTTCTTGAGTTTGTTATATTTGCTTTGTTTTAAAGTCATTTCGAACTCTGTCATCTCTTGATTGAGTTCCTCTAAACGTTTCTTGAGTACACTGGGGGATATGTAGGCCTTCAAACGGACTTCTAGATTGACGATCTCGACTTTGAGTTCTTGTGTAAGTCTGGTGGCTGTTTTTATAATTAGGACTAACCAGTCCCGAGTGCAATGCCACGAGATTAGTGACCAATCACGTTTGAAAGTCTTATCCTGTTGAAAAATAAAGGGCTCATTGCGGACAATCAAACCTTGGGGGGCTGCATTCGCCCGTAGGTATTCCGTCATTAATAGACCATGCAGAGCAGTTCTAATCTGGTTTCTCCTTAAGTTAGCTAGCTCATCCCAATCGGCATGATTGGGACCTGGATCGGTATTGCTTAATCCTTCAAAGGGGTTGATAGCTGCCAGGATCCTTTCCACTTCGTCGTCAGCGAAGGTTAAACCCATGTTATCCGCCATCTTAGTAAACTGGAGATGTAAGTGTAGTAATACTAGATAGAGTGGGTGTGTCAGCTTGGAAATGTCATGTGACAGATGTTAGTAATATAGTAGTCTACAAAAAAAGTATGTGTAACAGAGGTAAATAGCCTCTGATCTCAGATGAAAGGGGGATATAATGCTATCATTTACAGCACTGATATCACAACACCCAGAATTTGGGCGAAAACAAAAAACTCCCACAGCTGTACGCTGTCTATCATGGAAAGAAAAACAAAGGGGGGAGTAGAGAGGTTCCACTCAACGAGTGGTGGAGGTGGATACTTCCTCCCAATGAAGCGTACTTAAACAAAGGGATCCACCCGCATGTATAGTAGATCAAGAGACTCCCGTTCATACCATGTGTGTCCCACGGTCGTGGAGAATACACATCAGTTGTTAAAATACCCCTCACACACCAAAAGGGCCCTTGGTGTCATGCTTCATCATAGGGGTCTTCCCGCCCCTCTACGGGACGGGGCGTGCTACGACCAACGTATACGTGGGAGCACTGTTCTTGGTGAGACTACTATGTGTAGTGCAAGGGTGTGCAAGGAAGGGTCAGGAGTGAGTGGAGAGTGATTTTAAAAAAATACCTGGCTCACTGGACTAGGAAAAATTTTTTTATTCTGCCATCTAAGCTGGTATTAGTAAAAAGGTGGGGGTGGAGGGTGTATGCCTCAATGAGCTTGACCTCCTGGTGTCGACATGTTTCGAAGCTTCCCCAAGCTTCTTCGTCAGGACCTAAGAAGATCCCTTCCAACGACGCACTGTGATGTGGTGAAAAATAGTGGGTGAAAAAATCAAATAGGAGGTAAATAGCCTCCAAGAGTTGGTAACGCCCCAATGGGTCTTACATACTCCTTGTAACCTAAATGGAGAGAATGGTATGAAATGAGAGATACACAAGACATTATTGTTATAAGGATAGACGTTCATTCCGTCGTGTTTAAAACAGTGATCTGAAAAGGAAGTGAGCGATGATCGTCTTCTAACGCTATCACGTGATCTGTGATAAAAATATGGTGTGACATACTACATTAAAAACATACAATAACAAAACAACAGAAAACACACACTCTACTTAGAAAGGAAACGAGGTTCCTGTAGGGCGAAAATGTCATTGTGGTTGTTTGCATGCCCAACAAAGCAAAGAGAAAAACATACTTGCTGCAAAGAGAACAATTTCCTCATGAGCTCATTTACCGAGTGGTTGGAGTGCCAAATAGGCTACCTAAATAGCGGGAGAGAGGAGACTGTAATCCAATCGTCATTTTTTTGAAGGTAAATCTTCCACCTGCCGGCTATGCCGTACTTACGCCTCCTAGGATCAGTGTCCCGCTCAAATAACCACCCCGGTCGGCTCCGTCGATAAATTTAGACTGGAGATATTGTAGTTTAAATACCCCCACCAATCAGGGAATAAGTGCCACTCCGCCCCGTTTGACAGACCAATAGAAGGCAACCTGCTCACAAAGTAAGTGGAAACCCGCAGGCGCTGCTACACGGGACCCGGAACCGGAAGTTAGAAGCGGCCGGGTCACCGTGGTGAGACCGCAAAGGACCCCTAGAGGGAGAGAGGTGTCTATGTCGGATGCCTGATAAAACGCAATTATCCTGAGAAAATCGTTGACAAAGCCTTGAAAAGAGCAAGGAATAATAACAGAGAGGCTCTTTTGGAAGACAAAGTGGAAAACCAGATCGATGAGAGACCGATATGTGTAACAACTTACAATACACATTCTAACCAGATCACTAAGATAGTGAATAAACACTGGCGTCTACTCAATTCCTGCGGCTTGAACATAACGAAACCTATGTTCGCTCACAAGCGGGGACGCAACCTAAGAGACATGCTTGTTCACACAAGACCAAAGAACATATCTCGACCAAGACCTGTTGGTCTACTACCCCCAGTACAAGGGCATCATCCCTGTGGGAACTGCAGTACCTGTCACCTGACGAGAAAAAGTACACACATTACGTTCCGGAATGGCGATGAGTGGGACCAGAGAAGCTTCACGAATTGTAATAGTAAAAATGTTGTATATCTTATCACTTGTCCGTGCGGCCTTGAGTATGTGGGGATGACATCCAGACCAATTAAGGTACGTATTGGCGAACATCGCAGTAATGTCAGATGCGGTAGGAGCACTACCAAGATGTCTAATCACTATATTTCCAAAAGTCATTGTATAGACGATTTACAGTGGACAGTGATAGAACAATTGAGTAACGAACACAGCCTCCTAGAGAAGGAACAACGATGGGTGTTCCGTCTCAAAACACACATCCATGGATTAAATGAGGATATACCATGGAATCAGTTCCGAGTATAACTATCATCATACCTGACTGAATACTGTTCAGCTACCGTTTCTCCACCTGACGAAAATAATCCTTTCACGTTTTTTCTCCCTTTTTTTTCGGTCCCCCGTATCTGTCCTGAACCAGTGTAGTACCACTCTAGGACCATTGTGTAATTTCTTTGTCTTTTTTTCATGCCCTTGTCAATTACCCCTCCTGACCACAGCTGAGGCCCCCCTGCTGTAGCCTCCTTATTCATGTGGGCTTTGCATACCTCATGCATATATGTACCTCTTGGTTTAGCTATGTACCAGCTGGGTGTCTCTAGTACGCAGGTTGGGGGCATTTCTCCTACCTGTTACATGCCTTTATTTATTTTATTCTTTTCATCCCGATGTTATTCAGGCAACCTATATGGACACCTAGGGATACTTTCTCGATATATGCATACCCCTTCCCAGTTTATTTATTTGTTTTTTTACATTTAAACCTCAAAATCAGGTGATGTTGACTGTCCATTCCACGCAGTTTGGAACATCTATCACCCTTCATTAATGGGTTTCGTCAGCGCTCCATCAGGCATCCGACATAGACACCTCTCTCCCTCTAGGGGTCCTTTGCGGTCTCACCACGGTGACCCGGCCGCTTCTAACTTCCGGTTCCGGGTCCCGTGTAGCAGCGCCTGCGGGTTTCCACTTACTTTGTGAGCAGGTTGCCTTCTATTGGTCTGTCAAACGGGGCGGAGTGGCACTTATTCCCTGATTGGTGGGGGTATTTAAACTACAATATCTCCAGTCTAAATTTATCGACGGAGCCGACCGGGGTGGTTATTTGAGCGGGACACTGATCCTAGGAGGCGTAAGTACGGCATAGCCGGCAGGTGGAAGATTTACCTTCAAAAAAATGACGATTGGATTACAGTCTCCTCTCTCCCGCTATTTAGGTAGCCTATTTGGCACTCCAACCACTCGGTAAATGAGCTCATGAGGAAATTGTTCTCTTTGCAGCAAGTATGTTTTTCTCTTTGCTTTGTTGGGCATGCAAACAACCACAATGACATTTTCGCCCTACAGGAACCTCGTTTCCTTTCTAAGTAGAGTGTGTGTTTTCTGTTGTTTTGTTATTGTATGTTTTTAATGTAGTATGTCACACCATATTTTTATCACAGATCACGTGATAGCGTTAGAAGACGATCATCGCTCACTTCCTTTTCAGATCACTGTTTTAAACACGACGGAATGAACGTCTATCCTTATAACAATAATGTCTTGTGTATCTCTCATTTCATACCATTCTCTCCATTTAGGTTACAAGGAGTATGTAAGACCCATTGGGGCGTTACCAACTCTTGGAGGCTATTTACCTCCTATTTGATTTTTTCACCCACTATTTTTCACCACATCACAGTGCGTCGTTGGAAGGGATCTTCTTAGGTCCTGACGAAGAAGCTTGGGGAAGCTTCGAAACATGTCGACACCAGGAGGTCAAGCTCATTGAGGCATACACCCTCCACCCCCACCTTTTTACTAATACCAGCTTAGATGGCAGAATAAAAAAATTTTTCCTAGTCCAGTGAGCCAGGTATTTTTTTAAAATCACTCTCCACTCACTCCTGACCCTTCCTTGCACACCCTTGCACTACACATAGTAGTCTCACCAAGAACAGTGCTCCCACGTATACGTTGGTCGTAGCACGCCCCGTCCCGTAGAGGGGCGGGAAGACCCCTATGATGAAGCATGACACCAAGGGCCCTTTTGGTGTGTGAGGGGTATTTTAACAACTGATGTGTATTCTCCACGACCGTGGGACACACATGGTATGAACGGGAGTCTCTTGATCTACTATACATGCGGGTGGATCCCTTTGTTTAAGTACGCTTCATTGGGAGGAAGTATCCACCTCCACCACTCGTTGAGTGGAACCTCTCTACTCCCCCCTTTGTTTTTCTTTCCATGATAGACAGCGTACAGCTGTGGGAGTTTTTTGTTTTCGCCCAAATTCTGGGTGTTGTGATATCAGTGCTGTAAATGATAGCATTATATCCCCCTTTCATCTGAGATCAGAGGCTATTTACCTCTGTTACACATACTTTTTTTGTAGACTACTATATTACTAACATCTGTCACATGACATTTCCAAGCTGACACACCCACTCTATCTAGTATTACTACACTTACATCTCCAGTTTACTAAGATGGCGGATAACATGGGTTTAACCTTCGCTGACGACGAAGTGGAAAGGATCCTGGCAGCTATCAACCCCTTTGAAGGATTAAGCAATACCGATCCAGGTCCCAATCATGCCGATTGGGATGAGCTAGCTAACTTAAGGAGAAACCAGATTAGAACTGCTCTGCATGGTCTATTAATGACGGAATACCTACGGGCGAATGCAGCCCCCCAAGGTTTGATTGTCCGCAATGAGCCCTTTATTTTTCAACAGGATAAGACTTTCAAACGTGATTGGTCACTAATCTCGTGGCATTGCACTCGGGACTGGTTAGTCCTAATTATAAAAACAGCCACCAGACTTACACAAGAACTCAAAGTCGAGATCGTCAATCTAGAAGTCCGTTTGAAGGCCTACATATCCCCCAGTGTACTCAAGAAACGTTTAGAGGAACTCAATCAAGAGATGACAGAGTTCGAAATGACTTTAAAACAAAGCAAATATAACAAACTCAAGAAGGACACTTCACGGTTCAGTCATGAACGAGTGTACCCCTATACACGAGAAGACTATGTTCCTAAGAACCAGGATCAGAGTGAGGATGGTGACTCCTCTGACACCGGTTCAGATAACTCAAACTCCAGCAGGGGCAGTGGCAAACGTTTCTATAGAGGGAGAGGCAATTACAACCAGCGCCCTCCGTATCAGAGGGGAGGGAGATGGGATGGCTATCAAGGCCCCCCGATGTATCCCCCATACGCTTATGGTCCACCTATGATGGGACCATTTCCACAATGGATACCTCCTCCTCAAGAGTATGAATACAACTACAACCCACAACCTTTTTTAGGGGCACGCCAAGGCCCACGGAGGGCCCGCAACAGAGGAGGATACAACGTCCATTGGTCTGCACCAGAGACCGAGACCCCTCGAATGTCAACCAGGAGTATGACCAACAACATACCTCCCCAACCATCAACGAGCCGGAAGTGAACCTGGTGGTCAATCTCACCGATGTAGTCCTTACACCAACACAAAAGAGGGTCCTTGAGAGAGGACTGGGTTTTGTACCCACCAATCGGTTGGACAAATTTAAGATCCTCACTGAGATCACCGAATTCATACGTAAATTGAAATTGAAGGTTTTCTTTGAAAACAACCCATCCACCACTGAGGTGGTAAGACAAGATACTGGCCTCCGTAATAAATCTACTTTTGTTCCCCCTAATTCCACCCTACCGGTGGAGATGCTTGCATTCGAGAAAGCGGTGATGGGTGAAATCCAAGACATCACGACAGGATTTGGTAACACCTTTCACAATACATCAAGGGAGGAAAAGGTGGCTATACATGAATTATCAACAAACCAGGACATTACCATCAAACCTGCAGATAAAGGGGGAGCCATTGTTTTACAAACCACTGTCAACTATGACATTGAATGTAGAAAACTGCTGGATGACCGTAGAAACTATGGAATCCTTCAGGTAGATCCTACTGAGTCAATCAGGGTCAGGATTGTCACAATGGTAGAGGAGGCCTTAGCAAACGACTGGATCTCCAAGAAGGAGGCTGAATTTCTGGTTAATACCAATCCCAGGATCCCCTACTTCTACACCATACCTAAAATCCATAAGAACTTGGTCTCACCACCTGGTAGACCCATCGTCTCTGGTGTGAATTCCATTTTGGAACCTCTATCAAGGTTCGCGGATGCGTTCCTTCGACCATTGGTTCAAAGTACCAGCACCTACCTGCGTGATACCAAGAACGTCCTGCAAATTCTGCAGGACATCGACTTTGACCCCACCAAAAATCTGCTTATGGGATTAGACGTGGAGAGCCTATATACCAGTCTCCCACACGACGAAACACTGCTAATCATTGAGGAGGTTTTATTCTCTACTCCCTGGGAGTACCAGACACCTCGTAGTCTGGTGATGGAATGTGTTTCACTGGCTCTCACCCGTAATTTCTTTATGTATGCTGAAGATATATATGAACAACGCCACGGTACCAGCATGGGGAGTACCTTTGCTCCAAGTCTAGCAGGGCTGTATGTACACCATCTGGAAACTAACAGGATCCTACACACGATGAACCCATACCTCGCTCACATCAAAGTATGGAAAAGGTATATTGACGATGTCTTGGTCGTATGGGAAGGTGACGTCGAATCAACAGAGGCATTCATGCTATGGCTGAATCAACAGAATGCATTTCTGAAATTTACACATAGTGTATCGGCGGAAAACCTGGTGTTTTTGGACCTGAATATCTACCCTGAACAGGGGAAACTCAAAACCACCACACACTTTAAGGCAACAGCTAAGAACTGTTTACTTTTGTTTGACAGTTTCCACCCCCGTCACCTGAGGGAAAACTTACCGTACGGTCAGTTCCTCCGTCTCCGAAGAAACTGTACTGAACTTAGTGACTTCAAACAACAAGCATCTGAACTGCGTACCAAACTGATAAAACGCAATTATCCTGAGAAAATCGTTGACAAAGCCTTGAAAAGAGCAAGGAATAATAACAGAGAGGCTCTTTTGGAAGACAAAGTGGAAAACCAGATCGATGAGAGACCGATATGTGTAACAACTTACAATACACATTCTAACCAGATCACTAAGATAGTGAATAAACACTGGCGTCTACTCAATTCCTGCGGCTTGAACATAACGAAACCTATGTTCGCTCACAAGCGGGGACGCAACCTAAGAGACATGCTTGTTCACACAAGACCAAAGAACATATCTCGACCAAGACCTGTTGGTCTACTACCCCCAGTACAAGGGCATCATCCCTGTGGGAACTGCAGTACCTGTCACCTGACGAGAAAAAGTACACACATTACGTTCCGGAATGGCGATGAGTGGGACCAGAGAAGCTTCACGAATTGTAATAGTAAAAATGTTGTATATCTTATCACTTGTCCGTGCGGCCTTGAGTATGTGGGGATGACATCCAGACCAATTAAGGTACGTATTGGCGAACATCGCAGTAATGTCAGATGCGGTAGGAGCACTACCAAGATGTCTAATCACTATATTTCCAAAAGTCATTGTATAGACGATTTACAGTGGACAGTGATAGAACAATTGAGTAACGAACACAGCCTCCTAGAGAAGGAACAACGATGGGTGTTCCGTCTCAAAACACACATCCATGGATTAAATGAGGATATACCATGGAATCAGTTCCGAGTATAACTATCATCATACCTGACTGAATACTGTTCAGCTACCGTTTCTCCACCTGACGAAAATAATCCTTTCACGTTTTTTCTCCCTTTTTTTTCGGTCCCCCGTATCTGTCCTGAACCAGTGTAGTACCACTCTAGGACCATTGTGTAATTTCTTTGTCTTTTTTTCATGCCCTTGTCAATTACCCCTCCTGACCACAGCTGAGGCCCCCCTGCTGTAGCCTCCTTATTCATGTGGGCTTTGCATACCTCATGCATATATGTACCTCTTGGTTTAGCTATGTACCAGCTGGGTGTCTCTAGTACGCAGGTTGGGGGCATTTCTCCTACCTGTTACATGCCTTTATTTATTTTATTCTTTTCATCCCGATGTTATTCAGGCAACCTATATGGACACCTAGGGATACTTTCTCGATATATGCATACCCCTTCCCAGTTTATTTATTTGTTTTTTTACATTTAAACCTCAAAATCAGGTGATGTTGACTGTCCATTCCACGCAGTTTGGAACATCTATCACCCTTCATTAATGGGTTTCGTCAGCGCTCCATCAGGCATCCGACATAGACACCTCTCTCCCTCTAGGGGTCCTTTGCGGTCTCACCACGGTGACCCGGCCGCTTCTAACTTCCGGTTCCGGGTCCCGTGTAGCAGCGCCTGCGGGTTTCCACTTACTTTGTGAGCAGGTTGCCTTCTATTGGTCTGTCAAACGGGGCGGAGTGGCACTTATTCCCTGATTGGTGGGGGTATTTAAACTACAATATCTCCAGTCTAAATTTATCGACGGAGCCGACCGGGGTGGTTATTTGAGCGGGACACTGATCCTAGGAGGCGTAAGTACGGCATAGCCGGCAGGTGGAAGATTTACCTTCAAAAAAATGACGATTGGATTACAGTCTCCTCTCTCCCGCTATTTAGGTAGCCTATTTGGCACTCCAACCACTCGGTAAATGAGCTCATGAGGAAATTGTTCTCTTTGCAGCAAGTATGTTTTTCTCTTTGC
The DNA here is from genome assembly GCF_964204655.1 of Triturus cristatus. Taxonomy (NCBI): domain Eukaryota; kingdom Metazoa; phylum Chordata; class Amphibia; order Caudata; family Salamandridae; genus Triturus; species Triturus cristatus. Next base: position 739,165,063 of record NC_140586.1, on the reverse strand, counting down.
TTTGTTGGGCATGCAAACAACCACAATGACATTTTCGCCCTACAGGAACCTCGTTTCCTTTCTAAGTAGAGTGTGTGTTTTCTGTTGTTTTGTTATTGTATGTTTTTAATGTAGTATGTCACACCATATTTTTATCACAGATCACGTGATAGCGTTAGAAGACGATCATCGCTCACTTCCTTTTCAGATCACTGTTTTAAACACGACGGAATGAACGTCTATCCTTATAACAATAATGTCTTGTGTATCTCTCATTTCATACCATTCTCTCCATTTAGGTTACAAGGAGTATGTAAGACCCATTGGGGCGTTACCAACTCTTGGAGGCTATTTACCTCCTATTTGATTTTTTCACCCACTATTTTTCACCACATCACAGTGCGTCGTTGGAAGGGATCTTCTTAGGTCCTGACGAAGAAGCTTGGGGAAGCTTCGAAACATGTCGACACCAGGAGGTCAAGCTCATTGAGGCATACACCCTCCACCCCCACCTTTTTACTAATACCAGCTTAGATGGCAGAATAAAAAAATTTTTCCTAGTCCAGTGAGCCAGGTATTTTTTTAAAATCACTCTCCACTCACTCCTGACCCTTCCTTGCACACCCTTGCACTACACATAGTAGTCTCACCAAGAACAGTGCTCCCACGTATACGTTGGTCGTAGCACGCCCCGTCCCGTAGAGGGGCGGGAAGACCCCTATGATGAAGCATGACACCAAGGGCCCTTTTGGTGTGTGAGGGGTATTTTAACAACTGATGTGTATTCTCCACGACCGTGGGACACACATGGTATGAACGGGAGTCTCTTGATCTACTATACATGCGGGTGGATCCCTTTGTTTAAGTACGCTTCATATAGAGTTTTAAAGACAGACCTCTCCCCCACTGTAGTCTTTGCCCTCTCGAAATTTTTAACTTCCATGTGGTACACCCGAAGCCGATGGGTAAAAAGACTCGTATAAAAAGTCTCCTTGATAGCTACAGACTGAATTTTATGCACCCTCTTTTTAACACTGTTTTAACTACTGGATCACACTGTTGTTTAATTCGTTTTTAAAACTTTTTGTACTAATGTTATGCATCTTTTATGATCTGTGATCGAAATAAAGATTTCTGAAATGAAATGAAAAAAATTTGACTGAATAGAGTCAGTGTTGAACACATTGCAGAATGTCAAGTGTGTGCCTCTCCATTTTTGATTACTTATTTTTACTGCCACAGTGGGAGAATGCATTTAGTGAAATGACATCTCACGAGTAGGGATGTCACCTTTCCAAAAGAAAAATACCGCCCATTTGTTTTTGTTTAAAGAGTCTGCAAAGTCCTCGCCTAGAAACTAAATAGAGCTGTAAATAAAATTGTATGTATTAATTTGTAACATGACTTTTCTGTCTTTGTTTTCTATTGTTTCATTAAACTTAAACTGTAATTATTAGTCATAGATCATTAATGAAGCCCTCGAACACATTTAGAAGTGCTTTCTATTTGTATTTGCCGTTTGAAGTATTCACAGTTAAGTGCTAAAAATACCGGCTTTAGGTGATTTTGCTTCTTTTTGTACTGACTGGGACATAAAAATACCAATGGTACCAGTAGAACTCCAATCAGCTGGCCACCCTGATCAGGAGACTGAAAGTTTGTTGCAGGATCAGCACATTATTTATTTCCTCCATCCTCCATCCCTGATTGATGCCATAATAAACCCTGCGCCAGAGTTCAATACAATGCTGAGTTACTCCAGGCGTCTGGGTATACGTCCTGCACTCAGACAACTCACTACTCATTCTCATCACTCACCCTTCACTTTCACTCTCACCCTGCACTCACAGAGATCACACTGCACTCATACTGCTCACCATGCACTCACTCCTACCCTGTAACTCACATGAGCAAACTGCTCACGCGGCATGCACATGACACTCCACCCACCCTTCACTTTCACCGCTCACCCTACACTCTCAGCGATCACACTGCACTCACACTGTTACCCTACAGTGACACTGTTCATTCTTCTCTTACCCTAATCTCACATGAGCACACTGCTCACCTTGCTACCCTACACTGACACTGTTCATTCTTCTCTTACCCTAATCTCACATGAGCACACTGCTCACCTTGCACTCACAGTGACCACACTGCACCAGCACTCATGCCCCCCGCCATGAACTCACACCGTTCTCCCTCCACTTACCCTGCAGTCACATGAGCACACCACTCACCCTGCCACTCTCAGTAGTCACACTGCACTCACATCACTCACTATGCACTCCCGCTTTTCACCCTGCACTTACACGAGCACACTACTCACTCTGCACTCTTGTGACACCTAACTCAACTGTCACTCTCACTGCTCACTTTGCAATCTCACCCAAACAAGCATGTAAGGGTTGGGTTGGTATTTGGGGCAGAAGGGACCACGGAACACACCAGAGATATGGTTACGTTCTTTTATTCTGTGTTTTGGTCCCTTTTGGGGGGAAATCAGACTCAACAACAGAGCCAACACAAACGTCTCTCGACAAAAATACATGGTTGTGGGACAGTCTCTTCCACTGCTCCTCTGGGTTCTTCCTCGGTCTCTCGGGGTCTCGTAGTAGCAGGGAGTTCATGGCGTCTCTCTTCGGCAAGGGTGTGGGGAAAAAATTAAGAATAAAAAAAGGCTGGGGTTAACACGGGGTTTCTAGCTCTCTCTCTGAATGTGCAACCATCACCAGATGTCGGGAAGTGAGGGAATCGCTGTGGTGCAAAAATTTAGGCAACACACGCATGAACTAACTACCCGTGCCTCGCTACCACCCCCACCAAACCGACCCTCTCAGTGGTACTCGCCTTAAGCCATGACCCGTGTCCAGGGCCGTGGCGTCGGGACCCGGGGCGTCCTCACCCTCCTGTGGACCGCCTGGCTCGATTGCGGTGTACAAGACACTCTCCTTGGTTTTTGTCTTGCCGTCACTCTCGTCCTCTTCCTCCGTCCTCATCTGGTCTCTCTCGCTCCTTGTCTCCGACTTCTCCGCCTCCGTCCTCTCCGTCTCAGTTCTCCCGCGCTCCCCGATCTCCGTCTCCACGCCTTCTTGGCCGTCCCCTTCTGATGATGTCAGGGGCTCCTCCTCTGTCCTTCTGGCTGGCACTAGACCGCAGGGTGTTTCGGGCTTGTGTGGTGGGTCAACATCACCCATCGGTAGGGTGACCAGACGTCCCCGTTTTCCCAGGACGGTCCCCGTTTTTGGGGAAGTGTCCCCGTGTCCCGACACTTTTCTCCAAGTGACTCAAATGTCCCTGTTTTCAAACAGTGTCCCCGTTAAACACAGAAATGTCCCTGTTTTTCATCGTTCCGGTTGAGCATGCGCGCGCATGCTCTCTTTGCACTGTTTACGGCATGTGTCGTCACTGAGGTGAGCACTGTAGCAAGAAGGGAAATCCTTTGAAGAGAGACATTTTACACGCAGCGCCACCTACGTCATCGTGCCAGCCAAAGTTTCTACTTTGGATAAAACAATATTTCTTCATCCTGTAGCTTGTATTCATAGTCATACAAACTTTTCAGTAGCCCTTATGCATACCGTGCAAGGATTAAGGCATTGCTCATTGCATGTTTTATTCATAACCAATTGATGCATGCTTTGTGTTCTCCATATCAAAGCTATGACTTGACCTTTTGACTGATCTTTCAGATCACGGCAAACTGTTTAGCTGGAAAGGACTTAAAGGAGCAGGGTTAACGCCTGTGGGAGAGGCGAGCAGCGCTGCTCGAGCTTGTTGCTCAGGTCTTCACACTATTGCATTATGAGATGATATCAATGGCTAGAGTGCACTATACATACCCCAGTAAGGTAACATGACATCTCAGCAGTGACTACGCAAATGTGGGAGGACAGTGTGGTCAGCCAACCTTTGCCACCCTTAAGACCCTAAGGCAGTAATACCTGGAGAGAAGGTTTTTTTTGTACATTGGTCCATGGCTGCCATTTGGCAATTTAGCATTCCGCAGTTTACCTCCAATGCTTTTCTGTCATGAGCAACTAAGCAACATTGGTGAGTTGTACTTTATGTGGTGCTGACGTGCAGCTATAGAAACGAGCATGGATAAAGCTAGTAAATCTGGCGTTTGCTAGCCTGTGATGTTTCATTGATTTTTGGCAAATATATGCTATAGTCCTTAAAAGTGTAAATGTAATAAAAAGTACTAATGCTGCTGTGTGAAGGAGAGGGTTGCCAATAAAAGACCACAGATTTGTTGTCTGTAATGCTTCATCTCGGTCTGTGGAGGGAGCTGTAATTGTAGTCCTTTTTCTATTTCTATGACAGCTGTCAAATAGTCCTACTTTTATGTCGATTGTTACTGCAAACCGTAGTCCTACTTCTATGTCTATGACCTGTCCCCGTTTTTTGTTTTGAGAATCTGGTCACCCTACCCATCGGGCGCTTCCGTTACGTCTCATCTCCGTCCTCCTCACAAAGCACATCTATCATCATGCATTCATTCCTCCAACTCTGCACCCAAATCCATATGGCATCACTCACTCTGCAGTCACGCCTCTCACCATACTGTCACATCGCTCACTGTGCACTCACATAGTCACTCACACAGCTCACCATTCACTCACATCTTCACGCGCATCTTCACTCACATGGGCACAGCACTCACCCTGCACTCACACCACACAAACAAGCACAGCACTCACCCTGGAGTCACACCACTCACCCTGCACTTCCTACTCTTATCCTGCACTCACACGGACAAACCTCTCAGCCTGCATTAATACAGGCCCTCTGTTCATCCTGCCTGCACACAGGGATAATAGTCTGCAGGAACTCATAGGAACACACCAATAACTCTGCCTAACTCCTCTCACCATGCACACACCAGGCACTCTCACAGATCAACCTTGACTCTCGCTGCTCATCCTGAACCACAGGCAGGTACACCGGAGGGAATTTTTAGAAGTACCCATGACTGTGGCTGAAATATTCATGGTAAATTTCTGGCACAGTCATATTGAATGTACTCATTGGCATAAGGGGCTCACCCATGAAAAAATGATAACCTTGGTATAGTGAATGTAATATCTGACTTAAGACACTTTAAAAAAAAGGAGATCTACTCCTAGGAAAGGCCAGTCTTCCCTGGTACCCCATGAAAGTACTGGAATATTTCATGAATGCCTTATATGGTCCGCAACATTTTAGAAATTTGATACCAAAAACTGCAAAAAAATTCTCAGGGGAGAATTCTACTCTCCCTTATATCATCTACAAGAAATCTGTTAAATTGTTTTGCTTGCTGGAATTTGGGGGTGGGGGGTAGGAGGGAGTATCACACCCCACCACTTAAAGAGATCTTTTTCCTCATATAATGGTTATGAGGTTAGCACTGACCCTATTTCTGGGAATGCTTGTCCGGCCCCATTGCTGGGAGCAGGACTGGCTTTAGGGCTGTGCAACCAGTACGGTCAGACCTGGCAATGACGTTGGTGGGGAACAGAGGGGCGCTGTGTTTAAAATAATTTTTGGTTTAAAAGTACATGAACCTCCTTTCCTTTCCAGGCAACAATAAAAGTGTCAAGATAACTCTGGTGATTGATGTCCCTACTATTGAGAGCTTGACATTTTGTCTAGTGGCAGTTCTGGCCCATCGTAAATAGCACGGAGGGTTAGTGTGCCTGCTGCAAAAAAGTGTACCATGCAGATCACAGAAATGAGTGTGAGTGAACTATGAGTAGCACTATAAAAAATGAAATGTATGTCAGAGAGAGGCAACGGAGATATGAGGTGCACTGTTGAAAAGTGGTAATGAGGGATTTAATGGAGAGAGTGGTTATGGGAAGGAGAGTTCCAAAAACAGCTGCCACCAGTGCTCAAGCGGCCCTGGGTGGGAGTCTTAGCAAACCACCCCCCCCCCCCCGAAGTTCAGGTCTGGTTGCGCCCCTAGCCCTGCTTGTAATATAATCTATTTTAACATTATATGCTGGGATGATTGTTGGAAAATCTGACCCTCACTGACCAAGCTACGCCCCTGCATGTGATACGGCCCAAACAGAAATTAGTTGTTCCCAAACTCTCCCAAGGGTTGTGGATGGCAGCAATCATTGTCAGGTTCAACTTCCTTCATGTTTCACCGCGTCCTTGCTAGGCAATCAAGTTACCATGCGGCATCAGCCAGGACCGCGCTTTGTGGAACGCGATTCATGCTGGTGGAAAACTATTATCATAAGAGCTTCTAAGACACATCCAGAATAAAGAGATTAATTCTGGAAGACAAGTTGTTTCGGAACAAAGTAACTTTAAACTATTTCTTAAATTAGACTTTTGTAGGCAAAGACTTTGGGTGCCATTTAGAGTCTTTTGAACATAAATTCTTTTGTGAAGGAATGAAAGAATTCTATTGACAAGCCATCAATGATTGTGGTATGTGACTGTAATGTGTGCTGAAGGTAGCAGTGATGATGGGTCATTCACCATCGGAATCACAAGCTTCCCGAGTGGGAGGGAGTTTAATCAGTGTTTCCGTGGAGACTTACACCCTGTTGTATTTCAGTTTCAGCAAAATCTGCTTCATACGAGAGTTGATTGCACAGAGATATCACAAAGTTATATTGTTTTACTATAGAGTTCAGATGAATGATGTTTTTAAGCAGTTACCTAAAGTTTACTTAGTAACAATATCAATATTCAGGCATCCATGCCCAGCAGAGTAAAGAGTCAGAGAGAGATAGCTGGTGTGCCTATTTCCTCTTATCTTATGGTCAGTAGTAGCTGTGGTGATGGGTGGAAGAGTGATGAATCAAGGTTACAAGGTTACTTACTACTTTCTGACAGAAAAATAGGTAGAGAAGTAGGGAATGATCTCAGGATTACTTTACCAATCTAAGTGAAAACATTCCAGTAAATAATTTAATATGTGGGATCACACCCACCTTCATTATTGACCTCAATGCTGCATGTAGGCTAGGTGAGGTCAGTTCACTAACATGGTATAGGTTTATTGCATGAAGCCTCACCTACTACATTTGTACATACACATTCAGACTCAGATGTTGAGTGCTCCCTGTGAGTGGGGTCTTCATAGAAATATGCAAGGCATTTCAAAATAGATGGTAATAGAGGTAATGTGATTTATGAAGACAGTAGCCCTCAAACGATTCTTAAACATATTAAACCAATGTGTGCTACACTGGAAGCCCACGCTGATGCATTAAACTGGCAATTTAGTAGTGGTGGATTTAGAATTTTTATATTCAGTATTTTTTTGTCTGCAAACTGTTAAAGAGACAGAATGCATAGAACAAGCTCATCATTTTGAAACATAATATTGAACCTAGAATTTCACTTGTTAGGATTAGGAAAGCGGCTATAGGAGCCAGCCTTCAGCTGAAGAATTCACTTATTGCTGAAACTAGAAGTTATTGCTTGAAAATTCATTGGATTTGTTCAAACCCAGAGGTGCTGAATGCTAAGCGAGAGAAATCCTGGCAAACGCATTGAATCACTCTTGATAGGACAGCTCACACAAAAACTAGCAACTTAAAATATGTTATGGGTTTTGTCGCCTTCTCTTCAATTTATATGACAATGTCAGGGTTGAAATGGATCATGGAACATCCAAATGTTGCGGTTCTGTGCACAAAACCTAGTTTGTATTCAGGAGCTTTGGTCAACAGAGAAAATTAAATTGGTGGGGTTTATTTCTGGCGAGGTCCCAGCAACTGTGCTGCATGAAAAGAGTTGGCTCTCAGGGCAACTGTCTGTATTAAATCAAAATATATAATAATGATGGGGGTGTGGGAACTACATTTTAAAACCCTATATGCAGCGACTACTGACCTAGATTCTATGCCATTGCACACATTTATACCCGGGGAGGTGGAGGCACTGGAATTTACCCCTGAGGATGTTCTCATCGCCTTAGGGAAATTGGCGATGGGCAAAGCACCAGGTATAGATAAACTCCCTAGGGACTTGTTTAAAGATCAACCGAAGATTTGGGCGCCATATTTCTGTGCTTTATTTAATTCTATTCTGCGTGGTATGGAGGTGCCGGGTACTTGGCTGGGAGCAGAGATTATACCAATTTACAAAAAGGGCTCCCCTCTGCTCCCAGTCAATTACAGGCCCATCAGCCTCATTGATGTCCCCCAAAAATCTTCTCACGACTCATTTTAGATCGCCTGCAGGAGTGGATCAATGAGAATGAAATTCTTTCCCCATATCAGGCTGGTTTTAGGTGGAACACATCCACCATGGACCAGATCTTCCATTTAGTTATGCTCTATTGGAAGACGGTATTAATAGAGGATGGCAGCCTCTACATGGTGTTTGTAGACCTCCGATCCGCCTTTGATACTGTTCCCAGGGGGAAACTATGGGCTGTGCTTCGGGACTTGGGAGTTCCACAAGCACTGCTGGGGGTTTTAGTAAGGTTGCACGCTCAGAATTTTGCACAGGTTAGATGTGCGAGAGGAGGGATACTGTCTGCTAGGTTCCCGGTAAATAGGTGGGTCAGGCAAGGGTGCGTCCTGGCCCCAACCTTGTTTTGCTTGTATGTGAATGGAATGATCTCACACTTGGAGGCAGTGCCAAATAATGATGCACCTAGACTGGCAGGTAGGAGAGTTCCGGCAATAATGTTTGATACTCTCCTACTCTCCAAGTCCCCTATGGGGATACAACGCATATTGAATGGTTTTAATGATTTCTGTTGTGCCCATGGATTAGAGATTAACGTAGACAAGACTAAATTTATGATATTTAATCCCCCTTCACATACTCGCCCAGCACCAATATTGGAATCGGCTAGACTGGAGAGGGTTCAGACCTTCCAATATTTAGGCGTTACGCTAAGTGAAAATCTCTCATGGGGCCCTCATCATGCCAAGTCCCAACTTAAATTGTCCCAAATTGTGGGGGGTATTCTTAAGATGACAAATGCCTCAACATATAGGCCTATAAGTCCTGCGCTTGAAATATATAAAGCTAGGGCGAGGGCAGCAGCACTGTATGGGGGGGAACTTTGGGGGCATGCTTCCAGGCCTGAAATCTCCAAAGTGGAGAATAGATTCCTGCGGCAGTTGTTGGCGCTTCCCCAAAGCACACCCCTTCTACCCCTAAGGCTCGACTTGGGTCTATTCCCCATACAGGAGGAATTATCCATAAAACCCCTTAGGTTTTGGAGGAGGTTATGGATAACCCCCGAACTTTCTCAGTATAGAAGTGAATTGCAAGAAGTATTGAGCTCAAGCAAGGCAGCAAACATACCATGGCTCACCTTTGTTAAACAAGAACTGCTGGCAATGGGTCTCCCAGCCCTGTGGCATAATCCAGTTAAGGCCTGCAGGGAGGTTTCCGGCAAAACATTAACGGAGTGCTATAGGTCACGCTGCAGCAGTATATGGCTGCACGACTCTCGAAATGGCACCATGATAAAATCATTTTTAGAAATTAAATCTGTATTTGCCTTTGAAGATTTTCTGAATGTTATCCACCCTGTTGCGGCCAGGAAGCTGTATATACAATGGAGGTTTGGCTCACTCCCAATAGGGTGTCTCACAAGCAAATGGTCATCTTCTAGGGACACCCAATGCCCAGGCTGTGGAGCTGAAAAAGAAAATGAATGCCATATTTATTCTTTTGCCCTGCTTATAGTAGAGCTCAGAAGTTCTGGATTGTACCAATCTGCAAAAATCTGGGCTTTCAGAAATGCTCAGCTGCATTTTTTTTTTTTAAATCAGACACTGTAAGATATATTGTGTTTGCCCTATCGAAGTTTCTGCTCGCTATGTGGTCTAAAAGAAGTTTTTTAATAGTGAATAGTGGCTAGCGTTTAGGGTCTTATACTGGATTATGAACCTGTATGTACTGTTTTAATGTCCTATTATCTTATTGTAATGATGGTTTTAATTGTATCTTTTATGGCTGGAATATTGCCGAAATAAAGATTAAATGATGATAATAATGATGGAATTGCCCAAAAAGAGTGCATACATTCAAATTGTAAACCTATTATGAGTACCAAACTAAATAAAAAGATCAAATTGGTATGTACAATCCATTGGAAGGGAAGTGGAAAAGCAGCGTGCCAAGATGTTTTGTAACAGAGATTGTTTTTGAGCACTGCAAGAGAATGCACCATCCCTGGGGACTTGTATCAATTTCAACATTATCTAGGATTAGAACAATGCAAAATATTATCAGATACGGGCTACAGAGTTGTCCTTTTTCAGCATTACAGATGTTAAATTGGCTGTTTAGAATGGTCAGATGCAGTTAGATGCACCCTTGCAGCCACTCATTTCTCATAGAGGCGGATTGCAGTTTGGTAGGGGCTCAGAGAGTGATCAATCCTCTTGAGTTGAATCTTTTCACGGTGCAGTGTAGGCACAAGCCTTCCAGAGGCTGGAGGCACATGTGAGTATTACTGTGGGATCTGCTTATGAACAACAGAAGGTTATGGGACCTTTAACAAACTAACACTGAGTGACTATGAGAGCCACAAGAACAATTTGCAAAAGATGAGGTGATTTAATCTCACAGATCCTGAAATTATTGACAACGGTCATACCAAGCATTTAATCCGGTCTTCTGTTGACAAAAGTGACTGATTGGTTTACATTGTAATAAACAGAACACCAACACTTCCAAGAAATTTCAGCAAATCACTTAAATCTATACTTTAAGTTAATCGCCTAAAACAGAATGTTACCATTTAGCGTGGGAAGTGAAGAAAGATTGCTGCAAGAAGAGGTGGACGGGTAAAAATGGGAACTTGTTAAAGATAGATTCCAAGACATTTGGAAATGATTTATTTAGTTGCAGTTTTATATGGCGCAAACAAGAACCCAAAACAAGAAGCACAATATACAGCCAATGTTCAACAGCAGAAAGACAATAATAATAGGCGGTCCCCTATAGTAATACATGTATAAGGCCACAATATTAGGTCCCACAATAGAAGTTTCTTCATATTCATCTGGATCAATTCAAAGTCAAATGCTCCTGGAAGAGAAGTACTTTAAACTTTCTCTTGAAGTTCTAGGGAGAGGGATTTGTCCCAATCGCAGTTGGCATGTTGTTCCATTTTCTGTGAGCATTTACTAAAAGAGCTTGCTTTAGTAGTCAAGGTTTTAGAATGAAGGGGGTTCAAGCTGAGGGAAATCTGTGCTTCGGAGAGAATGGAAGCCTCTGAAAAGGACTAGTTTGTGTGCCCGACAGTTAGCATCCCCTCTAAACATAGTCTTTTGAACTATGAAGGTCAGCTTGAAAATGCTCTTTGCCTCAATGGGGAGCTATTTTAGAGTGATCGGAGTGGGGGCAATGGGGTCTCATCTTCAGGAGCTGCAGAGTACTTGGGCCACAGGACGGAGGGCTCCTTTCCATGGAGTTAGATGAAGTTAGGGAGTTGCCATAACCGAGTCTCGAGAGTACCAGTGAATGAACCACTGTTTTCAATCCATCTACTGGGATAAGAGACTTTATATCTCTGAGGATTCTAATTTGATATTAAACTCCTTTCACGACTGCGTTAATGTGGACGTGGAGATTTAGGTTTTTGTCGAGTAAATTCAAAATATTTCGTGCTTTAGACAATGTATGGCTTGAAGTCAAGCAGTTCTGCTGTATCTCGCAAGACTTGCACCAGTATGCTGCAGTGCGGTGGTGAAGAGTAGAAGGAATGATGTTTTCTGGGGGTTTGAGATAACGGAACCACTGCCAAGACTGGAGGTTGCTAAGGGTTTATGCAAGAAGGTACGGGTCTTTGCAAAATTGTTCATCATCTTGCACGTAGGGATGTTAGATACAACTGTAATCAAGTTGAGGAATTCATATAGGTTAATGTTCTTGCGCCTAAAAGTGATTAATAGACTGGTCAAACAAATCATCATGGCTGCTTAGGCCGAACCACTCCTATGCAAGCCATGCGCTATGTAATGCCCACATGATGGCTACAACACTGAAGGGAAGGCCTTCTACCTCACCGCTCCTGAGCAGGACTCAAGTCAGTGTGCAGTATGTGTTGTCCAGACGTGGGCTGGATGCAGAACCTGCTCAAACACCAGACCCTGCCATGTACAGCTGAAGGATTTGTACAGTGAGCTCTACCAGATTGCTGCTTGGGCACAGGGCACGGCCGATGTCCTGAGCGCAACCATCGCTGCACACAGCCAGAGGCTGGCTGCAATAGCTGGTCTTTCATGTGTAATCATGTGTACGCTCCGTATCAAACATTATCCTTCCTACACAGATGTCAGTGATGTCATCAATGTCATCAGTAATGTCATCATTGTCAGTAGGGATGGCATCAGTGATGCCATGCATGACTTAATGATCAGCACATGCCAGGCGTGAGTTACATTCTGCATTCCTTACAGTAACTGGTGAATTTAACTGTTTGCCTTGCAACTTTAACATTACTAACTTCAGTTTTTATTGGAATTTATCTCTATATACATACACGCAAAAGACTAAACTTAGATGGCACAACCTTTGGGCTTTTTCTAAGGGATGGAGGGGTTGTGTTATTTCAGAACTCTCTTTGCCCATGAGTCCAGCAGAGTTCTTACTGTCCAGCCTTACACAATTGTGGAGCTAGCTCCAGTCTCCCATAGCCTGGCACTAACACAGTGCTGGTGAAGGAGACCCCGATGATGAAGCATGCCAGCGGGCGTGAGTGAGGGGATCCTCCCTTTATATTGAAATTGATGGAAAGGCAAATGTGACTTGGGCACAACAGACTATCTGCATAGGAAAAGGAAAGAAGCATAGGTCATTCGGAATAGTTTTCTTGACTACATTTACAAAAGAGCGTCCCAGACTGTGTAGAGGTTTAGGTATTATACGGGAGATGGTGCTGGTGACAAGTTCTTTCTTTAATCCTTCCTCTAGTGACTGAACTACTTGTTTGGGAGGGAGAGACCACCATGCGCTTGGGCTTTATTAGCATGTAAAATCTAGCACGGTATCCAGTACCTTGTACACGCAAGTATCAGTCGGTCTGACGCAAGCGGCCTTCAGTGGCTGTAAAGATTACAAGGACGTTGTCCCATTACTGTAGGTCCATCAATCCTGGTGGTTCCAGGTCAAAGAATAGCAATTAAATGCCGTACAGCACGGAATCTCTAGATCTCATAGACAGCATTCACATAAGATAACGGAGAGCAAACGTCTTCCTCAGGTACTTGCCAAATAATGTTGGTTAGGAGCTGCCGTATGCCACCCTAATGAGTACTTTGAGGAGAACCAAGCAGGAGAAACACAAAAAACTGTCTGTCACACTCCAACTGGTGAGGGATTTATGGGAGCAGGTTTTTATTGTAATCCTAGCCAAGTAAGTGAAATGTCCCTCAAGAAAGTGAAGGCCAGTTTTTTGCATGATAGTACCTGCTCACAAGTCAATGAATGACAGCCATAGTAGTAGTGTGCAGTGTCTGATGCTGCGGTCTATCAATGACAACAACAGAAGCAGCTTGGGATTGTACAGGCAGCGTGAGGACAACATCAGTCTGCTGATGCGGTCAGGATATTCCACTCAGAGCGTGGAACTAAACAGGGTGATACAGAAAAATATTGGAATGTTGAGTAGGTCTGTCCTAGACATTATCGATCCTTCTGCTTCCGTCAATGGGGCACCCCCATTCCAGTGTTCTAATACAGCCTTAGAGCCTGCAGCCGATGTCTATATCAGCAATTTAAAGGCCTGCTCGAGTATGTGGGCCCAAGCTGAGAGCTTTCAGCAAAGCTGTCAACATTCCAATGTGCTAAGCGCTGTTGCCTGCAAGCTTGGCTAGTAATGCCTGTCAACTACCCGTGACCCTTATTATTGTGCTGAGCCGCAGACAAGGGCCCTTAACGAGGGGAGGGAAATTAAGACACATTGTTGCCATGAAGGTGCAGGCAATAAGGCTATTAGCACCTCTCCTGTGTGACACAAGAAACGTGTACAGGTAGAACAGCATGCTGAAGGGAAAACTGCTTTTAATTTCCTTACAGCCCTGGTTTCTATCCATGAACTTCTATTATAAGAAGAACAAGTATTTTCTCCTTATTGCGGGATGCCAGGTCCAACTTTTGCCTGGCTGGAAGCACGTCCGCCCAACCACAGAAGCACAGAAACATGTTTGTTTACTTTTCTCCTTGTCTCTGGTTGATTGGGCTACAATTCTAAGTCTGGTGCTCAGCCAGCTTTTTGCTGTTTGCAGACAAAAGCCTCTTGTGAGGCATAGCAGAAATCTAACAGTGAGCCTAAATCCCGCCCACTGCTTACCATTGGCTGGCTTTATTGTAGCTCTCACTTGCTTGCTGCTTATTTAAAGGCTTCCCTTCCTCTTCTTGTATTTGTAGCGTCCTTAGACCACAGCCTATCTACCACTCTTAATTAGCTGACGTGTATCCTTCCACTGTTCATTTATTTGTATGCAATTTTGCTGGACGGCCCAGCCCTTGATATTTGCTGTTGGGCCGGTCCACTATCTCAAAGAGACTTTCACACCAATTACATTTAGCGATCTAATGGTCACCACACGTGTGCACAGACAGAATGACACAGGAAGTAGCAGCGGCTGCATCACTGCACCTTATTCATTTATTTATTTTTAACAGTCGCTGCACAACATCCACAACAAGCATTGGCAATGCCAATAGGTCAACCTCTGGTGTTTGCCAATGCTTGTTCTCTCCTTCTGTGGGTAATCAGGCTTGCTTTCAGCAGGGCAAGGAGTGGCACTTGCACCCCTTAGCGAAGAAGGGAGTGTGGCTTTTTTTTTCTTTAGCAACACTTTGAAAGAAACAGCTGCGGTGCACTAAAAGAAAGAACAATTGAGGGAGCAAGCAAGAGCTCCCCAAGACAGGACTCGGGTATTACACTGGAGGGATGTTGGGCCCACAGCCAAGTGATGCTCACTGAGTCGACCTACAATGGTAGCTAGTGCTCACACCGGGAACATTCCGATTGGCTGGCCAGCTACCAACATTGGATTCCATCTGCTAGTAACAGCCCTCACTGAGCGCGTTCCAGTTGATCAATGTATGGATCAATCGTCTAAGAATTTCATGGCGCCTGAACCTGGTAAGAAAGTGTTTTCAGAGACAACAGTAGCTCAGATTTGAGCGTAAGAAGCAGGTTGGAAATTTGATTTCAGCAGGTACAAGGATCATTGCTTTAAAAGAACGTCCATGCCCACTTAGCAGGAGTTTATTTTTTCCATATTTCACCTCACCGTAGCCCAGTACTTTCATGCCACGTTCGCTAAGGCCATGAACGTCTCTGCCCTCAACCCCAAACTGGATATAGGTCCGTGTCTCTTCTGTGGCCCCCCAACATCTATCTATTACTCACTGGACCAGACCTTCTCAATGTTGACATTTACATTATGGGACAGCCCCTTGGCATGCAAAGCCTGTGTATACCATAAAAGTGTATTAATAACAAACTATGGTTTTTAAACCATTAAAGGAACTATGTGATATACACAAAGACGGAACTGGAATTATTTCTGAAAGCAGTAACTGCAATCGTAAGAGGACTTGGAAAATATGATCACGTCCTGATAATTTTAGCAAAAGGAATGCTTGGTACCCTCTGTTGCTAATGAATCAGTGGTATTAATATGGGCAAATTTCAGAAACATGCACCTCTGAGTTTTCATTCGGGAAAAGCCTACCTTCATTAAGGATGCAATCTGCTGAGTTGACACCAAGCAGGATTTACAGTTGTTGCACATTATGAAGGGACAAAACGTTCATGTACCCTTTGCGTATGGCTAGATCTCGTGCATCCCACCTTGAGTGTTACCAAGCACACAATAACCTTTATTTGCAGGGTTTAATGTAATGCGGATTGGTCCATCCATTGGGTGAATGCTTTTTGTAGAAACCTTGTGATCAGGGCCACTTGCCGCAGTTGAGTCTTGGGAGCAATACTCTAGTGGCTGGCTGCAATATCTGTAATCATCTCCTGCCCATAAGATCAAACCCTTAAATCCACTGGGCTCCATCATCGCATAGACAAGAAACACGGGCTGTGAATTGTACCTGAGTGTGTTTGAATTTCTGGTTTTCAGTTGTTGTGAAACATGCTATGAGCCCTAAGATAGCATCATTTGACACAATCTATCTATCCTAGATATTACAGAGGCCTGTCGGATACTACTGACCAATCATCTTACTACCACCGCTAGTACTGTTTTATACCAACCTCAATAGAATGATGCCATGTTGGTGAGGGAAATCCCTAAGTATGTGGCTTATGTATTGTGCTAACTGTATTTATTATCCTTTTGCTAGGGACCTGGATAATAATTTCATAGAGCACCCTCTAACTGGTACCCATTATAAAGGGCAAGTTTTGAACTAGTTTTGACTGCACACTAAATTCAGAAAAAGTTTGAATGAATGATTCCTGAGGGGGTGGCAAGATGCTGAAATGATTTGAATTAAAGTGGTCTTAAACTGTCTCAGGTGAGCAAGATGGCAGCCGACTGACCGCTCTGAGAGGTCCCCTCGCACTCTGGCCCAATGTAAAGAAAGATGGTGAAATAGATATGACTAACAATCCCTACTGCTCGAACTCTGCAGTACCCTGGTGGCAGAGAGGTGGCAAGGATTGCGGGTTCAGATTGCTGTTCTGGCCTCCTGCAAAGCGGCCTCAATCAGCATTCTGCGAGGCAAACTGGTGTGGTCCGCCTCAATGGCCCCCAAACCGAACATGGCATCGAAGGGGGCCGCAGCGACGGAACATAGTGGGGCGAGCAACGAACTATACCCTGCGCTGCACTTCAGCAAGGAAAGTGGAAGAGGCGGACGTTCAGCAAGCCAAGGAGGGCGAGCGAGAAGTTTGCGGCAAACCGGCAAGGACAGCCGCTGATCTGGGCCACTCGAAGTAACCGTCGATTATAGAGGCTTTCTCCGCAGCTACCGCAAGATCGCGGCCCCCTGCGAGCAGGGTCACTACTGAGAACGCCTACCCCGCCTCCGGCCAGCTGGAAAGGATGGGCAGAGCAAACGTAATTGCCCCTCCCATAGATACAATGTTGCAGCAGCAGGACGAAGCTGGGCTGCAGAAAACAGATACCTTCTTGCCATAGCAACACCGGCAAGAGGTCGGATCAACCAAAGAAAGAACTCACACACCTAGGCTTCCAGGACCCCAAGCATTGGTAAGAAAAGATAACCCCTCTCTACCTTTATCCCTTAACACCGTGCTATGTGGGACTGATCTGCAGGAAACTCTGTTGGGACCTTGTTTAAAAAATCCGCTGGGATCTCCAGAACTAGGGGAGAAATTCTTTCCCCTCACGGACGACTCTGAACTGTCGGTTTCTAGCATGGGGCTCCTAGAGGAAGATTTGGGGACGGAGGGCTCATCTGTCAGTCCAAGGGGGAAGCATAATAGAATAACTACCCAAAAATGAGGGACAAAACCTAAAACAAGCCGCTCAGGTGAAGATACCGATAGTAATACGGCCTGCAGGCTGAGATGGGAATACTCTGCCACTAGCCAGGTTTACAACTATGAGGCAGGTGTCAAGAACGTACTGCAGGATGATTTCAAAGATCCCAAAGACCACCCATCAATAGACCTTATTTACACCACTATAAAATGAATGCAAGGGGAAGCACGGCAGGAAAATCGCAGGGCACACCAGGCCACCAAAAAGGTCCAAGGATCAATCCGGAAGGGTAGCAAAATCTGCTCAGAAATGAAAGGAATTATGACCCTTGTGGAATAAAGGACAGCAGCATTAGAGGGGGAAGTTGAGAAACTGCAAACACAAAGAGTCACAGGACAAGCAAGTGACAGACAATGTGGAAGCGCAAGGAAATTGAGAATCCGCAGCTTTGAAACAACCTCAGGTTTTGGAATAAGCTGAAAATATCGAGGGCAGTGATATGAGAGCATATATGGTTGACTTCTTAAAGGGAGCTTTCCCTGATCTACCGTACTGAAACTGGTACGCTGAGGTACAATGAGTGCATCGCTTCCCGGTGATGCTAAAGAAAAGCAATGTGGCAGGGCAAACTGAATGGCCCAGGGCAGTTTATTTTGTTAGGTAACTTTCTCCTTCTGCAGGCTATATAAGTTAAAGTAAGACAAGAAGCCAAACGTACCTATGAGGGCCACACATTTTTTGTACGTATGACTTTTGCCACACCACGGTAGAAAGGAGGTGGAGATTAAACCAGCTGATCTCACCCTTTCAGGCAACAGGCTATGAAGCATATCTTTTAAATCCGGCCCGACTCAAAATCACTTCTAATAGGAGGGTGCGGATATTCTTGTCAGAAGTCTAGGCTCAAGACTACCTGAAGGAGATCAAGGAGATGAAGGGAGGTGCTGGACTTTCATGACGGGAATGAAGAGTCTCTCAATAAGTTAATCCTGTAGGCCACTGGCTATGGTATGTTGTGGGTACAATAATGGAGCTTGCTTTACCTTTGGGGTCTATTCTAATAGGCCAGAATTACTGAATCGTTCTTAATCTTTTTGCTATCTATCTCGGTTTTGTTATTTTTTGGGGGGGGGCTGGAGCATGGGGGTACCTCGGGGTGGGTGGAGAAGGCTGCATTACAAGGGTCAGCGATGACCTATTTGCTCGTCTGTTGGGGGGCCAGCGGCAAGGTGGGGGGATGGTGAGGAGGTGAGGGGGTGGGGGGTGCAGGGTCGAGTAGGGGGGGGTTGAGCGTAGGAAGGGGGGGGAGAAAAATCATGGTACATGAGGAATTCCAGGAAAGTAGGAAGAAGAGAGGGGACAAGGTTGAGGCAATTGGATGCCAGGTTGATGCACAAACCAACACTGCACACACCAGTCTTAAAAACCCATACTGCTATAGATGATGTGTATTCGAATTGCAACATTAAATATATGTGGCTCGAATGATCAAGCTAAAAGACAAAGTAGGAATTGATCTGAAAATACTCATTGCTGATATCGTGTGTTTACTAGAAACCCATATTGAGGGCACAAGGGGGCAGCTAATGGAACAGCTTGGGTACAGCCTTATCACTAATACTACACAAGGAGCTAGAACCAGAGGGGTTGCCATTCTATCCCGGAGGAGAGACATAATATTCAAGAGGTATCGGTCGGATAAATATGGGTGTTGGGTGCTAGCTGCCATTACAAACACGTTTTTACGATATGCTCAGTATATGGGTCTACTGGAGATGACTGTGAAGTTCTGGAATTTCTTAACACTGAGCTAGCGCTATGGCCAACCCCTGTCATACTTTGTGGGGATCTGAATATCAATGGCCTGGCGGGCACAGGGGAACAGCACTGGCAAATATGCAGGCCAAAAGACCAAGGTTTCCAGAGCCCTTACAAACCTAACACAAGATAATGTTTTAATATACATGTGTCCTTATCTAAAACCCTTCGACGCTGGCAGCACTCACTTTTCCGCCCCTCATAAATCATTTGCCCGGCTAGATAATTTTTTTGCTTCCCAGCAGCTGGTCCCGAGATGCAGTATAGAAAAACACCTCCGAGTTATGTCGGAGCTTAATCCTCTGGTTTTGGTGGTCACTTCAACAGGGGTGGAAACAGTGGAGTTATTCTAGAAGTTTAACGGGGATTACTGAAGGACCAGTGGTACATTACATATTTGAACAAATGGATCACTGAGTTTATGGCGATCAACAGAAGCAGTGGGAAGGTCTGATGCGTTGAAGGCAGGGGTAGGGGGGGAGACACTTAGCTATAGCTTCCATCGCCATATGAACGAAACCCAGCACTTAAAAATACTATATAAGATGTTGGCAGATGTCAAAGAGGAACTTGTTGGTGCTATAGCATCCGGGTTACCCCTGGAGAAAATACTGCTTATACGTACCCTAGCAAAAGCGAAAATAAGAGAACTCTCGGTGATACATGCAGCCGAGAAGTATCTTGTATGGCAGCAGGGTTGTCACAAGCTTAACAAGCGCGTAGGACATAGGTTGGCAGAACGCTCAAGACAGAAAAGTGGGAGAGATATTTGATATTCAAAATGAAGGGGGGAACAGAGTAACAGGCTCCATGGATATACGGGAGGAATTCGGTAAATACTATGAGAATTTATATCACGAGGATCAGCAGGCAGAAGAAACCCTTATTAGAGGGCATCTGAGCTGTGCAAAAATAGAGCAGATTACCCTTGAAGATGCAGAATTTTTAGATGCCAGACTTGCAGAGTTGGAAATACACAGAGCTCTTAGGGATCTTCCTTCTAGTAAGGCAGTGGGACCTCATCAGATTCCCCTTGAATTTTATAAAAACCTCTCATCGCTTTAGGGCCAAACCTGGTAAAAACACCCTGCCAGCCATAAATAGGGATCTCTGTCTTAGAGTCATGGGCTTAAGCCACTATTATTATTTTTCTGAAAATGGGGAAGCCCCCTAGGGAAGCTGGTTCCTACAGACCCATTACTCTTATGAACTGTGACGCGAAGATATTCTTGAAAGCACTAGCTTCACGACTAAGGCTCTTTATTGGCAAAGTGATTTACCCCACGACAGCATGGGTTTATACCTGGTAGAGGCACCACAGATCATATCCGAAGGGTGGTAACACTGTTCAATGCAGAGGCAGTCTCAGGAGACCCTATGGCCCTGATCTTACTTGATGCTGAGAAGGTGTTTGATAAGGTCTTGTGGGATTATTTGTGGGTTGTCCTTAAGCAGTTTGGTGTCGGGAAGGGCTTTATCAATACAATACGGGTTTTGTACAAGGCCCCAGCTGTCCGATTATGATTGAACAGGGACACACAGACCCATTACTGATTACACGGGGTCTAGACAGGGATGTCCGTGTCCCTTTCCCCCCCTCCCCCCCTTATTCTTGCACTATATTTAGATCCCCTGATCCGGAAGATCGATGCCAACAGGAGTATTAGACCAATGTGTTTCCAGGGGCAGGAAACCAAACTCCTGGGCTATGCCGATGATCTGGCAGTAGTAACATCTGATCCCCAAGAAGCACTTGTGGTAATAAAGGAGGAAGCTCAGACATTTGGAAGAATCTCAGGATAGTCACAAACAGTGCAGTTGACATGGAGGATGCTCGGGTGCCGCAGGTAGCTACCTATTTAGGGATATACATTACTTCAGAGCTGGGGCAAATGGTGGAGGCAAATATAGCTCCAGTCATCCAGAAAGGAAAGAAGGATTTTGATTGGATACATAATCTCCATCAATCCATTGTTGGCCGGTGCAATATAATCAAGAGGATTTTCCTACCTAAATTTCTTGATCTCTTCAGGGCTATACCCCTGGATTTTGAAAAATGATGGTCTAAGGGGTTGGAAAACGTTTAATAGGTTTGTTTGGGCCCATGGGAAGACTAGGAGAGCACTGAGATTTATGACACTTACAGGAAAGAGGAGGAGGATGTGCAGTGCCAAACCTTAGAATGTACCATTGGGCTGCTGCTTTACAGTACATGCGGGGTCTAGCGGGAGGGAACGCAGCAGACCAGTAGAGTAGAGCAGGGTAACTAGAGGTTTATGTACTATTACTGGGAGATGAGGCTCAGAACTGCTTCCTGAAATGCAATGAACTTAGCTATTATAAAAAAAGGCAGATTCAAAACTCAGCCGCATTACAGATATGGGCAGCCTTCAAGAGGAAAATAAGGCTAGGGTGAATTTTTATACTCTGCTTTCCAGAAATACGGTTCTCCCAGCAATTTTTCAAGATATCACCATGGCACGATGGGAGGGTTGGGAAATCCAGATGTTTGGGGATCTTATGGATACAGATGGGATCCAGTCATTCAACGATGTTCAAGCTAAATTTGGAATAGATAGGAGAGACTTCTTTAAAGTACCTGCAAATACGTCGCTTTTTAGCAAAAAAGAAAGGGGGATAAAAGGGTTTTAGTAAAGATAGTATTATGGAAGTGGTCAGGGACAACGAGGGCTGCACCATCAGGTGTATTTATGTGGAGTTGTCCCAATTGAAGCAGGATGACCTTGGTAAGTAAGGGCAAAATGGGAACACAAGTTAGAAAAAAACTATGGTAGTTTCTTAGACTCCTTGGAACTAGGGAAGACTATTCTGTGTTCAGCCGAATTACAAGCACAGCACTACAATTGTTTTAAACTATATTATACTCTGGCCAAAATAGCACAATGGGGGGGGGGGGCAAGCAGGGATCAGCTGTCCTCGTTGTAGCAGCTCAGAAGCAGACCAAATACATATGTTCTCAACTTGTCCCCTCTTAGAAACCCTGAAGAAGGAAATGGAAAGGTTTCTTGAGCAATCTCTGAAAATGAAAGCAACTCTAAAATCAGAATTAATGTTGCTAGGGGTTAGTAATGATGCAACACTCGAGGCACATCAATACTTTTTATTTTTTACCATGGCAGTTTGCGTATCATCGGCGTGGCTGGACCAGCTTGCTCCAACCTTTCAGCAATTGCTTGGGAGGTTGCTATCTACATTGAACTTAGAAAAGGGGGTTATGAAAGAAAGTGCCGGAGAGCAAGAAGATTAGGGAAGCGTATCTGGGCCCTGATCTATAGATGGAATGAAGAAAGACATGCCAATAGATTGCAGCTGACCATCTAATTACAAATGTTTGTATTATATTTTTATACAAAACAGATAAGAGAGGGAAGGGACAAAAATACTCCTAGTCCCCTTAAGATACTTAAACAAACAAATGGAGGAGTATAGTCAGAAGACCAATCAAGAGGTCTCCAATAAGCTGGGAAAACAGGGCGCGAAGAGTTCTCTCTTTAGTAGAAGACCCCTCACTCACCAACCTAGTTGGTGACATGCTTCATCATCGAGGTCCCACTCGGATAGCCGAGTGCCATCCGGGTGTGCTTCGACACCTGAATTACAGTGGAGTGGGTAGTTTTTTTGTGTGCAAGTGAGTGGACTGTGTGTTAAAAATGGGCCAGATATACTCACTAGGAAGTTTTATTCTGGAGCAACTGGTCAATCTTAAAAACGTTGGTGGGATACCTTGCTTGGTTAAATTGACCAATGGTATCAAAAAGTGAAATGTGATAATAAAAAGAGGTCTACATGTTTCAACCTATATGGTAGTGTTATCAGGTTTTCGTCAGGACCAAAAGACGTGACCCGAGTGGTATACACACGCTAAGGTGTACCCTTCTCTTGATCACTAACACCTAACCGTCTACTCACAGTCAGGAGTCCTGTCATCCAAATCGAAGACAGGTGAAATCTGTAAGAAACAAACACAACATTACAAGCAGACGCTATGGTACTTATGTCATACAGTGTATTTGTTGTTGAAATTGCACCTTGTGCTCCCAGCAGAGTGCAACCATTGACTAATATAATCAGTGGATGCCATGATCAAGATGCATCGATAGTTCAGTAGCCTTGTCTGTTACTGGTAACTAATTTATGACCCATTCATAGCCATAATATTATAATGGGTGTAAACATCCCATTTAGTGCAAATGCATAAAGTTAAATCCGCAGGGTATGACTTGTGCCTGTAGAAAACTCATGCCGACCCACTCTCATCAATCATTCTCTGTGGGTATTCTCGCTCTCAAACAAAATCGTGAGGGCGTGTGTTATTTAGCATGCATGCTAAATTAACTTAGCGTGGTATTGTGGTATGGAAGAACGAGGAAGGAGAAAAAAGAGCTTACTAAGCGGCGCGTAATAGCGTGCCTCATGGGAGTCCAGATCGTGGTGCTGGCTCTGAAACACAAACTGATTGAAAAATAACGTGCTAGTAGCGGTGAAATGGCTAAAACGGGTTGCGCATAAATGGTAAGTCAAAATCAAGCGGAATGCTGTACTTACATCGTGGAGCCAGGCACCGGCAGTACGCCTACCCTGATCGACCCATAAGTACTCCCCGAGGGTTGCTGCGATCGGGCGTTTCAGTGGCTTAAAAAGCATTTCCTGGTAACGGTGAAGAGGGGCGTGGTCAGAGCTGTCATGTGACCGAAATACGTGGGAATACGCGGTTGCCTTGGTGACAAGTAAACAATAGTGCTTTATTAGGTGAACAAAGCAAGGACCCAAATCGGGTAGTACGGCTAACCATAAATCAAAGGGGTTAGTGACGTTCGTGGTTATGCCCACATGCAAAAACAGAATAAGTACAGTTAGAAAAGGAACGGACTGTAAATACACGGCGAATCTACCGAGAAAAACGGCGCCAAGATTAGTAAAAGTCTATTCATATTACGTGCCTGGTCTCGAGGGTATATAAGTCAAACCGGCTGGACTATGGGAGTGCACTGTGATCAGGCATACAGTGTTCCACAACACGCCAAATGGAAACAGTTAACACTCACACATGTTATTAAATGAACAGAGAATCAACCTGGATGTTGTCGCATAATTCGAACATGTAATTACAATTAAGTTGGAACTAGTGAAAAGGTAAATACACAGTGAATCTACCGAGAAAAAAAGGGGAGCTAAGAATACTAGCATAACGTGCCTGATCTCTTGAGTGTACAAATCAAACCAGCTGGTGGGGAGGACCATGGTCAGGCATACAGTGTTCACAATACGTCAATAGGCACAGTTGACACTCTCGCATATAGTTTGTCTAACATAGAAAATCAACCTAGATGTTCACGCGTACTAATTTACACAAATTGAAACATCCTAGTACGTTTAACGAGAAAAACAGGCATTACCTCAATGAAGTGTAGAGGTCCGGGTCATCCGAATGACTAGGGGGTGCTTTACGGGCAAAAATAATGGAAATGACTCAAAAACCTTATCCAGACAGAATCCCCTGCTAGGTCGCTAAGCACTGAAGCTATTTTGCAAGGACTGAATGCCATGGGATGTTATCGTTCAGGCCATCTTTAGGAGTGGATAATCTATAAATCCATCTTTGTTCTTTTTCGAACAAACGTTCTTGAATTTTTGTGCGTGTTTTCATCTGTTCAATAACAGTCCATTTCATGTTGTTGGTTGTGTGGTTGTGTCGAATGAAATGTTCAGTCAATTTGGTTGTTATTCTTTTGCACCTTATCGTGCTGCGGTGTTCGCAAATCCTTTGTTTCACCTTCCTGCAGGTCATCCCTATGTATCTCAAGTTACACGGGCATTGTATCAAATAAACCACATTGGTACTGTTGCAGTTTGTATGGGACCGTTGGTTCCACGTTTTTCCTGATTCCAATGGATAGTACTTTGGTGTTTGCAGTTAAGTGGCAAACACTGCAGTTGCCACATTGATAATGACCTATGTTAGGTAGGCCCCAGGCATTAGTTATGGTATGCACTGCCGTCTGCGGGCAGTCTTTTGGGCGTGTGTTGACCAAAGCGTCTTTCAAACTCCTTGCTTTCTTGAAGGAGAATAGGGGTTTCTCCCAATGTAGGTTCCCTGTGTTGATTATAGACCAGTGTTTGTTGATAGATCTTGTCATTAGGTTGGACGCTATGTTATAGGTGGTTACACACGTTAATGGTATCTCATCATTCTTCTGTATCCTGTCTTCTAGAAGGGCTTCTCTGGGCTAATTACGAGCTCTCTTTTGGCATTTGTTGAGTATTTTCTACGGATAACCTCTGTTGGAAAGTTTTTTGGTCAGAACCTTTGCTTGGTCACAATAGTCTGTGATTTTACTACAATTACGACGTAGTCTAAGGTATTGGCCGTAGGGGAGATTCTCCCTCAGAGGACGAGGATGAAACTCTCAAACCTAAGAAGATTGTTTCTCGCACTAGGTTTGTGGTGTGTTCTGGTCTCCAAATGTCCATTCTCCTTAGTAATTACCAGATCCAAGAATACTATGGTATTGGGGTCCATCGTATAAGTGAATCTTAAGTTTTGGTCACAGGTGTTGATCCATGAGCAAAATTCGATTAGAGTCTCGGGGGGTCCTTGCCAAATGACTAGGACATCATCGATATACCTTTTCCAGAATGCAATGTTGGAGGTGAAAGGATTCAGAGTGCTTAATATGAATCGTTTCTCAAAATCGAAAACATAGAGCCCAGTCACACTAGGAGCGAAGGTGCTCCCCATCGAAGTACCTCCTATTTGGAGAAAGAGTGTCCCTTCATATTCAAAGTAGTTTTTCTTCAAAGCCAATCTCGCACAATCCAAGATAAAACCTTTCGGAGTGCTGTATGTCCAGAGAGTCTCATCTAGTGCTGTTTTTAGAACTCCCAGGGTGTCATCTTGAGGGATACTTGTGTACAGGCTTTCAATGTCAAAGGATACAAGGATGGTGTTTTCATCTACTGTGACGTCTTCAAGTAATTTCAGTAGACTCTTCGTATCCTGTAAATAGGTGGAGGTACTCTGTACCAGAGTCTTCAGAAAAAAGTCACAGAACCGTGATAATGGTTCAAGTAGAGAGCCTATGCCCGACACAATCGGTCTGCCTGGTGGAGGGATCTTATTTTTATGCATTTTCGGCAAAGTGTAAAAGTACGGTGTCTTGCCTTCACTGTTGCTCAGAAAGGCCGCTTCTTGTTTGGAAATGTAGCCCATTGTTTCTGCATTTTCTACTAGTGATTTAATTTCTTGTTTCAGATCATTAGTAGGATCAAATTGTAAGGGACGATAGTTCTTCTCATCAGAGAGCAATCTCTGACATTCAGCATGATAGGAGGTTTTGTCCTGAACTACTATTCCCCCACCTTTGTCCGCTTGTTTTATCACAATGGTGTCACAAGATCTCAGGTTTTTCAAAGCCAAGTTTTCTTCTCTGCCCATATTTTGGAAGGGTTGTTTTGTGTCTAAGTTTTCAATATCATTGAAAACCGCCTGTTTTATATTTTGAACATCTGGTATGATAGCAAACTGTTGCTTTTAAACTGTTGGCTTACTAACTCCCATGGACTTATTATTATGTAATATTGTATGGTATTTATTGTCTTTATTTGTGAAATGTCCTCATGAACTATATTTAACGTTGGTGATGAATAAAAAAAATGTTTTTAGGTGAAAAACTGGTCTTTATATCATAAAAACGACATAAAAATTATTTTTGGAGGCCAAACGTCGAACTATTATTGATTCTTCACACGGATCTCAGTATTTCGACAGTGGAAGTATCTCAGAGAACTTTGTTCACCTTTGACCATGAATTAAAATGTATTGGCAATCTGTCTAGCTATGGTAACAATAAAATGATCAGGACTGTTTAGAACACAATCCACAACCAGACCATTGGTACTTTTGTGGTGAGTGGGAGACTGTCTTCTGTGCCGTGTAAACTTCAATTATCAAACCCCTCTCCAAATGTAGTCACCAAGTTAAGTTGTATCCTTTTTTTGTGCAAGATCTTTGAGAGGTGGGGGAATTATGAATACCACTGATTATGTAAAGGATCCGTGTCACACTCACAGAAGACCTCTTGGTTGAACACTGGCTCTTGAATTGCATATCCTTTGAAGATTCAGTAAATGTAAATGTAAATGTCAAGGTACTTATAGAGCGCACTGTCACCAGACGACCACCTTGCGGTGTCGCCTTTGCGGTTTCCTGGCGCTGATACTCATACCGCTGTGGAACCCCTCCTGCCTTTCCCTGTGAAGTGTCCACTCCTGGGCACCCCCAGGGTGAAGCCAGGCATCCTTAGCGCTGTTGGGGCGGTGTGGAGGCTAAGCAAGCTATTGCCCAGAGTTGCAGCGTGGGGCCCGTGATTAGAATAGGCACCGAGGCGAGAATAGACAGGTCCGAGGAAATTGAGCCCGAGCCCCGCCGAGGCGGGAATCGAACCCTGGTCCCTGGCCAGAACTCTGCTTCAGGGTCTGCCGCTCTAACCATTGAGCCACACTCCTCCACTTTCAGTAGAAATGCATGGTCGTGCAAATCCAGAAACATCTCTATACTCAGCACTTTGAAATATCAGTTTTAGTGTGACGTAGGAGCAGAGTTGACTCTTCATGAGATCCAAAATAACATGTGGGATCGGATAGAGTTACGGAGCCAGAGGTGTCAAAGCAGGAGAAAGAGTATTGTACCTCCTTCTTGGCAAATCACTCTGCTTGTGTTGCACTCAGCAGGGAAACGAGCTGACCAGATGGATCTAGTGGTTCAGATCTGCCTTCCGCTCAATGGGTATTTCCACTAGAATATCAATTAAGAAAATTATGGAAACCAAAACATTGCAAGGGTAAGGATATGTTTACTAAATTCAACTTCACATCTATGGACTCGGACAACACACAGCTTTGAAGTTCAGAATAGTGTATCTGTGTGCTTATATGCACTTACCTTCTCAATATTTTTGGCACACCTCATTTTTCTACTCGATATTCTTACAACAGTTTGATGCAGTGTGTATAGGACAATTTAACAAAATAGGAAAGGTGTTCTAAGGACCTTTACATGTAGTGCTGCTACAGGATGGATTGTCAGCGGCCGGAACAACAGAAAAACACTGATCACCTCTGGTGTGCATTGGAGTGAACGGCTAAGCTGTGCCTAATGAGTCGGTGAATGAAGGACAGCTGAAACCCACTGGATGAATGTAAATCTACTCCAGGTAAAGAAAAGCAGGATAAATGGACATTGGAGACTAGCCTTTTGGAGTATTACTCTGCTCTAAAATGCATTCAAGCTTGGTAGAACTTTCGCTCATGCAGCACCCCAAGGCCTGGTGGCAGTGCTGGTTCTTTATTGGCAGATGGGTTTTGTCAGATGACCCTCTTGATTAACAGCCTGTCAGTACCTCTTGGACCCTACCCCAGTGGCCATCAGAACAGGTCAGCGGTGGAAGAGAATCTTTGCTGGTCTCATGTCTAGATAGGCTGGTTATTGGCAGTCCTAAGGTGGGCAGGTTGATAAATGCCATTTGGTGTGCTCCAAAACCAAACTTTCAATCAATTGGTGGACCCATTGTCTATTTTACAGGTTTTTTTTCGGTTTTTGGGGTAGAGGGGTCCGAAGGTGCACAAAGCAGTGTTTTATTTCTGCTGATGGTTTCATGTGGTGGGCACCAGCGTCTAATCTGTATGAGAAAAAAGGGAAAAAACACAAGCGTATAGATTTTTTTTATAGGGATCCGGGTAGATTGTAACAGAATGGGTGGTTTATTAAATACCATAGCTGCTTAGTCTTGATTCCAACTCATACCTCATTTTTCCAAACTCTACACTACCGGTCTCTTTATCGCACTACATATTCTCTTCATCCTTGTTTCTATAGCAAAACCGGAGGCTCAGATTATGCTTCTCAATCTTTACTACTCATTAACAGCAGCCAATTAAAACAGTAAAAAACATTTAACACTACATGTCCCATGAGGCTTTGAACCACGCCTCTTACATTAACCAAGTCGAGCACTCCAGAGTATTACAAAATAGTAAGGCACCATCTTACTGCCTTTTTCTTTGCTGCTCCGCAGTCAAGATAAGTGCCTCGTTATTTTGCATATTCTGGCTTGTCATACGTATGTTTGTTGGATTTTCATGATTATTATTATTAATGTTTCCATAGCGATTGTATTCTGGAGGCAGCGCTCGCTTCTCGTGTGCTCGTGTGTTAAAGTTTTTTATCCCTTGATTTCATCAGCACGTGTTGCGCTGCCCAGTGGCACTTATCTTGACTGCGGAGCAGCAAAGAAAGAGGCTTGCTATTTTGTAATACTCTGGAGTGCTCGGATTGGTTAATGTAAGAGGCGTGGTTCAAGCCTCATGGGACATGTAGTGTTTTATATTTCATGACCGTAATATCAGGGAAGTTACTAGTTTTGCCCAATTGGCCGTGCCGCTGCAATGCTCATTCCTCGCGCTACTGTTAGGGAGTTGCCCCTCCCTGGGAGTGAGATCGCGTAGAGAGCCCAATTGGGCTGGTCGCGAGTTCCTCTCGGGAGCCTACACGCAACTGTAGACTCCCGACAAACGCTGGAAGCCACCTCTCCTCGGGATCGTACAACATAGGGAATGCAGCCTTGGCAGTGTTGTACCAGTACCGGGCCTTATTGTTCAGGTTTTTCTGGGCAAATTTTCTCTGCATTCAAATCTAAATATTGATATATTCTGCTGTATTTACAGCCTTAATTTTTGGAAACTCTTTGCTAATTAATTAGGCAGGGGGGGCTTTCAGCTCTCTACAAGTCCTAATAATACAGTTTTTTGGTACTATCTAACCTCCCTGCTTCAGCCGCTTGCTCCCTGCTGATGCCCTGTTTCCTACGCTGGTCAGGGTTGTACAATTTGGCTTCCCACGGGGGAATTTTGAGAGGAATATTATATTCATTAAGATGTCGAACTGTGAGGTCTACGAACAGGAATTAGCTGCATATGGGCCAGCAGAGGATGAAGACTATTACTATGATGAAGTAATAGTGATCAATGAGACCCTCATTGATAAGACTTTAGATAAAAAATTAGATAAGGCTCTATCCTCCGCCCTCCTGCCTATCTCACTCCGCCTTGACAATTGGTAGGTACCCCGCCTGCTAATCCTTCCTCTACCCCTCCCCCCTACCTCCTGAGCCCCAAGGACCCTCTTGGTCCCATGTTAAAATTTACACCAAAGTTACACAAAAAGCCAAGGATCATGACTACAATGTCGATCCACGGGCCCCTTCACCACCACCTTCCTCCTCTAACCCCCCTCAGACTGATACAGACACTGATACAGACTCCTCACAGGAATAACGCCCGCACAAGCGTGCTAAGAAATGCAAACACTCTTTCCCCAGTTACTCCATCTCCTTTCACTTTTGACCCTTCTAGTATAGTCCATCCTAGATCTTCCGAATGGGAACTGGCCCCAGCGGAATATATGCAGACAAATCTGTGTAAGAGCTTCGACAAAGAAGTTCGATCGTGACTTAGATCAGAATGCCCCCGTCAAGACCTTCCAAACAAAACAGCCCTGACCCCAGAAATAGACACCTCTATACAAACATTTCCCCAAAAATACCGGAACGATCCCAAGAAAGGTATAGATAGAGCTCTGAGAGCCTGCCAAGATCAGTTACTTGATGTCTATGGCCCAGTGGCAAAGATTTGTGAATTGGCTCTGCAAGCACAAGAAACGGGTGCAGCTTACACCTGGAAGTCCTAGCTAGATGGACTCAAAGAGCAATTTGCCTCCTTGGGATTGCGAACTGCGCACTTTCTTCCAAAAGATGCAAGTCGGTCCTTTTGAGGATTGACCCACAGCTGGCAGAACTAGCCTCAGCCGAGCCAGGTCCTCTAGCGGAAGGTCAACTCTTTGGCGAGTGGTTTGTGAAGAATATCACAAAATTCATAAACACCTTCACATCCCTGGACAAATCTCCGTCCTCCCTTAAAAGACTAGTCCATCCCCTCTCTGGTAGGGCCAGTCGTGGCAGAGGATGCTCGCCCTGCCGCTACAACCAGCAAAGTCCTCAACTTAGCTTCGTCCCAAGACGCAGAGGCTATACCAAAGAACCTGATCAGGCTGGATTCTACCCCACTAGATCTCGGGGTTTCTGCGGCCGTTACAACAGAGGGATCACTTGAGGTTTCAGAAACAATGACGCCCGATTTTCAGGTAACGATTCTTTTTCTCCCTTCGATTCATTTAGGGGGGTGATTAATGCCTTTTGTACACAATTGGGCAAAGATCACCTAAGATGCATGGATCATGAACACGGTTCAGGGGTACCAAACAGAGTTAACTTTTGTTCCTACCCAACAGGCCCCTCCTCATCCTCTCCTTTTTCCCTACAAGAGCAGTCTTTAATAGACTCTGAACTACTACATCTTTTAACAAAGCAGGCTATTGCCACAGGAACCTTCATTTCGGAAGGCTTTTGCAGCAACGTCTTTTTGGTACAAAAGAAAGGAGGAGACCAGAGATTAATGTTAAATCAACCCCTTTGTAAATTACACACATTTCAAGATGGACGGTATCCATCTTTTAAGAGATCTGTTGTTAGAAAACGACTGGATAGTACGCTTATACCTAAAGGATGCTTACCTGACAGTTCCAATTTTTCCTCCACAACAACGATACCTCCAATTTCAATAGAAAGGACAGTGGTTCCGATACCAGTCTCTCCCCTTCAGCCTCTCATCAGCTCAATGGGTTTTCGCCAAGCTGTTGAAACCGGTAGTGATGCGTCTTCGGGAGATGGGAGTTTGCATGACCATTTACCTCGATGAAATGCTTCTGTTGGCACAGGATCAGAATCAGCTGTGCACACATCTACAGTGGACTAGGTCTCTGCCACAAGCACTGAGTTTTGTAATAAATCTAGAAAAATCCATGACGACCCCCTCCCAACAGGTGGACTTTCTGGGTTTTCAGATCAACTCAGTGACGGCTCAACTGCTCCTCCCTCCTACCAATTTCAAATCCATCAAAAGAGAAATCCAAACAACATTGTCAAAACAGATGGTCTCTTTGTGGTCCCTGGCAAGGATAGTGGACCTTCTGGCATCCCCGATCCAGGCGATATTACCTGGTCCTCTTCATTACAGAGCATTGCAACGCCTCAAGATTCATTATCTTCAACAAAATTTCACTTACGATCACTTGATTGCTCTGTCACCCGAAGCTCAAGAAGAACTGCAATGGTGGTTAACACATATGGAAGCTTGGAATGGCAAGGCCATTTTCTGAGCGTCTCCCGATGTAGTTATCAAATCAGACGACAGTCGCTGGGGCTAGGGCACAAGATGCAGAGACTTTTGCTACAGGCGGCCGCTGGTCAGCAGGAGAATTAAAATTGCACATTAATTGTCTAGAGTTGTTGGTGGGATCCTTTGCCATCAAGTCAATCTCCCCAATAAAGAGCAATTGTTGCATCCTTCTCAGGAAGGACAATGTGTCAGCGGTGAGATACATAAATCTCCTAGGAGGAGCAAGATCTCTTCTGTTAGCCAACTTTGCTCGAGAGTTCTGGCACTTCTGCCTAGCGCAGAAGATCACGATAATGGCAGAATACATCCCCGGCAAAGACAACCTAGTACAGACTGGAACTCCAAGTTCCAGAGAGACTTGAGCGACTGGAAGCTCCATCCTGCCTTGTTTCCAAGAGATCATGAATATTCGAGGCCCATGTCGGATAGACCGGTTTGCCTCCTGTCTCAACACCTAACTTCCCTGTTTCTACAGCTGGGAACCGGATCTGATGGCAATAGGAACAGATGCTTTTCTTCATCATTGGGGACCTCGGAGGAATTATTTTCCTCCCTTTACAATGATCCTGAGAGTGGCGGCTCAGGTCCGTCGCCAGTCAGCATCATTGGTGTTAGTCACACCGCTGTGGAAGACACAATTAAGGTTTCCGACTCTCCTGGAGTTGTCAGTGGATCTGCCCATTCAACTTCCTGTTTTTCCGCAATTACTCCTGGACCCAGTGGGCTCCCCTCATCCATTGGTCCTTCAAGATCAACTGGTACTCATGGTTTGGACGCTCTCAGGAGACTTGAACGAATTGAAGGCCTTTCATCGACGGCTGCCGAGTTTATACAACAGTCTTGGGCTCATTCCACCCAGAAAAGATATTCTGCGGCATGGAAACGCTGGATGGGTTGGTGCTTTCAACGACAGGAGGAGCCCGTGGGATCAGATTTGAAAGAGATTTTAAATTTCTTGTCAGAATGTGCTGAATTAGGATTATGCTATAGATCAGTTAATAATTTTAGATACGCCTTGTCTGCTAGACGACCACATTGATGGAAAGCCGGTTGGGATTCATATGGTGGTATGTAAGTTAATGAAAGGTATAAGGGTCGCTCGTCCACCGAGACCCAGATACAATACGTTATGGGATGTGTCTAATGTTCTCTCATTATTTGAATCTTGGCCTGACAAATATTTATCATTAAAGCAAATTTCAGCTAAACTTACCATGCTCTTATGTCTTATTTCTTGTCGTAGAGTTTCGGATGTACATGTGTTAGATCTAGCAAGGAGGATACCCTCTCCCAGGGTGTATCTTTCATTATATCTAGAAGAACTAAAACAATGTCTTGTCCTGTTGATTATCCTGCTTTTCCTCATAATGATAAATGATGTGTGATGAAATGTTAAAAAGTGATGGAGAACGCACTTTCTCTCACAAGGACCGTTACTCTTGTCAATTTAGAAACCTTTCCGCCCAGTATCAGAGGGCATTTTGGCTTGTTGGGTCAGATGGGTTATGGCAGAGGCCGGTATAGATGCATCTGTGGATGATGCTCACTGTACAAGAGGCGCTATGTCTTCTAAGGCATTTATTATGGTATCCAGATTAGAGGATATTCTTGAAGCAGCAGACTGGTCATCGGATTCAATGTTCAGAATATTTTATTACAAATCAATTGTGCATGTTTCTTCTGTGGTTGTTGGTCAGCTTTGAACCAGCATAATCTGAGCCTCCGGTCCTGCCATAGAATACAAAATGTTCCCGCAATCGCAACAAGAATTTTAGATTCTATTAAGGACACAGAGGCGAGGATTATCCCACCCGTTGGGACAGGTAAGAATTGCTTTACAACTGTCATGATGTCATATGCTGTACTGCAACATGATTTTCTTCCCTTCCTTGAATACCTAACTTCTTCAGGTCTATGGTTTTCAAACTTGTTTCGGATTTCAGAAATGGATTCCAAACAGAACTAAATATGGAATATCATCTGGCTACGAGTTCTATGTTGTTTATGAATAAAGTTGTCTCGTCCAAGACCTGTTATTTGAAGTTGCTCTCCGTTCAGAGCTGGAACTGTATCCTGTTTTGAAATTGCACTAAGGAAAAACTGCTTATTGCAAAGAAAGAAGTAGTAAGATGGTGCCTCGCTATTTTGTAAGACTCTGGACTGCTCGGATTGATTAATGTAAGAGGTGTGGGTTAAAAGCCTCATGGGACATGAAGTGTTTAATGTTTTTTACTGTGTTTTCATTGGCTGCTGTTATGAGTAGTAAAATTTGAGAAGCATAATCCTTGCCTCTGTGTCCTTAACAGAATCTAAAATTATTGTTGCTATGCTGGAAAATGTTGTATTCTCTTTTTTTCTCGGTTTTCCTATATTTGTGTTCCTCCTCCTTTCGCCCTTTTCTGCCATGCTCTCTCTTGCTGTAGGTCAAAGTCTGAATGATAAAAATAAGTCGCAGTCCCCAGTAATTAGTGCCCGTGCCCAGCACCTGCTGCCCCGGCACAAATTAAACTCTGTGCAGCCCTCTCTGGTCAACTGCCTGGAGACCCAGATACCTCTCTACAATCACTAGAGAGCGAATATTTACGGAATGACAAGTATGTTCTCGATTAGCTTTTATTGCACAAAAATTAATCGTTATTTTGGTAAAATTGAGAAATAGTAAAAAATACCGGCTTCTGCATAAAACATAAGTGAAGAGACAGACCTCGCTGGTTACTCAGAGATCCCATGAGTATATTTAGGTGCAGCACTGAGGAGTCAGTCAGTGTGTGTCATGGATTGAATGAGTGTGTGTCTATCTATGAGTAGCCACAACGTGTACATCTCGAGCGAGGTCGTCCCTGTCAGCCGCAGCACATTTCCTTTTTCCAATGAACAAATAAATATCCCTTACATATTTATTTTTTTGTGGCAATGTTTGATTTCTTTTTAAATGAATGATCATGGCATAGGGCGCGGCGGTGTCGGCACCGATCACTGCTGTCGGGACACTAAAGATGGACCCCCTCCCTAGGCTGCATTTGTCTCCTGTACGACTCACTCATTTGTTATCAACGAAAATAAGACCGTGCATGTAATGGGCGCTTGTCATTTGACCTAATACTAGTTAGAAAGGTAAGGGGTCTGTTAGCCGACGCCCGCTGTGTCTGCTAGGTAGCGGGAGTCCAGCTTGAATAATGACAATTCTTGGAGTCGACCAGCAGGGGGCAGTAGTTTTCTATCATCATCCGAAAACGTGCATTTTGTATTTTTTGTAAGCTGTGATTTCTCACTGCGATCCTAATCGAAGCTCGTGTGCACACAGAGCCATAAACTGTATTACTTGCAGGTTATAAACGCTATAATAAGATTTTACTGTTACCCAATTTAAAGGAACCCAGTTTATCGACATTATACAACATAAAAAGGCGGAATTGCCCTTTGCAGAGAATAAAACATGTCAGCTGCAGGTCACACCAAATAACAACGATTGCGTAACTCTTGGAGACATCTTAAGGCGAATTTTTTATTAGGTTTTGCTCGTATGTAATTTAATGTAATGTAATCAACGAAAATCACCAGGTACAACGCACCTTTTCTTAAACGAATTCATACAATTTATCAGCCGTCTATAAACCCTCATTTATTCACGATTAATAATTCACCCACGTACCCCAGTTCATAACGAAACAAAAATGCACAAGGGATAAAATTCAGGCCGGGACAGCAGATTGACTTGGAACCTAGAGGTAGGTGGCAAGACGACAAACTAACAGGGCGAGCCAAGAGTCTAGCTTGGTTCTTGGGGCCCGTGTACAAGCCGAGCCCTGAAAATGTTTGCATCTCAATAATACAACGAACAACACGTCAAATATGATAGAGTCTCTCCCAAATAAACAGAAAGTGTATTTCTTTAACATGTGGAACTTGCTTTGACGTCAGTATGTCACCTTATGTTTTTTTTTACTGAGAAGCACTCCCACGCTTGCCCCCGCCCCTCACCCTGGCCATAGAAAAATTAGTGAACTAAGAGGCAAGGCAGTGGACACGCGACCCTGCACGATTCTTCTAGACAGAGAAATATTATAATGTATTAAATCAAACACAATAAGGTTTTGTACAGCTGGTATTCTGAACTCACGGATTTAAAGCTGCTTTCATATGCGATAGCAAAGAAAAAGGAGGATCAGAAGAAAAATATTTGCCTAAGATCACAGAATTTGGTTAAGCAGGGAAACCACGAATAATCCAGGTTTTCTAGTTTCACTTTGTACACATCAGCCACTAAATGTCTATGTATTTGTCTCTCCTGTTTTACATGAAATGTTAATGCATTGTTTTTATTTACCCCTTTGTGGATGCGGGACAAGCAGTGCTTAATTTGAGCAGGTGTCTTCTGATGCTCGGCACTGGCACTGAATTGTCAACACTGGGCTTGTGACAGTGTGCCACAAGGTGGCGTTGTCTGGCTGCATTAGAGATGACCACAACAGTTAATTATTAATTCAAGATACATAAAAAATTACTATTACTGCCGTCCAAGCCATTTGTATAGCTTTGGGGGCCTGAAATAGTCCAAATTGTCACACTTGTAGGAGTATGATGGTTAGTGGTTGCGCTGTTACTATCATGAGCAGCATGTCAAGGGCGGTGTGTATTGCAAGCTGCAGTGGCCTCTCAACGTGAGCTCTGACACGTATTCTGTTTACAAATTGAGCACTGGGGTAGAGGGTGGCAGGCAAAAGCCACAGGAAAGCTCGGCTCGTTCTGGGCTCAAAGTTCCAACTGGACTTCGAGCTGCACCCGAGCCAGGCTTCAGGCTCGAACTTTCAGTGGCTCGCCCACCTCTAGCTTGAACACAGTGAAAGCCCGAATATGTGCCTCAATTTGGACCTAGAGAGTAAGAGGAGAGCATATCTTATTGAACTGGAGGGGGGGGGGGGGGGGGATTTGTCCCAACAAGGTATATATTGCCTTCAAATCAAGTAGCTTTAGAGACACTAAAAAAGTATCAGAATGATTTTGCATAGCTGGCAAGAGTTGCCCTTCAGGGTGCTGCTCAAAACCCAAACCTCCTATACAAAACTTTGAACAAGCATTGGCTCAACCTGTAGTACTTGCGTTGCCTGCCAACCTTTTGGTTTTGTCAATGCTTGTTTTGTCATAGTGGCTTTTAAAATGTTATTGTTGAGGACATTGCTGGGCCCTGGACATTCCGCCCTCCCCCCTTAAAAAACAGAACGTTAAAAGCAAAACTATTTTAGTCTCGAAAAAGCCTGCATTGCCATAGTAATCCCTGGCACTCAGAGGTTCTTGTTAGTGAGTGGATGTGCTCTTCGTGACAGGGCAAAATGCTGTCACTCACAGACAATCTAGCCAATATCTGAAGTGGACGGACACATTCTGTATGCTGCAGTGAGCAGAAGAAAAAGTTAATGACACAATAAAAGACCAGTGCGTGAAGAGAGATGTTTAAAAAAAACCATTTAAGTAAGCATATCACACATATAAATTCGATGAAATCAAAAGTCTTTGGCTGAGGCCAGATCTAACAAGCATTTGCAATGCAATCAGTCTCGCCTTTGGGACCTTATGTGTATTTAGCTATGCAGCACATTAGCCTGGGTGGTGAAACTTTACTGTCCTTTAACATGGAGGGAAAGTAAGCACCAAACTGAGTGACACGCCAGGTATGGGAACACATGGAGAGAAATATTGCCTGTCAGCAGGAAATGGTATAGTCCAAAGCTCTGTTTTTAATATAAAATTAGAGCCTTCAGTGGTCATATCACTGAAAATACAAGATTAAAAAAAATATATTATTGTCTATGGGTGCTCGTGGAAGACAATATCTATGGCCTGGAATCTAGAGAATGTTATAGTGATTCTGGTATTTTACAACCCCTGCTGGTCATTTTCTATCATGAAAGTTAAATAGAGGCAGTTGCCAAAAAAAAAAGAAAAAATAAAGTCTCTAAGCAGAAATCAATTCTGGTATTTTACTGACCTCTACTGGTCGTTTTCTATCAAGACAGTTAAATAGGGGCAGTTGAACAAGCAGAAAGCAAATATGGTATTTTACTGACCTCTACTGGTTGTTTTCTATCAAGACAGTTAAATAGAAGCAGTTGAACAGAAAAAAAAGTCTCTAAGCGGAAGCAGACAAGTCCTAAGGGTGATCTCCAGAGTCAACAAAGTACATACACATAAAGTATATACGAGAGGTCTCAAATGCTCGACCTAAAAACGGTGGCAGGACAGTTTCCTTAAATACGGAGTAAAGATCTACATGTATTACAGGCAGTTAAAACATCTGATTAGGCATGTACACAGCATACACTCCATTAGAGAATGCTTCTTCACTTTGCCATGTTGTCCCTTTCAAGTAGATCGTCAGCCAAGTGTTATGACTGAGAATCAGCAAATGCGCCGTCTAAACTTGGCATTAGCTATCCATCAAATATCAGAATAAGCTACATTGCTGAAATGCACTCATTCATCAGCATCCTCAAATGCCAGGATTTCCCATCACATGGTGATTTAGCGCATCACTGTACCAGCGGTGGCCACAAATACGTCAAGGAATGTCGCAATCTGTCGAGGTAGGGCTACTGTTATTCCAGGCTAGCCAAGTCTCCTGAAATGCTTATGATATATATATATGTAAAGGATGGAGGTACTTAAAAGCCAGGCATAGCCATAATTTTGCCAAGAATGCCAACCATATCAAGGATGGCCCATATGGTCATGGATCTCCAGTATGAAGCCATGAATGTCCACAATATGTCAAGGATGTGCCACTACTAGGCCAGGGACAGTCAGATGCCTGTCAGGAATGCCCCAAATATGCAAGGAATCCAGAATGCATGAAAGAGTAAACACAATAATTCAAGGATGGGACACTATTATGCGCAAGATGGTTAGAATTCAGCCAAAGAATGGCCACTATTTGTCAAAAATGGAAAACTCAACTTATGGACAGCTAGAATGTCACACAAATGCCAATTATATGTTAAGGACTGGGCTCTATTGTGCCAGTAAAAGCAATAAATGTCACCATGAAAGCTCACAGTATGTCAAGGATGTGCCACTCTGAAGCCAGGGAGAGCAAGAAATTGCAGAGAATTCCCTTTGCATGTCAAGTGTAGGCCACTGATGCTAATGACAGCTAGAATGTTGCCAAGGATGTCCTATATAAGCCTGGCATTGCTTCTGTACTGCCGTGTTTTAGGCACACCAAGCAAGCCTCTACAAAGGCTGGCACGAACCTTTATCTGTGACCTTGTGGCAACCTTAGGAAGAAACATAAATCAGAATGTAAATTTGAGTATTATTAAATTCCTTGTGGGAACATAACTGACCACTGACCCGAACATGAACTTAGAGATAGATATTGCAGACATTTAAGAGGAGGCTGCAGGATGAATGCAAATTAGTTTTGTAGCAGAACCCAGCATTGTAGTTGAACGAGACAGGTTACCAACAAACGCATGCACCAAATGGAGGCATAAGAGGCAAAACTAACAATACTTGCAACAATTTTAATTTAAAATGTTTACAAATTGGCTAATCAAAAATTAAATAACAATAAGTTGCTATAGTAAACACGTGGAAGAGGCCATTTGCAGGTTTTGAGTCTCTATAGCAACTGTAAAAAGCATGTGTGTGACAGTGAATATTACCTAGCAACAGATAGTTGAAAATGGAATGGTGTTGGGTGGGGATGTTCCCTGTACAGTGTACAGTCGTGTTCCCCTGCCCCAAGTGTCCGACAGAGTATCTGGTATTCTGGCTTTTGACTCGGGCACCAGCCTCATGCTAACCTAGTGTGTAGCATTACCAGAAGTGAGATCCTGGACCTGTCGGAGTACACCAAGTGAGCCCTCATCCCTCTAATAGGTTTACCATACACAGCGGGGGTGGCAGGATACTCTGTTTTGTGAGTCAATAGTTGAGACCAGACCTTTTTGTCTGTGTCACTGGAATGGTGGCCACTGGCGCACTTGTGAAATGTTACGCTCTTGCACACTAACCCAGATCCATGAGCTAACATCCCAAGTACATGTTATGTATGCACAGGTGGCCTGTGTGGTGCACACAGTGTGTTTATGAGTGAGCCAGAGTGATCAAGGCCTGTAGATTCAGTTTTGGTAGCCCTAGGTCTGTTCCTGAGTGCAAGATGGAGTGGAGGTTGTTTTACCGCACAGTGGATCTGTATTGCTGACATTCTTGACCCTGGAGGGAGGAGACTCAGACACTGAACTGGGGAAAGAGGACACAGGGCTTCTTTGGAAATTCGATTAGGTCCTTTTGTTAAGAGGAGATGATTTGTATTTCTGTGCACTGCCATTTGGTAGATGGTGGGGGTGAAGGCGCGCATTGCAGCTTCTTTTGTTGATGGGGAGGAGGGTCCTTTAGGTGCTCTGTCCTCATCACTATCAGTGTGCCTGAAGTCGACCCAGGTGCAGAAAGCTCACCCCTCTTTGTGACACTGTTGCAGGGACTGCCTGCCACAGATTACCTTCCTGTGAGGAGCATCACTCTGAACAAAGACTGTGCTGGAAGAACAGCCTAGAGAGAGCAGATGTAAAGAGAACAAGTCAAAAACATATCTGAAAGTACAGATAGAGAAGCCATATCCCATCTGCTTACCTTGTATTAAATTTGGAGCCACTAATCCACTTATTCCAGTTCCGAGTTCTCTACAACCATGAAAAAGACTGCTCCGCAGAGTACTCTGAGGACTACTGCACAACCAGAGCTGGTGTTTGCTTCACAACCAGCTCCCCAAAGGTAAAGGAAAATCACCTGTAGCCTGGCATTGCTGGTAGAAGCTGAATCTCAGACCAAAGGCACCTTAAAGCCAAACTCCTGCTGAGAGTGTGAAGGAGCCTGCCAAACTTGCAGCGGTGTGACTGACCAGAAGCACCAGAGCAGCTCAATCCTGAGTGCTGTGTGGGTCCATCGGCCAAAGGAAGACTGAGGAGAGGTGTTAGACCTGGCACCATTGGCGTGGGTCTCCCTTCCATTTTTCGCTGTTGTCTCCTCTGTGGTTGCCGGTGTTAGATGCTCTGGGCGCTGTGCCACTGCCATTCAGTGCCACAGTGCGAATGCTCCCTATTGTAAATTGACTGTATGAATTGGTATAATCCTAATTGACCCAAGGAACATGATAGGAAAGTCGAATTTAGTATGCCTGAGCTCCAAATATTAAAGTGCATCTTTTAGTGACGATTATTTCTATATTCTGTGTTTAAAACTACCACTTTTGGGAAGTAGGTATTTTCTTGCCTAAGCCTTCCTGTGTGCTCTGCTGTTATGTGTATTGGCGGTCTGGTTTAGGAGGGTCAGGGCAGGCTGAGACCGACCTGGATTAAATAGAGAGATCTGCAGATGGAGTATGGGGAGGGGTGACCCTTTGATCTGAGCAGGGCTGTGCCTGGCAAGGTGAATGAAGGCTCCACCTCCCACTGTGCGTCTGATGGCAGACCCCCTCTCCCTGAAAGGCAGGCTGTAGCCTCGTAAATAAAGTGCTCCAGGACGACACCAAGCTGGTTCTGGCTGGGTTCAGTGATTTGTGACTTTTTGAGAACAAACAGCCTCATGCATCAACCCAAAATCCAGTCGGTAAAATACCGATTCGGTAATAGCTCCCGGTATTAAGTAAAAAATACCCAATCCCAATGCATCAACCCAAAAGCAGAAATCGCTATTTAAGGAATCCTTAAATAGCGATTCTTTAAATAGGGATTCCTTAAATACCGATTCCTTAAATAGCGATTGCATTTAAGGAATCCCAAAGTGAGATTCCTTAAATGCAATGCATCAAAGTTAAAAAATTAGCGATTTCGCTAATAGGGGGAGCAAATTACCATGAAGATGAACTGCATGGTAATTTGCAAAAACTTTGAAAAATGCACTTTTGTGCATTTTTCAAAGTTTCATGTTGCGCACACACATGCCCTTAGAGCATGTGTGTGTGCAACATATGTGCACATATCATTTTCAGGGGTGCAACAGGGTGTCCTTTTGACACCCTGGCACCCTTGAAAGTGCTCCCGCTATTAGCGATTCGGTAATACCGAATCGCTAATACAGACTGGCTTTACATTCATTCCTATGGGCCTCCAAGCCCATAGGAATGAATGGGTAGGTATTCCTTATTACCGATTCGGTATTACCGATTCGGTAATAAGGAATATTAAGGAATCGCTATTTGAATAGCGATTCCTACATGCATAGCCTTTTGATATTCCTTATTAGCGATTCCTTATTTTTCGCTAATAAGGAATCGCAAATGGCATTGTTGATGCATAGGCCCCAATGACTTTTGGGGTATAAAGATCTGTGCTAAAACCCCTACACGGTGTGTTACTTCTGGATGTCAAGACAAACCTCTGTCCATGTAACGAGAGGGAAAGGACTTTAAAACTTTTATCCATCTTGCTGAAGCAACTACCCAAGGGCCTGATTTGAGCTTGCCTCCGGCTGAAGTCTCAGGGACATTAGACTTCACCCATCAGCTGTCTGGATTCCTATTTGAGAGGGATTCAACTCGCAGGTGAGGCCTCTGTTGAGAATTCCATAGCCTCTGGTTCTACTGCGGGGAACGCGGGCTGAAAGTCATCGTGATCGCTATTGTGGGCCGCCGCAGCTGAGGAGCTGTTGCCGCTGAGAGCCCGCATTTGCCTGTGTTACCAAAGTCATCGTGATCGCTATTGTGGGTCGCCGCAGCTGAGGAGCTGTTGCCACTGAGAGCCCGCATTTGCCTGCGTTACCAAAGTCCTTGTGATTGCTATTGTGGGCCACTGCAGCTGAGGAGCTATGCCGCTGAGTGCCCGCATTTGCCGTCCTACGAGAATCATCGATATCGCTATTGTGGGCCGCTGCAGCTAAGGAGCTGTGCCGCTGAGTGCCCGCATTTGCCGTCCTACGAGAATTATCGCTATTGTGGGCCGCTGAAGCTGAGGAGCTGTGCCACTGAGTGCCCGCACTAGTCACCACTTCGAGGATCTTGTTATCACCTGCGGATGCCGCTGGGTGCCCGCCTGTAAGCCCCGTCCCAGGATTATCGTGAGTGAACGCCACTGACCGCTACAGTGGGGAGCCGTGGCCGCTGCGAGTCCGCCTGTCATCACCACGGCTTCCTTGCGAGGCTGCGTGCCGTGCCCCTTTAAATCTGAGGTACATTGCACATCACCGGGTCGGGTGGACCCCGGCCTCAAACTAAGTTCGTTCCACATGCTTTTTGAGTGCCTCTATTGCTTTTGAAGTGAATCTGCAATTATGTGCATTGTGGTTTCTTGATCGCTT
This sequence comes from Triturus cristatus, assembly GCF_964204655.1. Lineage (NCBI taxonomy): Eukaryota > Metazoa > Chordata > Amphibia > Caudata > Salamandridae > Triturus > Triturus cristatus. The sequence goes on along the minus strand of NC_140586.1, from coordinate 739,121,264 downwards.
TTGAGCCTTGTGTTAAGCCTATATAAAGATTCTTATTTTTCTATAGCTACTTGTGTGGTGTCCCATTGTAGTGTCTTCACTGCGGTATTGTATATGATCGTAAATGCTTCACACACTGCCTCTGAGATAGGCCTGTCTGCTCGTGCTACATTACCACAGGGTTGAGCAGGGGTTATCAAAGGGTGTAGCCCCTTACTCTGCCTTAGGAAGAAGGATCCCTATTTGGACATCAGCGCCAGACGCTGCCAACTGGAGATCCCCATTTCTAACAAGAGGGATCTGCATGCAGTGAGGGGTGTGAGCTGCAAACTCACTGTGGGGACGCAGTTCCTGCAGGAATCACAGACTGTAGTCATTGCCACTGCCCCCTAGAACCTTGTGCTCAAGGCAGAGGATGCCACCATTAAGAGGTTTCATGCAGAGATGGAGCACACTGTTACAGATACAGTGGGAAAAAGATCTCAGCCTCTACCTTGATAAAGGCCACTGACCCAAAATATTCCTTTGAACCAATAATTTCAGTCAACATGCTGAGGTAAAGACACATTTTACAAGCCCTCGTTCGTCGGCATCTTACACCTGCACGGCTCCACACTATCGGGTGAATTCAAACACTTGCTGGAGAGGATATGGTGAAGAGAGCCCTCTGCTTCATCTTCTGTGATCTCACCCATGGATGGGTGATTTTTTAGATCAGATCTGTATAGCTATTTCGGCAATCCATGGCCAGAATGTAGACAAACTGCCAGAGTTTGGTTTGCTGGGCTGACCCGTGGGGGGAATATAGCTCAATGACACTCCGGCAGGTAAACTAATGGAGGGAGTTCAGGTGGGTATGCCCACCTTAACCTTGTTACTTATGTTCCCTCAATTAACAATAAAAAAAACTATTGAAACGAAAAAATATAATCAATAGTGGTGCATCTTATCAACCAGTATAAAAAATTGAATAGATAGGACGGAGATAATTTTACAAGGTGGTTGGCAGTTCTCCCCAAAGATTTCCTGGATAGCATTAGAATAGAACTTCACAGAGATATGCAATCTATTGGTGCAGATAGTTAATTTTGCTGAACATTGGACCTCTGAGTTAGACCGGCTGCCCAAGTACCTAGAACCCTGTTTGCTGAGAGTGGGAAGGAGCTTGTTTTGCCTTGCAGTATGAGAAACAGACCAGGAGGAGAGAGGATCAGCCTGTCCCTGGGGGCTGAGAGACCTCTAGAGAGAGCTACCTAGATGAGATTGAGCTGAAACTGCTCCAAGTTGTAGAAGAAAGTCTTCCTGGTCCTTCATCACTGGTGGGAACCTTTGCAAGTTGCTGTGCTCCTGGCCCGGTCCGGCTGCATCTGCTGTGATCATAATTTGTCTGTTGACCTTGACCCTCGCTTGTGGGATACAATATAGGGCCACAATTCAACCAAAGAATTTAGTGCCCAAACCATGTCGCTTCAGCACATCGGACAGCATTCCCCAGTCCACCCCATCAAATGCTTTTTCAGCATCAAGAGACAGGAAGACTACTTCTGTTCTCTCATTCCTAGAAATGTCTATAAGACATAAGACCTTGGTGTTGTTGCTTGCTCTTCTGTGAAGTATGAAGCCTCCTTGGCCGGAATGGATCATCTTTGGCATCAATTTTCCTAACCGGTTGGCTAAACGTACAGGCAAAAATCTTAATATGCAAGGCCTACTTTCTCGCGGCACAGCTCCAATGGCTGTCCCGGTGGACAGCGGGACGGCACTTGGAGGAAACCGCCTCGGAAGCGGGGCCCATGACAGTACAGGCGATTTGCCGCTTGCTTCTCCCCGACGTCCGCCCAAAGTCGACATACCCTACACAAGTGGCGACTGTGTGTGCAAGCATGTCACGTATCAACCACATGACGGGCGAGATTCCCCTATACACCCCTCTGCTCCCGCTAGCCAGACTCCCTAGAAGCGGAGGACACTACAATGCTCGAATAAATGCAAACTTGGACGAGACATTCAGTCTTGGAGGTGGGATATCTGTTCTCGGAGGGTCAGCTGCTCCCGTTTGACCAACTCGCGGAAGAGACAGGGCTCCCACGAGGGCAGCTCTACAGGCAAGTAATCATCAGCTGCCGCCACCTTTGGGGCCTCTCAGAGGGAGAACCCACAACACATCCCGTACTTCACACTATACTTAACATGGGCTCAGGCCAACATCTAATGACATGGCTCTATAAAGCAATCCAAGGTCTCACAGCCATAATTTCACCCCATTACGGCAGAGGTGATAGGACGAGATAGGACGTCCACTACACGATAAGGAATGGGAACAAGCCCTAGAATAACTGAAGAAAGTGTCCCGCAATGCTCGTTTTAAAAATATACAATTCTCCATACTACACCGGGCCTATCGCACCCCGATGCAACTCCAGCGATTCTACCCAGACACACGATGCCTTTGCTCAAGATGTCAGGCCCCAGACGCAACATTTAAACACATATTCTGGCTGTGCCCTACGCTGCAGCCCTACTGGAGTACAATCCACAAGACACTTCAGGAACTAACAGAGCTCAACGCTATCCATACTTCGGAGGCCAGTGGGATTGGGATATTTCAAAGGAACAAGACCCTCAAGGTTTGAACCTGCTTTGCCTCCCTAGCCCTCCTACTGGCAAAGAAGGGTATTACCATGTACTGGAGAGCCCCAGAAGGACCCCCACTGGCAGCCTGGATAGGGGCAGTAAGTAAATAGGGTTCAGCGAAGGAGGATATTGTCAGGTGGGAGGAGGTTCAGGGAAAACGCAAGAAGCACATTTCCATGGAATGGGCCATACTCCTGTATCAATTCCGACAGCAAGTAGCAGGCACCCAGCAAACACCACAACAGACCGGCGCAACCGAAACCCTGAGCCAAGATGCACAAACACAACCTGACCCACAGGCCGGTAACACAGCTAATACCCCCAGACAAAGAGATAACTTATAACCTGGCATAGTCTCCACAGGATAACATAGACCCATACGCAACATTCATGCGGGAGATCCTTGCTCCCTCTCCACCCACACACAAGAACACACAATAGCATAATTCTCCTACTTTTGGATGCCCATAGATGAAGATGATCCCACTCCCCTCAGCCCAGCTACCCCAGTTTCCCACACCACTTGATTAACCAAGCTGGTAGTTACAGAGACCGGACACTGACCAAGACATATGACTTAAAGTATAGCTATAGTACGACACACAGTGACAAGGCACGAACACAAAAGGAAATCAACAGCTAACCCCACTACGAATGTACACGCACAAGCCCCCGATCGATTGGTCGAATTACAATGTGAACTTATGATAAACGTGCCAATGAACAATACTGTGTCAATGTAAGCTGTTTTTGACAAACTTAATAAAAATTATAAAAAGCAGTGAAATTGGATGATAACATGAACATCGCTTTGGGTTCTTGCCTAGTTTGGCAAGCAGAATGTAATGCTAGCATCACCCAACCCAAATGCAGCTCTTTTATCTGTATTTAAGTCATCAAAAAGTGTTGGTCAAGATAGCAGGAGTTGGGGCATTAAGCACTTCTTGAAAAGCACAATGAAACCATTAGGGCCTGGCATATCAGAAAGTTGTACTTGCCCAATGGCCGCCAAACCTCAGACACAATGATAGGCTCTTCTATATTTATTATATTTATCTACAACAAGAGTCAACTCCATGTAAAGTTACTGTTAATTTCTATTCAGTTTCCCCAACAATGTCATGTTTGAGAATCAGAAAGCGCTGGGAGATGGGCAGCTGCTTGGGGGTCCCTGTGATGCTTTTCATATAGGTTCCACAAAAGTTTCTATTAAGTCTGAATGAGCTGTGGTCGCTAGCAAACCCCCCTTAAGAAATGTAGGATACAGGCCCCTGGGTTTTAGAAGTCTGTTTTACTCTCCCCAATACCTGAAGGAGCATTCAAATACAGTTTATAATGTTGTGCATGCCAGGCCAATGGCCTGTACATTGTTTCCCTAGCAATTTTATACGATTCCTTGTGGTTCCCAATCTGCTTCTCGCTGGAAGACAGAGAAAGCCCTAATAATGTGTCAGAATTCATATAAGCCAACATGATAGAATTCTTGTAAGAGCTGCTAAAGCTAATTAGGGCGACCCTATAGGGTAGTAACAACACAGCAGGACTGAACAGTTTTGGAAATGACTATCTTTTGTGCAGTTGCCTTGACTTTTGCTGGCTGTAGAACTCTGTGCACTTTACTTCTGCTATCCAGCAGCAAAGTGCTTGTGCATCCCCTTTCAACATGATGAAAAATGTGCTTTCTCCTGATTGCAATATTTAACTTACCAATAAGGTTCTAGTATATGGTTCCAAGGTGTACCCAGGGCCTGTAAGTTAAATGTCACAAGTGGACTGCAGCACCGACAGTGCCATCCAATACAGTGACAATGTAAACATGACTGCAGGCCTGCCACCAGTTCTGCAAGTTTAATTGCAAATTCGACCCTTCAAAACAACCCCTTTTGACAGTCCTAAACCTTCCTTTAAAATATTTATAAGTCACTTCTAAGTAGGCCTTACTGCCCATAAAAGTGTGGTAAAAGTAGAACATGTAAAGCTTAATGGTAAACATGTGCTTACAGTGATAATGCCTTCAAAGCTATTTTTACTGCAGCAGGTTTGGCTGTTTTATAGGAAACCACTGAGATGCAATATTAAAAATACTAATCCTGTATCTCGGGAATGGGACTAGCTAAAACAATAATTAAACAATTATTTTTAATAGTTCTTTAAATTTCCAATTCAATGGTGAAGTTGGATTTGTTCTAAATATTACAGAAATAGGACCTCACTCTTCACCTCCTTATGGGAGGATTGCCAATCCATGCAAGTGCAGCTTTCAGCGGATCTGAAGGAGATGCAGAGGGACCTGGAAGAAGTGGGGGGGGTGCGCATAGCAACCCTAGAGGAGCGGGAATCTGGCAGAGATGAAGAGATAGAGCTAATGCAACAGGAGATTCTCCGCTTGAGTGAACAGCACATAGAACTGCAGGCACAAGCAGAGGATTTGGAAAATCAATAGAGGGGAAAAAATGTCCGCATCAGAGGAATACCAACTCAAGCAGAAGGGTAAGATCGAAGGGCCTATATTCCTGCACTGTTTCAACACATCCTAGGATATGAAAACGGCTCAGGCATATAAATAGATCGTGTACACCGCGTTGGTCCACCAAGAGGGAGAAATGCGACCCTGGCAGACGTCCTGGCGTGCTTGCATCAAAAAATCCCTCATCCGCTGTACCAGGGAAGCACACCCAGTGCAGTTCAGACGGCATTGCTTTATCAAGACCTGTCAATAACCACTCTTCACAAACAGAGGGAATTTCATCCTATCACGGCCCCACCTCAGGGAGAAAGGAATAACATACTCCTGGGGACATCCCTTTCGCATCATTTTTCAACGTGATGGAAAGCTGCAACAGTTGAGATCCCTGAAGGAAGCACAGGAAGTCTTGGGTCTCCTGGAAGAGAACAAGCAGGAAGAGGACCCTGAACACCATGAGAGTGGCAGTCGCAGGCAACAGAGATGGCGCACAATATGGAAACCCTCCCCGAATCCCAAACCGGACACAGAGACATAGGCGAAAGAAAGGCAAGCGGTGCTCACTGCGCACTCAGGCTCACAAAGCCTACTAGATCCCTCTTGAACTGAACACTATAGCTCCAGCAGGAGGATTTTTTAAGTGCGGAATCAAGGGGATGATTTCACTTTGCATCTACTTTTACACGAGAACTGATGCGATGACTTCCCAAGAAGTGAAGGAACAAGAGGCTCTCTCTACCTGACGAACCGACGTCCCCCTCAAGATCTCCCAAGTTGACGAACTGTTGTCTAATTCACTTCTAAGAAGAGTGCGTTTGCACTGTTTAGTTTGGGGTTTATGGGATTTTTTTCATTGCTTTTTATATGCTTTTTTCCTTTTTCCTCCACACCAGTCACAGACACAGTCTCACAGCAATGGTATAGGGGGAGGTCTTCAGGACTGACAAGTCTTTGCCATCCCGATCCCCGAGGATGAAGTTGTGAGTATAGAATTCAATTGGTGAGCCTTGACTAGGAACCTTAAGATCATGAGCCTCAATGTTAGAGGCCTCAATCACCCAGTAAAGAGCGCAGCGTTACTGTCCATGCTTGCCAACTCAGGAAGGGATATCTGCTTATTGCAAGAAACGCATTTACTATCGAAGGACACAGCGCACATGCGCTCCCGATGGTTCCAAATCCAGTTCTGGTCCTCTGGCCTTCCAAAAAAGAATGGGGTAGCCATTTTATTGAGCCAGAAATTTAAGGGCAAGATAACCTCAACAAAACCAGAAATAAAAGGGCGCCTGCTAGCAGTCAGGGTACAGTGAGGCTCCAACTGCTTCACCCTAGCAAACATATATGCCCCAAACACCCAGCAGGAACCCTTTTTTACAAATGCGTTTGCCACAGTGCTCACTTCCCCAGATTCAGCTGTTCTAGTGGGGGGAGACTTCAACCTGGTTATGAATCCCACTCTGGACCGCTCGTGTCAGCGATCTGCTCAAACTGGGGCCTTCTCCTCGGAGGGCTTGCAGTGGCTAGCGGAAAATGGCCTAATGGACACTTGGCGCCAGCAGCAAGGGACTATACCTTTTATTCGCAAGCGCACAAAACATATGCGTGGATTGACCACTTCTTTGCTTCACACTCACTGGCCCCTAGAATCAGGGATGTGACCATTGAACCTAGATCGCTAGCTGACCATGCCATGATCACGATTACATTACAAACAGATGATTCTCAGCCAAGCCCTTCTAAATGACAGCTACGAGAGGGGCTACTACAATCCCCAGACATATTAGCAGCAATGTGCAAGAATTTGGTGGCGTATCTCAGTACCAATGACATAGGAAATACCTCCCTGGCATTGGTGTGGGAGGCGCTGAAGTTAGTGATGAAGGGAGAGTTTATTACGGTATCCGCGGCCGAGAACAGACTGCGTCGGGAGAAGCGCCAGCAGTTAGAAAAAGAAGTGGGGGAGATAGAGACCATACACAAACAAACCAGGGCACCTAGTGTCTGGAGAGAGCTAGAAAAGAGAAGGCTCTTATTGAAACGTCTTGATCTAGACAGAGCGGACTATGCCCTTCTCAGACTCTGACATAAGTTCTATTTAAGTAGTGACCACTGCGTGAGTATGTACGCACAGAGACTGCAAGCCAAAACTATAGCGGCCTCGGTCACCTCGATTAAGCAGGCTTCTGGTGAAGAGGTACATACTGATAAGCACATAGTAGAGGCATTTAGGAATTTTTACCAGACCCTATGCTTCAATTCAGACACCCCTCATAGTGACGCAAGCACATATCTCTTAGGGAGCCTACTCACCCATTTGCCTAAAACAATTGCTTGCAATTAGATTAACAGATACAGATTGAAGAAGTGATAGGAGCAATTGCACAACTCAAAAAGAATAAAGCACCGGGACCAGACGGCTTCACGGCACAATTCTTTAAAGCTTTCTGCCAGGAACTAGCCCCACTTCTGACTTAAGTATTTAATTCCTTTCTCGAGACAGGGTCACTCACAGAATCCATGGAAGAGGTTTCCATCTCAGTGATCCTTAAACCAACGAAGGATCCCAGGGACTGCGGCTCATATCATCCCATATCCTGACATTGACGCCAAGCTAATCGCTGGTGTATTGGTGGCCCGTTTGAGTCCGCTCATGCCGGGTCTGGTGGATCCGGACCAAGCCGGCTTTATCCCAACAAGACAAGGGGGATACAATACCAAAGACTCTTCCACCTCGTGGTTGTTACCCATAGGTCACGTAAGGAGGCGCTCTTTCTATCTATAGATGCTGAAAAGGCGTTCAACCGTGTTCGATGGACTTACCTCTTCGACACTCTGCAATATTTTAGATTTGGAGAAGCATTTATTAAATGGGTAAGCTGCATATACCGAGCCCGGAGAGCCTCTGTCCAAGTCAAAGGAATGTCCTCAAACATGTTCCATATAGCCCAAGGAACCCGGCAGGGCTGCCCGCTCCCCCCACCTTCTTTTTGCGCTCTTTATGGAGTCGATGGTGCAGCACGTCCGAGGCGGCCCGCGGATTGAGGGTATTCGATTTGAAGCAGACACACACACTATCAGTCTCTATGCAGACAATGATATTCTCTCACTGGCGAAACCAATGACATTACTGCCGGCTCTGTTAGATGAGTTGAAGGCCTTTGGGGAAGTTTCGGGATTCAAAGTTAACTTGAATAAATGGCAAATATTAGATTTATCTGTGCCCCCCCTTGCATGAAGAAATGCAATACAATAGGTTTCCCCTGAAATTGGCGTCACTCTCCATATCATATCTGGCCATTCTTCCTGCCCCTACCATGCCCAAGACACTGGCAATAAATTAAGCAGCACACATCGATCAGACGAATAAAGCCCTAGTTAGTTGGAGTCATTTGAAACTAGCCTGGTTTGGACGTATAGCTACGGTCAAAATGACAGTACTCCCACGCATACTGTACATCTTCCAAACGCTGCCACTTGTGCTACCTCCGAAGACGCTCGGCACACTACAACTTGCTATAAATAAGTTTGTCTGCGGGGTAAAAAGCTGGGCCTACCGGTATCGCAACAAGCACAGTTTAAACAGGAAGGCGGTCTGGGCTTCCCCTAGTCCACTGATACCTACAGGCGGCGCACCTGCGCAACTTAGTAGAATGGAACGGCCCTACCTCTGAAAAGCATTGGTCCTTCATGGACCAGACAGTAGCGGGAGCGAATGTATGGAGAGAGGCCTGGGTAACACGCAGATTTAGAGCATGGGGCCTGTAATCCTCACCAGTAACCTTATAAACACAGAGTGTGGGACAGAGTGGCTTTGGAGAGAGGAATGACATCATTCCCATCCCCCGATGACCCAGATAGTGGAAAACCCGGATTTTCCTCCCATGTGCAGCTCAGAGGTGTTCGGTAGGTGGTGGGAGCAGGGATGCAAAAAAGTGGGGTCTTTGTTTGATGATAAGGGGATCATTCCCTTCGAACAATTGCGACACAATTATTCGCTCCCCCAGACTGACACGTTTCACTATCTACAACTGAGATACTGGGTGACCACCCCTAAACACAGGAAGGTGGCCTCTCGCCAGCTAACGGTATTTGAAAAATGGCTAGTTCGCAAAGAGAATGATAAGCATCTCATCTCAGAGCTCTATGCGATGCTAGCCAAGGGGCAAGACAGAGGCCGAACCAAGGGCAAACTACAATGGGAGGAGGAATTGGGGCGCATTCTCACCAGTAAAGAATGGGCAGACATCCACTATAGAGCACATCACACTGCACACAGCATGGCTGGTTCAGAGACTGCGTACAAGCTAGCAGCATAGTGGTACCTTACACTCGCATGCGTCCACAGGATGGACAAAGGGCAATCAGAGAAGTGCTGGAGGGGATGCGGACAAACGGGTTCTCTAGTGCAATTACTCTGACACTACCCAAAGTTATCACGCTTCTGGGAAAGCATTCTGAGCGACATAAGATATAGAATGCGACACTGCTATCCCGTGCTTCCCGGCATACACCATACTGGGCCTTCCGAACTCTAACTTTCCCCTACACTCCTTGCGGGGCCGACAAATGGCGCAAGCACTTCTAGCTGCGTGTCAGGTGATTCTAGCTCGGTGAGGGTACTATGACCATCCCCAATCACACAGCATGGTTACATAAACTCTGGTTCATATTAGCAATGGAGCGCATGTCCTTAGAGGCGGTGAATAAAGGAGAGACATTAGCAGAACTATGGGCCCCCTATGTACAGATACTCTCAAAAGAAATCCTAGAGGTCACATGTCTTAAATATCTGCAAATATTACGATGACTTCCCATACACAGAGCAGGGCCGCCGAAACCGCTGAATGTAGACACAGAATGTCAAACATAATAATATAACAGAAGACTCATTATTCACGGCCAATTGTGGGTAGGAGTCTGGTGCACGGGAATGGGCAGGGGGGAATTACATTATTAGTTGTCTTTTAGTAGTTTTGGTTACTAATACTGAATGATCCTTTATTCGCTGAGGGCCTCTGGGTTTTAGGCGCATAGGGAAGATCATTTTCTACATTATAATGCTTTGTCCTTCTTATATGTCACATCCTGCTTGGCAGGTCTACTGGGGCTTTTCATATGACACTTGTGGTGCACTTCAAAGGGGCCTCCTCTGTCACACACAAATGCTAGCCGACACCTGGGCTGGGCATTTTCCAGAGCAGGAAGCCTAGCATCCACCCACACCCTGACCCAGTCAGAGCTGGAGGACTAATAAGCTATGAAAGCCCTGAAGCTACAACAGGCCAACATGGCCATGGAGGGTCAGAGTCCAGTAAAGATAGTGGCAGTGCCACTGACGAGCTTATAGGAGGTAAAAGGGTTCACATACCCAAAGACCTGGCACCTAGCTGGTCGCTACCCTCATGTGTTCTGATAAAGACCCCATTGGAAATCCCTTTGATGGACGTCGAAACGTTTACACATACATACGCTGATTGAAACGAATGCATACTCTAGTTCTCCAACCTGCACTTTCATTTTGAGTCTTTGTTTCTCAAATGTGACTATTATTCCGATCGCATTCTCTGTTCGCGGTTTCAAACTCGAGCACGCGTTTGTTCACTTGGCACAAACCCTATCACTGCGCCGTTATGAGGGGCACCTACTGGTTTGTATTTGCATGTATATGACAATCGTAACAAAATAATTAAATAGCTATCTATTCAGTGAAAAAATTACTGTACAGAGTTCTTGCGTATGTAACATAGGCTTAAAGTTATTTTCGTTTGTTTTTATAGTGTACCCAGGTTCCCAGGAAGCTTCTAAGGAGAGAACAAAAGAAAAGGCTCTTTACAATGGACAAGGAAGAAAGGCCATGAGCGAGCGGGGAAGAGGTTATTCTTCACTTATTGGATTTCAGCTGCTCGTCTGTAGATGCATTTATGATTTCCTGCCTCCTGGGGGAAATTGTCTACACACAGCTTCTTATTAAAGACCGCCTCCAGAAGTCCCATGGATTCGACTATTTTTAGGCGGGCACAACAGCAGCCATGAGACCCAGCCTCACCAGACATGGAAGATTGTGCAGTGGACAGAGGGTGGGGGATAACTCTGGAAACAGAAAGCGATACAAAGTTTTTCAGAGAGGAGAGACACTTAAAAGGGAGAAGAGTTGGAAAGTCTGGTCACAAGCAATCACCTGTGTTTAACAGACCAAAGCTGCCACAATGCAAAGTCACAGTTGCTCAGCAGACCCTTGTCACGTGTTACTCCTTCAGCCCGTCCTGGCTTTTTACCCAGCAACACTTTGGATTCTGAAACTTGCAAGCGTGACTTTCCCATGCTAAACATTGATCCAAAACCACAGTATGCAGGGTATAAAACCCCACCTGCTAGTAAACTACAGCTGCCCGGTGGCTCACATGATATGAAGCACGCCTGCAGCTATGGAAAACATCACATGGGATCAGGTGATCTACACTTTCTTCCAAAAGCACTATTTGTATGTTTCGCAGTAAATGTGCCAGAAGTGCTACATTTGTGCTGGAGATTTTAACCCTGGGATACCAGCAGTCACTTTTAGATGCTGGGGCTTTTCTTCATCATCAGACTTTGACCCGGAGCGAGAGACAACAAGCACTGGCATAGCCAGCATGTCTGGCATTGGCCACCAGCATTTTGGCTTTGTCAATGCTTATTTGTTTTGTCATGGTGTTTGCCACAGGGCACTCGTCACATGAAAGAAAAAACAGTTGGCTAATAGTGAAAATATTTTTGGCCTCAAAAAGCATACATTGCCATAGTAATTCCTGGCACTTAAGTGAACGGCTTTGCCAGTGGACGAGCAACTTGTGAAAGGGTAGAGTTCCATTACTCACAGTGAAGTTAGCTAATGACTGAAGGGGCACGCCCAATGCTCCATGTTGTATGCTGTAGTGGGCAGAAGAAAAATGTGAAGGTCACAATAAAAGACCAACGAATGAAGAAGCCTGGCATTAAAAGCTCCTACAAGGCTATTATATATCATTTTAGCAAAACGACCGTGGCTAATACCAGCCTTACAAAAGGAAGAGAAAAGAAAAAAAGGAGGAAGACACAGAAAGGAAAATATTGATAACGGGGAAAGCAGGAATTAAAAAAAGAATCCGCAAGAGACAGGAGGGGTAGGGGATGAAAGAAAGAAGCAAAATAAAGACTAAACAGCCTTGTATTCGCCAACTTGCCATTTAGTAGCGCATAAGAAAATCTTTGATCCTCTGCACATTTTTAGTTTGTAACAAATTAAGCACTGGGAGCCAGACATACTGGCAACAAGTCTTTGCTTGCAGAAGCGCACACAGTTTTGATGTATATCTTTAGCTCCGATATCTTGTCACGTTTTGTTATTACAAACATACATATGATTGTATAGTTATTGGTCCCATGTCAAGGAGGTGAACTCCTGCCATGCACGGTTTTGTGACCAGCCGCACTAGAAATAAACAAGTGTCATGCAGATGGCTTTAAAGTTTTCCTTTTTTTTTTTTTTTACTTTGATCAAAATGCATTTATTTTTACTAGGCTTCTTTCTAGTAGAGCTAGGAGTGGAAGAAGCCTGCCAGACAGTGCAGGTGCCTGGTTTGCTAATGACATCTTGGGGCTATTTGGATTGTTTCCCTGGGGATGCATTCTGCACATTGCTTACCAATGGCCTTGTGGTTTGTAATTCACATTTGCTTGCTTTTTGTGTGCTGGCTTTGTTTTAGGCTGTTCAGCTTGAGTTTGTCCCTTCCTTTGTCCAAACCCTATGTATTGTATTATTCCACTAGTACTGAATTTCTGTAAACAGGCCTTTAAATCTTGTTCTTATCTGGTCACATTTGCTGTGCATTCTAAGACAGAGGTCAAATGCCCGGCTCCGTCATCCAAAGAGTTTCTGGTTTACTTTTCTTTCTCAGACTTCCGAGTAAGAGGATTTATGCGACAATCCAGCTGGGTACCCATGTGAGGCAGATAGACAGTAGGATGTTATTTCTTTTAGCTGGCTACATGGGGTGTGCTGTATGAGGTTATGTTTTTTCTAGTACAAAAATAAATTTTAAATGTCTGAATATGAACTGTGCAAATATTTCAGAATATGGTAGGCTCAAATGAAGCATACTTTTTGGCAATTCCGAAGTGTGGTGGAAACAAATATTTTAATATGACAAAAACAAATTAATACACCAGGTGGTGACATTTCCACACATTATAATTTGCGTGCTGTATACTTTTATCAGTTAAACTGTATGTCTGTGCAAATATACTGGTCATTTCAATTGAAGATGTGTTGTCTGTAATGGCAGTGCACTACCACACCATGTATACTCCACTTTACCCAACTCCACTCTGCACCACTCAACACTATGCCACTCCAAAGTGCGTCACTGCAGTCTTCTCTGCACCACTCCACGCCTCTCTACTCTATGCCAATGCACTCTACTCTACTATGCACCACTGCAATACTTAGCCACAGCACTCTACGCCAATCCGTTCTAAGCCACTCTAATCTACTCACGACACTGCACTCTACTCTAAAACAATCTACTCTACGCCACTCTATTCAAGTCTACTCCACAGCAATCTACTCTGCGCCACTACACTCTACCCAAAACCAATACACTCTATGCCACTGCCCTCTATGCCAATATACACTGCACTGTATGCCACTATATTCTACTCTGCAACACTCTACTCTACCCCACTGCACTCCACTCTACCCCATTGCACTCTATGTCATCTTACTCTGCACCATTCTACACCAATGCACTCTACGCCACTGCACTCTACGACACTCTACTCAACACTGCACTCTCTGCCACTGAACTCTATGCCACTCTATTCTGCCCCACTCTACTCTGCAGTACTCTTCTGCACTCTACACCAATGCACTATGCCAATATACTCTACTCAGCTTCACTATACATGAATCCTCTCTATACCAATCTAATCTACTGTGCACCATTGCACTCTGCGCCTCCCGGCTCTACTCTACACCACTCTAGTCTATGCCAGTCCACTCTATTATGCTCCATTGCGCTCTGTCTCTGCACCACTCTACGCCAGTGCACTCTATGCCACTGCACTCTGACACTCTACTCTGCAAGATTGCACTCTCCGCCACAGAACTCAACGCCACTCTGTGCCATTACACCCTCCCCTTACTCTGCACCACCCACCACACTACATCAATGCACTCTATGCTACTACACTATATGCCACTCTACATCACTCTACACTACTCTAATCTAGTCTGCACACTACTCTACACCTCTGCACTCTACCCTGCACCAGTTCCACTCTATTCCACTTCACTCTACTCTGAACCAGTCCACGCTACGCCACTGCATTCTAAGCTACTGCATTCCACCTGTGCCAATCCACACTACTGCAATCCACTCTGCACCATATCACTGCACTCTATGCCAATGGACACTTCTCCACTTTACTCAAAGCCAATGCACTCTACTCTGCACCACTGACCTTTATGCCACTTCACTATAGTCCACTCTACGACACTACAATCTAAGATAGTCCACTCTATGACCCCTAATCCATTAAACTCTACTCCACTCTGACACTACTCCACTCTATTGTATGACACACTACACTACTCCACTTCTCTATGCCACTCCACTCTACACCACTTGACTTTACCCCATTCTATGCCATCCCACTCTCCTACACTACACAACGCCACTCCACTCTAAAACAATCTACTCTGCTGTATGTCACACACAATACTCTACGCAACACCCTCCACGCCACTCCACTCTGCCCCACAACAGTCTACTCTGATACTCTATGCCACTCAGCTCTACTTCACTATACGCCCTTCAACACTGTGACACTCTACTCCCGCCTCAACACTTCACTTCATGCCACTAAACTCATCTGTACTCTACACCACGACTCTCTACGCCGCTCCACTCTACTCTCCTCTACCCCCATTAACTTTCAGCCATGCTGAACAGCAGCCACGCTGGTGTACGACGTGGCTGAATGATATTGGCAAAGCCAATAGTTAGTGCATAGGCAAGACCTATTGACTTTGCCACTGCTTGTTCTAATTATCACACAGGGCCTAACAGATTCAGCCACCCAATTGCCTCTGATTTTTTTTTGTTGTTGTTTATGTTTCGCTTGTTTTCTGTTTGGTTACTCGTATGCTAATGATCAAAACACACTTGTTGACAAACCGATATTGGAGGATTTCTTTAGCATGCCACAGTACATCCAGGGAGACTCCTCCCCCACGTGTTTATATCGTTTTGTTTACAAAATGTGGCTTTGGTCTCGTCTCCCACTTCTGATTTATAGGCATAGATGTTTGAATGGGGGACATTTTGGTGAGGTTACCGATGCCTATTTGGTTAGGCAATGTATGGAAAGTGCAGTTGTACAGAGCATCCCCACAACGAGTTGCACGAATTTCCAAACAAAATCAGCAGCCTTCTATTGAATATGCATCGCTTTTTGTCTGTGGAGCATTTGAAAAGCAGTTACTGTAAAATAAAATCGTCCATGTGGAATTGCATTGCGCTCTAATACCTGCAACATTTCCACACTTCAAACAGGGGCGCAGCTATCAGTGGTGCAGCAGCTGCAGTGGCACCGGGGCCCAGAGGCCTATTAACCCCCTGATTAATGTTGTATTTTACTGCCTGCCCAACAGTGAGAAGGCCATTTACCTGTTTGCACTGAGGCTCAGGGCACCCTTGGTACGCCACTGGTTTCAAACACTTCACGGATTTTGCACAATATTCAATGCGGACATTAACTACACGGCCCCCTGCGGGCCGTATTAAACACTAGTCTTTCAAACATAAAACGAGTCGGCAGTGCGCCCGTTTAATACAACGAACACACTGCATAACACACAGCTGCCAGTGGGTTGTCTCAATCAGATTAGTTCGTTTCTGGCTATGTTTCCCTTTTTCTCTAGTTACCCTTTGTTAGGGAAAAAAACATCTCCGCTCCAATCGACATGTGAATTTAATGAAATACATAGCACGTGGTTTGCTTTCTTGTGCTGGTATAAATCAATAAAACAAAACAGTTTAAAAAAAAAAAAAATCACTTTCACATCATATACTACCAACAACACTAAACATAACAGAATTATCACAAGACTTGCACGGCCTAAGGATAGCAATGAATGACTACGCTTCCTCAAGTAAAGTCACCGAAACAAACAGCATGACGAGCTTTGCTCTAGACATTATTTTTATACATCTAAAATCATTTGAGACACGGTCCAGATTAACGAATTAGGTTGGCAGTTGATGTGTGTGTGGTTTTTTTTTTTATGAAACTGGCTTTACCAGACATTTCACATGCTGAGATGACCCAGATACCCCTGGTTTAAATGTGCAACGCTGTTCGTCGGCATATGCATTCAATTACCGTTTTTTCTGGGCACAAGTTGTTTTATTTTTGAGTAGTTAACGTTCCGCCGTGAAAGTATGATAAATGCACGAAACGGACCTAGAATTAGAAACAAGACGGGTGTCTGACCTGGGGCCGCGGGTCCTGGAGTTCACTTTCCAGAATGATATAAAATCCATGAGGGGCGGTGCAACCGGCGCTCGCGCTCTGCGTGCGGCACGAGCCCGGGGTGCCGGGAGAGGGCGCCTCCCCGTGAAGCCCTCGTGCCCGGGGTCAGCTGCGGGCGCTGACTAGGAGTTGCTTTCTGTACGGCAGGAGCCCGGGGTGTCGTGAAACCCCCTACCAGGGTCAGCTGCAGTTTGGTCCCCGCTTCAGCAGCTTGCTTACTTCTGTATGGCACGAGCCAGGGGTGCCGGGAGACGGCGACTCCCCGTGAAGCCCTCGCGCCCGGGGTCAGCTGCAGTTTGGTCCCCGCTTCAGCAGCGTGCTGCTTCAGAACACCTGCGCTGCTGCAGTGAAGGGAGAGAGAGCTCCGCTTCCACCAGAGCCCACGGGAGGTGGGTGGGTCCGGGGCACAGACAGGAACGAGCTGACAGCCACAGACGTCAAGTGGGACAAGGGGATGGGACTGGGACTCCAGCGCCAACCGGCACCGCCTCCTTTTCCTCATCTCGGGACACGCGCCTATTTTCGCTTCCTCTTCTCCAAACGCCGAATTCGGCTCGTAAACTCGAACTCTGGCTGTAAACACACGAGGAAGACATCGCGTGACAGTAACGGGGGGATACCTACACAGTGTGGTTGGTACAACATTCTAGTTCATTGAAGAAACATACAGTGCCAGGGTTTCCACCCTTCTCAGATGAAAAATACTTTGCTGGTAAAAGTCTGGCTACAGGCAGCCCTGCAACAAACAAATGATGGACGGAATGCTGACAATGCAGACATTCTCCCCCAGTCAAGAGATCTGGGTTAAATCCATCGTTCTTTTGCCCACTACGCCACCCCAGTTTAGACATGGCCATATGCAAATCAGTCTTGACCCTGTGCCTCATGGGAACAGTCCAGCCCGAACTGCCAAGCCATGTCTTCCCTGGACCGGAATCAAGCATCCTAGGACCGGTTTCTGGCTATCAGCCGTCATCAGCCAGGATAGCTTGACTCCAGTGGCGTAGTGAGCACGGGTCCCACGTCTGGGAATACCCATCCCACTTAGGGCGAAAAGCGTTACAACAAACAAATGATGGACGGAATGCTGACAATGCAGACATTCTCCCCCAGTCAAGAGATCTGGGTTAAATCCATTGTTCTTTTGCCCACTACGCCACCCCAGTTTAGACATGACCATATGCAAATCAGTCTTGACCCTGTGCCTCATGGGAACAGTCCAGCCCGAACTGCCAAGCCATGTCTTCCCTGGACCGGAATCAAGCATCCTAGGACCGGTTTCTGGCTATCAGCCGTCATCAGCCAGGATAGCTTGACTCCAGTGGCGTAGTGAGCACGGGTCCCACGTCTGGGAATACCCATCCCACTTAGGGCGAAAAGCGTTACAACAAACAAATGATGGACGGAATGCTGACAGCCCTGGACACATCACAACTGCTAGATGTCAGCATTAGTCTGCGCAATCATATTTAGGACTAGTTGGGAAGCGGCCGCTTGGGCATTCACGGTCTGTGTTCAGGAAGCATGGCTTTGGGCGGTGGTGGAAAAGCGGGCGGGGAACAGATGTTCACACTCACTGCCCTCACTGGGAGTGACTGGCTCACCAAATAAGGGGCAACTTGTGCCAGAGAATGGATTGTAGGAGGGGAGACAACGCAGGGTTCCTCGCCCTCTGTAGGATTTCTGTGACTCCCAGACTCAGTGGTTGCGTATGACAACTGAATAGGGGCCAGAAAAGTCTTATTAAACAAAATAGATAGAAATCCTCGCGAGACATGGCGTCCAGTTCAGGGCTTTCATTTAAAAATTGAGTGCATTATAAAAGTTGTACTTTTGGTTCAGTTCAATCGAACCAAGCGGACTAACCCACCTGAAAGAAACCGTGTGTGAAGGAAAAACCTAGAACTTGAAAATGGTGCCCTGCACGTGGATTATCTGGTAACCCTAGACGGGGGGTGGCACAGGCAAAGAGAGAACGGGGACCAATACTGTCAATACACTATACCACAAGTGATACTTGCCACCCTACAGACTGCAGATACACTATGAACTGAGAATATAAACAACAACCTCTTTATTGGCCGTACCTAAAGAGGTGGAAAAAGCTCACGAGTAAGCAGAACATGGATAACTCGCCTGTGTACCCCACCTCCCAAGTAGTCGAATTTTGGGCTGTTCCATGCGCGGGAAAAAAAAGCTCAAACCAAACGCACAGTTGCTTTGAGAAGCACCGTGAGTTGTTGGTCTATGTATTTAACTTGATGATAACCAGGGCTTTAAGTGGGGTGAAAAAACTTGGGGGGTGGAGGTTCAAAGGGGCGTGGCTGATGTAATTAACAGCGTGGCTTAGAAACACTGAAGCTAAAAGTCTGTGTTTAGCATAGTGTGCCCTCCGACTGGTATTTTACTGCTTCTGTCATCACTTTCAGATATATAATACAAGTAACAAGTCATGCCTATTGGCTTTGTCAATGGTTGTTAGTTGCATAAAATAACTAAGCAACAACTAAGGCTTCGTTGTATATAATTTTGAAAATGTGCCAGCTCTGAAATTATGAAAATGTGAAAGAAATATTACGAGTCTTTTTGAAGTGACATCAAAAGCAGCAAAGGGTGGTACTGCTCCGAGTTAAGATTGATTTTTTTCATCCTGAGGGTGAGGATAAAAATGGAGAGCCCGATAGGGACCCGTCTCAGCATCCGCTTTTAAGAACTGCCGGTGCTGAGAACCGGCACGACCCGGCCCACTTACAGTCCTGATGCCAACTGCATCAAGGTGGATGTACCCAGCAAGGAAGCTTATGTGCAGCACGCGCCTGCGGGCATTCTAGCTGGCAGGTGCCACACAGAAGTTCCCTGAAGGGACAGTTGCTTTGAAAAGACCAGCCAGAAGGCGGCTGGTGTAATTAACCTAATGTAGTTACCGTTAAGGTAATGCAGCTGCACGCCCCCTGGCGGAGCCGCAGCGCACAAGACTTCACCGTTCTGTGCTTGAAAAGAGAAAGCTGGGGTTGGGGTTAAAGCAGCAACCGGAATCCAGGACGGCTGGCGCAGTGCAACAGCCGACAGCACTCCCAGGCAGCGCCCCGAGTGAAGACTACAGTTCAGTGGTGCTGGTGGCATGGAGCTACCTTCGAGGGCAGACCGCCTATCCTCCTGCAAGCCAGGAAGTGCGGGGTCCTCTCTGAGTGCATCAAGGTACAGAGAAGTGGGAGAGCTCTTGGAAAGGGATTATCTGCACTGGATACCAGCCGACCCCACAGGGCAGCCCGCACAGAGACTTGTGTGGACTAAGGTGGAACATGCGGTCCCTCAGCTGGGGATGGTGCAGTGGCATCCCCTCCGTGAAGTCCCAGGGAGGCTCAGTGCTCCTCAGCACCCTTTACAGGTCTTGATCTGCAGCAGAGACATACCCCCGGGGTCCCGCCCTATAGGGGAGACGTGCATCGCCTCCTTGCTTTGAATGCACAGGACAGAGAAAACGTATGACTGCAAGACTCCATGCACCTTTCTGTCTGCAGGGTGATTGACAGCGCAATAGGATGGTTCATAAGGACAGACTTATTTGTCAAAGGGTAGTGCATTAATGGTGTAAGAGCTGAACCCGAGGACGAGCAGAGCCGTGGCTGTGACTGCAGTTCTAGGGACCAGTCTGGGGAGAAGTCACTCATAAAATACTTACCTTAGACTGTGCACACTCATGAGAATGGCTTAAAAACCCAACTACTTTACCCCAACTCCTCCCTTAGAGGACAATTCCTGATAAACCCTAAAACAATTCCTTAAAATCATATCTAGTTCTGCACAATGTTATTGGCCTGACGTGCTTTAAGAGGCACAATCAGGATCCCTGATAAGGCCGTCTCATCAGGAGTACCGCAGGATGAACCTGGATTCATCCCTGGTAGGAGCAGCACCGCAAACCTACACAGATTGACATATGATGGACTACGCGTGACTGGACCAGGGGGGATTTAGCAGTAGTGCCCATCCATATAGAGAAGGCGCTTGATACAGTGAGTTGGGATGTTTAGTGTGAGGCATTATGATGGCATAATATAGCCCCGAACTTTATTAGCTAACTGAAATTGCTACACTAAAATATCAGAGCTAGGGTGAAGATGAATACAAAGGTATCCCTTGGAGTGGGGTACTAAACAAGGATGCCTTTGCCCCACTCCTATTCGCATTGGCTGTGGAGCCCAGTGCTGGTGTGTGCAGATGTGAAATGCAGGATTAGGGCATCAAAAATGAAGAATTTTTTATAATTTTGCACCACGTTCGGCAGATGACACATTTGTGTATTTGACCAAACCGGAATGATTGGCCCTGATGTTACCACTGTTTTTAGTTGAGTTTGGACAAGTGACAGGCCTGAAAACGAACCCCTAAATCTCGTTTGTTCCCATAAGGTGCACTGTCCCGAGAAGGGGAGGCCGAATTGCCAGATTTGGGCACACTGTGCCAGCCTTATGCTCTGAAGTATATGGGAATCCCAGCTCCACATACGGATCATAAAGGCAGATCATTGATTATGGGTAGAGTGATGCAGAGTATTCGTGGATCTATAGATTGCTGGTCCAGTCTACCACTATCTTTGATGGGATGTATTGCCCTGGTGAAAATGGCGATACGCTCTTGTTGTTTGTATACGTTTCACAGCACAATGTGTCTTTTGCCGTGAATGCCATTGGTCAAGCTGGATCGTAATTTATCCATCGTCCTGTGGGTCACATTACGACCTATAATAACGTCTACCCTTCAATTGAGGAGGGTAGCATCGTATTACACAAGTTTATTATCATATAGCGACCCAATTACAATATCGGCCTCTGCATACAGGAGGCGTGTTCGCTGTTATCCGGATGCTGTTGGAGTGTTGAGTTCATCACCGCGTTGGGAGGGTACTGGGACTCCCTTTTGGTTTCTCAGATTTGGTACACACTGGGTAAGAGCATTCCAAAACCTACTCCCTGTTCACTTGAGGCAGAGGTGTGGGTTCTCTAGCGCATTCTTCCCCTGTAAACTGAGAAACGAACCTCGCAGTGGACAGAGGGACACCGCTGTACTATGGGCGACCTGTATGAGGAGCGGCTTCTCACATCTGGTAAGGCCAAGACTAGATCTGGAGTTTTGTCGGTCAGTTCCTGAGACATGCCCAAGTAGCTGGGGCTGCATTATGAACCTGGGAGGGCACCCCCAATCGCAAGATTGTACCAGCTGTGAAACCGAGGCAGAGCCATCACTGCTCTCCATCGAGCCCTCCGAAGAGACAGTTCAGAGCCCAAAGGGTGAATATAAACTAACTGTCTGGGCAATCTTGTAGGTCGGATATCTCACGCAGAGTGGCAGAAGATACCATGTAATATTAAAGTAGATACGAGCAATGATATGTTTTGGTATACACATTATACACTTCTTTACAGACCTTATCTTAATTCATTTATACCTAAGCAAATACACTAGAGTTGTTCAAACTGACAGCTGAGAATACAGATTTTTTTTTTGCACATTGTTTCAACCCGTCTCTGTAGTAGGGGGTGCACCGAGACATGGTTGTGTCCCAGTTGCATGATGCAGTCCTTGCAATGGTCGGGTCCGCACTTAACATTGCATTCTGGGATCTACCCGACGTAAAAATGGGCAAAATGGGATGTGGAAGTGAAGTAACACCATTATAATTGGCAAAGAGAGGGATTGCCATGCACTGGCTGCAAGAGGGTGGTGCTCCTTCGGAAAATGGCAGCGCGACCTGAATGAACTGCGAATGGCGAGAATGAGAAAGGATGAAAAAGTGCATGAGGATTTGTAGAAGATTGGTGGAGGACTTTGGACATATGCCTTCCGCTCCAATGTGATTTAGAATAAGGATATGTTGCGCCCACACCTGGTCAATTATGATTTTATTCATTTCTAGGATGGCGCATAGATATGCTTATGATGTAAAACATATAAGCCTGGCCTACTGTTGCCCCTTTGTCTTGTTGGTTTGAAATAACTAAAAAATCACTCGGCTGCAGCTTGTTTGGAACTTAGTTGTGGAGTTTCAGTGTTTGCAACAGGAGTAAGTCGCAATGAAAAAGGAGCAGCACTATAAGCATGGATGGTAATTACAAGGTCATTCTACAAAAAAAAAAGCAACTAGTTTTGAATTATTTGAATATGTGAACCGCAAAAGCATTTGTTGTCCTTTTTCTCTATTGGCCCTTTCACAGTGTGGGTTCACGTTTGGCGCACACATCTGGATGAGGAGCAGACACGTTTCATGACGACATTGAAGCCAGTTTCCTTGAGCTGATTTGTGGACGGGCAGCCTTGGGCCTCAGATCATAGGAAATCACGCGGTGAATAAGCACCGAATGTTCTGCCTTGTCGAAGATATATCAGCCCAACATGGCGGCCAGGCCTTGACTTGCATCAATATTATCCTTGGCCATTCATAACAGCCGTTGTGTGCTTTCTGTTCATTTTGAGCATTTTTGGTTTGCTCCTCAGAGATAAATATTTGCTGGAAATTAACAGGCTTCCTCGCGAATGAACAGCATTAGCTAGGGATTGTGTTGGATACTGTTTATATGGATTTTGTGCGCAGCACATCATCAGTTCCCTCTGGACGCTTTAATGTTGTAAAATGCAGCATTTACCGCTCTCAATATTTTGCCCTGCAGCAGTATGCAGGCCAGCATTGGGTAGCATAACCACAACAAAACCATTAATAAAAAACGAAATGAAAACACTTTATATATACAAAAAAAAAACAGTAAACACAAAAAAAGTTACAAAAACACCAAAATAATACCATACATCGATGCAGAACACAAACACATCCTAGCACAACACAATTATATATTTTCAGCATTGTGTTATTGTGCTATGGTATTTTGTTGTATAGCTGATATGTTGGATAGAAACGTTATTATTGTGACAGTGCATTGTTGTGTTATCGAGTTCTTTTATTGTTTTGTGCTGGGTAGTTAATAGTATGCTGGTGTTTTGTTGAGCCATATTTGCTTGTGTGGCATTGTGCGTTGGTGTTGTGGCCCGTTATCTTATGTAGTGCTTTTTTGTTGTCCTGGAATAGTTATTTTGGTATGTTATGTTATCGGGGATTTGCATAGTGTGCACCTGCTACTACAATGAAAAGCTAACTGTTCACTGAGTTTAGAGAAAAGATAGGTATGACCTATGTGGAAATAGCTGGGTGAGGTACGCGGTGTCCTAACACACGGTCTGGCTGTGTAAACCTGATGCTGTTATTATACATGCAATGCTTTTTAGAGGCATGGGAGAGAAAATAGGGCATGCTTCATGTTGTGTTGTTTCCTTCCAGTTAAGGTACTGAGGTCATCTTGAGGGAGTGGTTTAATGCAACAATATTGTCTGCAGGTACCTTTAGCAGTGCAGAAAGGGACATCCACAAAAAGCCCAGTAAAGGGTCTCTGGATCCACCAAGAAGTGCAAGCATCGCAACCCAAGGAGGCCCACCAACACCACAGAAAAGGGTCTGAGGTCCATCTTTCAGCAGATGGTGGCAAAATGTATTGGCGTCCTGGTAAAGCAGGGTAGGGTACTCGACGGAGCTGGGCCTCGGTTTGTGCTGTTGTGATGCCTTGTAGATGTGTTTTGTTACACTGAGGTTTTGCGCCAAACCACGTTATTTATCTAATATTTCTCAGTGAATATGGGTTTCAAGTTTCACGACAAAACTGCTGTTCATGCTCACTTTATTCATTGCAAAAAGACCTCACTGTAATAACAAATTAGGTGGTTACGGCACTTGTGACTGAGATGTCCGTGTATCCAGCAGGCATCATGGTATTCTATTCCGAGGGTAGTTTCAGGGGAGGGGGCGGTAGGGGAGTTATGCTACTTACCAGTATGCATCTGTTCTTGGCATGTAGAGCTGCAGATCTACACACTTTTGCATAGATCGCCATCTGGTGTTGGGCCCGGATGTTTGCAGTTTGTTTTTCCTCTTGGAAAGTTTTTGGAAGTCACAAGGTCGGTGACTCCTCCTTTAGATCGTATTGCGCATGGGCTTCGGCTCCATCCTCAGATTGTTTTTCGCCAGCAGGGAAAGATGGAGCGTAGTAACAACAGTGAAGAAACCCATGTGTGTTGTATCTAAATAAGATAGACTGGAACAGATACAGGTAGCCGGGAAGGCGGGTGGGCGTGTGTAGATCTGCAGCTCTACATGCCAAGAACAGATGCATACTGGTAAGTAGCATATTCCGTTCGAGGCATATGAGCTGCAGATTACACACTTTTGCATAGACTATATAGCAGTTCCCAACCTTAGCGGCGACCACCGGTATCTGTTGCAGTGGTTTGAAATAGTGTTTTTAGTACAGCCTGGCCCACACTAGCTTGTTGCTTGGTTTGCACATCTACACAATAGTGCTCAGTGAAAGTGTGCGGTGTTGACCATGTAGCTGCTTTGCAGATATCATCTAATGGGATGTTCCCTAGAAAAGCCATGGAAGCCCCTATCTTCCGTGTAGAATGGGCTTTAGGGGGAACGGATAGCGTTCGTTTTGCTTTGTGGTAGCAAATCTGGATGCATTTTACAATCCACCTAGCTATCCCAGATTTTGAGATGGGGTTGCCCTTGTGTGGTGGAGGGGTTGCCCTTGTGTGGTGGAGAGAAAGAGACAAACAGTTGTTTGGTCTTTCTGAAAGGTTGTGTTCTTTGGATATAGTAAAGTAAGGCTTGTTTGACATCTAGTGTGTGCAGAGCCCTTTCTGCAACGGTCTGAGGTTGCGAGAAAAATACTGGTAATTCTACAGATTGGTTTAGGTGAAAAGGGGAAATGACTTTAGGTAGGAATTTTGGGTTGGTACGGAGAACAACCTTGTTCTGGTGCATTTGAAGAAAAGGTTCTTGTATGGTAAGTGCTTGTATCTCACTGACCCTTCTAAGGGAAGTGATGGCTACAAGGAAAGCTGTTTTCCATGTGAGGAATTGCAGTTCGCATTTATGCAAAGGTTCGAAGGGAGGCCCCATGAGCCTTGTGAGAACAATATTTAAGTTCCACACAGGTGAGGGTGGTACTCTGGGGGGAATTATTCTTTTGAGGTCTTCCATGAAGGCTTTAATGGCAGGTACTCTGAAAAGTGATAGGTGCTGCCTGTTTTGTAAGTAAGCTGCAATTGCTGCGAGGTGTAGCCGAATGGAGGTATAGGCTAGATTACACCTTTGTAGGTGGAGTAAGTAGCATATGATGTGTTGCACAGACGCGTCTAGAGGATTGATTGTGTTGATGTGGCAATAAACAACAAATCTTTTCCACTTGGCAACGTAGCAGGCTCTAGTGGTAGGGTGTCTAGCTTCTCTGATGACGTTTATACAGTCAGGGGGAAGGTTTAGGTACCCGAATTCTAGGATTTCAGGAGCCAGATCGCAAGGTTGAGCTGAGCTGGGTCCGGGTGTCTGATCTCTCCATGGTTCTGGGTTAGGAGGCATGGTGAGAGGTGTAGCTTTTGGTGCGGTACTACTGAGAGTTCCACAGCGTGGTGTACCACGGTTGTCTGGCCCATGTTGGAGCTACTAGGATCAGTGTGAGGGAGTGCTGTTGTAGTTTTTGCACCACTAATGGAATGAGTGTGAGAGGCGGAAAAGCGTACGCAAATTTGCCTGACCAGTTCATCCATATCGCATTTCCTTTGGACAATGGGTGTGGGTATCTGGCGGCGAAGCTTGGGCATTTTGTGTTTTCGTGGGTGGCGAAGAGGTCTATCTGTGGATGCCCCCACATTTGAAAGAACGGATGAAGAACCTGTGGGTGAAGTTCCCACTCGTGGATTTGTTGTGTCTGTCTGCTGAGCAGATCTGCCACGGTGTTTTGGACTCCTGGGACAAGTTGAGCTAGGAGAAAGATTTTGTGTGGAATTGCCCATCTCCATATGCTCTGTGCTAATTGAGAGAGCTGTGGAGAGTGTGTGCCGCCTTGTTTTTGAATATAATACATGGCCGTCATGTTGTCTGTGCGAATGAGGACTGCCTTGCCTGAAATCCGTGGTTGAAAGGATTTTAGGGCTAGAAAGATTGCTAGTAACTCCAGATGGTTGATATGGAGTAACTTTTGTTGAGGCGTCCATGTGCCCTGCACTGTGAGGTGTAATAGGTGAGCTCCCCAGCCGGAGAGCGATGCGTCCGTTGTTAGTATTATTTGGGGAACCGGGTCCAGGAACGGTCGACCTTTGGAAAGATTTGTGGTGTTCCACCACTGCAGAGAGCGATGGGTGCGGCCGTCTACCAACACCAGATCTGTCAGTTGCCCCAGGGCCTGGTTCCATTGGCGCGCTAAGCACTCTTGGAGTGGACGCATCTGGAGTTTTGCGTGAGGCACTATGAAAATGCAAGAGGCCATCATCCCTATCAGTTGCATAAACACTCTTGCTGGAAGGGAGTGTTGAAGTACGAATTTTTGTCGTAAAGCCTGAATGCTTGCAATCCTGGCCGGATTGGGGTAGGCTATTGCTTTTGAGGTGTCTATGGTGGCACCGAGGTATTGTTTTATGTGGGATGGTGTTAGCTGGGACATTTGGTGGTTCACCGTGAAGCCTAGTTGGATTGTGATGGCGGTGTGGTGTACACATTGGTTGTATGAAGTGGCTTTTATCAACCAGTCGTCCAAGTATGGGAAGACGTGAATGTGCTGTCTTCTGAGGTGTGCCGCCACTACCGCTAGGCACTTGGTGAATACCCGTGGTGCTGTTGTGACTCCGAATGGTAGCACCTTGAACTGGTAGTGTTGTCCTTCCACTTCAAATCTGAGGTACTTTTTGTGAGCATGGTGTACTGGAATGTGGAAGTATGCGTCTTTCAAGTCCAGTGTGGTGAGAAAGTCGGGCTGGGAGAGGAGCGGAAGTACCTGCTGAAGCGTTACCATGTGAAAATGGTCTGAGTGTATGTGTTTAGGGGCCGGAGATCTAGAATAGGTCGTAGAGTCTCGTCCCTTTTTGGTATTAGAAAATATAGGGAGTAGACCCCTAAATGTTGTTGATTGACGGGGACGTGTTCTATTGCCTGTTTTTGTAGGAGGGAGATTACCTCCTGCTTTAGTAATGTGGAATGTTCTTGTGACATTGGGCGTTGCCTGGGTGGAATGTTTGGGGGGGTAGATGTTAATTCCAGGCAGTATCCTGACTGAATAATTTGGGTCACCCATTTGTCTGAGGTGATGGTCTCCCAGACATGAAGGAAATTTTGAAGTCTGCCCCTGACCAGAGTGGGATGGTCTGGAGGGAGCGGGGGGGCGGGGGGGGGGAAGTCATTGGGTAGGCGGTTTGGCAGAGCGGGCGGTATTTGTTTTGCCTCTGCATTTATTATTGTTGCCCCTATAGCCGCCTCTTTGATGACCCCTTGTGAAGGTGGACTGAGTGGGGGATTTGTAGGAAGTGGACGCGTTATCTGAGGAGTAGCCTCTAGATGTACTCCGAAAGGAAGAGCGGCGAAAAGAGCGCCTAGGAGGGTGTGACTGTAGGGCTCCCATGGACTTCGCCGTATCCGTGTCCTTCTTCATTTTTTCGAGGTCCTCATCTACCTTTGGGCCGAATAGGTGTTCCTGGTCAAAGGGGTGATTAAGGATGGAGGCTTGTACCTCTGGTTTAAATCCTGATATTTTTAGCCAAGCATGGCGACGGAGGAGGACGCTAGTATTAATGGCCCTGGAGGCTGTGTCTGCTGCATCTAAGGCACAGCGTATAGAGGTGTAAGTTATTGTCTTACCCTCTTGAATTAATTCATTGGCCCTAGTTTTATATTTTTCAGGGAGGTGGTGCATTATGTTTTCTAATTCATCATAATGTGCCCTATCATATCTGGCCAATAGCGCTTGGGTGTTGGCGATACGCCATATATTGGCTGCCTGTGACGCAGTGACTCTTTGTCAGGTGGTGGTGCTTCGCCTAACGCCTGAGATTTTGTTCTTTTTCGTGCAGTGGAAACCACTAGGGAATCTAGTGGCGCTGGCCCTTTGATGTAGGAGGGATCTGTGGAGGCAGCTTTGTATTTTTTGTCTATGCGCAGGTTAATGACCCTGGCCCTATCTGGGTCTTTAAAAACCTCTGGCGCATGCTTTACCACCCCCTTAAGCATAGGTAATATGGAGGTAGTTCTATGTGTGGTATCAAATGTGTCGAGGAGGAAATCCTCCTCCACGGGGTCAGTGTGCAAGTCTACCCCGTGATAGTGTGCCGCCCTTTGAAGTAGGTGGTGGAACCCTACTGAGTCTTCCGGAGGAGATGGCCTGGAGGGAAAAGGTCATCTTGTGGGACGTCGGGGATATCTGGGTTATTGTAGTCGTCCCATGGGTCTGGGGATCCTGTATGGGTGGGGTCTTGGGGCACATCCCCTATATACTGATATGGGTCCCCCTGATCATCATCGTCTGGAGACTGGGTCAGAGAGTGATGAGGTGGAGGTGGAGGTGGAGAGGGTGGAGGAGGTGGGGAAGGTATTCTGAAGGGAGAGGTAGCAGAGTCCTTCCTCTTTGGAGGTGGAGGCGGAGCTGGTTTGTCCAAATGTCTCTTTTTGGAAGAGAGTGCCAAATGTCCAGTTTTTGGATCCTTGGTGAGAGTCTTTTGCAAGGGATCCGGTGTAAATAGTTCCTGTGAAAGTGTTTGGTCCGTCGGCGTCGAAGACGTCGGGGCAGATGTCTTTTTAGGCTTTTCCGTGCTAGTGTGCTTAGCACCGGGTTTGGGAACCTCCGATTTCTTGGTCGGCGCCGAGATGGGCTTCGGCTTGGAAGTGTCAGTGCCGAGGGCCTTATGGGGTTTGGTCGGTAACGAAGATGACGTCGGTACGGAAGAGCTGGGTTTCGACCCCAAAGGCTTCGGTGCGGAGCTCGGTGTCGAGGTAGAGGCCGGTTTCTTTTTCGGTGCCGAAGTATGTTTCTCAGCACCGCTGGTAGGCTGGCTCGAGCCCGAGCCGCCGGAAGGCTTACTTGGCTTCTTCACCGGGCCCGAAGGTGGGGTGTGTGAAGCAGTATCTCTGGTCTTGCTTAGGTCCGGAGGCAAAGGCGTGACCGAAGCCTTTTTGGGTGTTGGCGCGGGTGTGGGGGTGGGGGGGGTATAGTACTCACGACCCTCTGCGCTGGAGTGATGTCTTCCACATCGGATTCGTCGGCCTCAGAAGCACTGACGAGGTCGTCTTCGGTGCGCTGCTGCCCCGGATCTTCGATGTCTTCTCCGAAGATATCAACTGGAACGGATGTCGAGGAGTGTGCCATGTTCCTTCTGGCTCTTTGGTCTCGAATAGTCTTTTTCGATCGGAAAGACTTACAGGCCGGACAGTCTCGAGCCTCGTGTTCAGGGGAGAGGCAGAGGTTGCATACCTCATGAAGATCGGTGTGGGGTAATTTGGACCCACATCGAGGGCACTTCTTGAATGGAGTTCTTTCCATCAGCCGGGACCGGAGCTTGGGTAGGCCCGAAGGCCGCCGTCGGCGACTGGAACCGAAGGTTTGCCGATGAGAAGGGGCGTTGACTGAAGAGATCGCGATCGAAACAATACCGCGATTTGGGGTGAGGATTCCGCGTCGATCGTCGAACTGGAAACTGTTCGGAACCGGAGCGCGAAGATTACATCCGAGTCCGATGGCGGAAAAAAACAATCTGAGGATGGAGCCGAAGCCCATGCGCAATACGATCCAAAGGAGGAGTCACCGACCTCGTGACTTCCAAAGACATTCCAAGAGGAAAAACAAACTGCAAACATCCGGGCCCAACACCAGATGGCGATCTATGCAAAAGTGTGTAATCTGCAGCTCATATGCCTCGAACATTAATTGTCTGGTAAATAGGTGGGTACAGGTGCCTTCAGTCGGGTATGGTGAAGTGTCTGTCAGATTTCACAAGGAATGTTTACATACACACAGACACACACATGCTCTCCCTCTCCGCTTTGAAAGTTTTAAAAAATGTTGGTTATTATACAAACCACTTTTCTCTCACTTAGTACCCCGACCAATCCGCATTAGCCCACCCTTCCCCCTTCCACTGGACCTACAGCCCATCTCATAAGCCCTGCTTGTCATATAATGTATTTTACCCTGATGTGTCAGGGGATGGTAGGAAAATCTAAAGCTCATTTCCCACCAATCTTACTGACCCTGATAATTCGAGGAGAGCCCCCCCCTAACTAATGCACTCTCATTACAGATCCGTGTGTAATGCCCTGGTTTAAATCATCTTAACATCCTTTAAAGGGTTTATGTCCCTGCTGCAGATCACTGCGTGAAAAGTGTAGCTCACAGAATTGAGTATTTGGGCCAATGTGCTTGTTGCAGGGACCTTCAATCAATTTGCGGATCACAGGTTGCAACCCTAATAAAATAGATCACTGCGTTCTAAATCGGCTGTAAACATCACCAATATGTAGTTTGAAAAGGACTCGTTTGACTATTTGAAGGTTTTCAAGCAGTCTTTTGCTCTTCTAGATTAACACCAAATAAAAAGGGCAAAAAATTATAATTTTTCATTGTATACTCTTACATCATTTCAATACTGTTCTTAAAGCATGCATTGAATAGATGCTGTTTTCCTTGGTTATCTTAAGCACAGGACCCCACCAGATCTTGCTGTCCTCTCTGGTTGGTAGCACGTTCATGTCTAGGTTTACCTTTCAGCTACCTGGTGACGTGGCAGAGCAGGGTGCCCCCGCCTTTCCCCCAATAGGGGGGGGGAGGCAAAGCTGTGGCTGTCTCCAGCTGGGATTCCTTTGACACTTGCCCCCATCCAGGACAAAAGTGACAAAACGAATAGAGATTTCCAAAGCTTTAGTGCAGAAAAAATCTAAGATTGTATTGAAGACAATGAGGTGAGTACAATCTGCAGATCTGGAGTGAGGGAGATCAGCTTGGTTTGGAGCAGGTCAGCCTACCTGCAAGCAGAGACTACTAACATGAATGTGCGCTGCTCTTCCTGAGCCTGGACGGTGGGCGAGAGGCGGCCCCCAGGATAACAGTATTGCCCGTTTACTCCAACAGTCATAATGTCTCCAGTGATCGCCATGAACCACAGCCATCAATGAACACAATGATTTCAAAGGCTTCCGTCTCCATTATCCATGGGGAATCAACAACACATTTGTGAAAATAGTTTTCTACTATTACGCTTTAATATAATGTAGAGACATTCAAAAATGCACCAAAATTTAAATCAC
The DNA here is from genome assembly GCF_964204655.1 of Triturus cristatus. NCBI lineage: Eukaryota > Metazoa > Chordata > Amphibia > Caudata > Salamandridae > Triturus > Triturus cristatus. Next base: position 739,089,465 of record NC_140586.1, on the reverse strand, counting down.
ATACATATCTTTATTAACCATTTTTCTGAGACTGCCATTCAAGCTGGTTCATAACTTTGACCAGCTGACTTTTTTTATGTATATTCACCCTGTCTAAGCGAGCAAACTTTTATGCCAAAATTATAGTAGCAGTTCCAGGGTTGATCTATCAAAGTTACTAGGTTAACATTTGAGAATTACTGCTCTAGTGTAGTGGACATCGCCCCTTTGGCTTTAAAGGTTTAATTATATAAATCGGGAAACGATAGTCTAACATTTAGGTGTCTGCATTCCTCTCTAAATGGGTCAACACTATTTTTATTTTAAAAAAAAAAAGGGGGGGGGGGGTGGCAGTCAGAATGCAGCTATGAGTTGTTCCTTTTTAGGACTTGTAAATTGAAAATATTTTTGTTCTCAAAATGTCAAACAATTGACCAGCTTTTTCAGAAGATTTCCATAGGTTTACTGAAGGCACATCTCACGTAAACAGAGATTATTACAAATAAATTAGTTTCTACAATTATTTGGAATGTAATAATTTCAGAAGAGAAGCCCACGGCCAATTTAGGGCAGAATGTTGTAAGTGCAATAAAATAGTTTTTTGGCTTCAAACTAAAAGAGAACCAGGAGCCTGCTCGAAACAAAGCATGAAGAGAAAGGTGAACATTTTTTGCCAACAAGTGTTCCGGGGCCTGGGAGTCAAAACAGCAAATTACTCGTTAATTATCCAGTCCTGGTAAATTGCTGAGTTAGAGAAGAATCTCCTGGAATCACAAGTGTTACAGGTTGCTAAAAGACTATTGATTTATGTAAACCATGAGCCGGCATTAAAGACAGTAATCACTAAACTGGTCACTTTCTTTGAAAGCTCTATGAAAAGTTCAGACTCTTATGTCTGTGGGAGCGATCCATCAAACTCTAGGAAATGTGTGGATAGAGAAGCTGTGCCTTTAACTTCAACAGCATTACATAAATCACCCCCTTTTCCACTGGCAAGATCTAAAGGGAAGAATATAAGGGGATACAATCAAAAACCGGAATACAAAACAAATCACCATCGCCGGTACTGGCACTAACCGTGTAGATACCTTTAAAGTGGATTTGTCTCAGACCAACTTTGATACACTGTTCGATAGAGGCCTATAATTTGTGCTATAACATCCATAAATTGTTTAAAAAATATAAGATGCATTATTTTCAGAGTACGAATCTTGAGGAAGATGACACTATTACAAGCTATTGAATTAAATCTAAATTTTCTCTTCAATCGACTGGCGGTACTCCTGCACGTTAAATCACCCAGGACTTAAATTCTTTTAAACACAAGAAATCCTTTGCCAGATACAGCATCTCTAAAGAGGATAAGACTACATCATTAATCCTTTGTGATGATAAAGTAACCATTAAATCATGAAAATATGTCAAGAAGATTGAAAATCTACTGAAAGCGGAAGAACAACACAGACCCTTTTGTACAGAACCCATTTCTAGCAGAAGTACATAAATTCTGGAATCTGTTACCAATACCAAACAGATGGATGCTCAGTGAAGAGGAATTGAAATGTCGCATTTTGGGCCTTTAAATCAAATGTAATATCGAACTGTAGAGACCGAATGGTTCAAGAAGCCTAATGACATAAATTGTTTGTTGCCCTTTACAAGTGCAAACAGAAAAAAGATCTTGGAGAAGGATAAACTACTTGCGCAGTTCTCTCAATTATATCACCACAGATGCTTACATTCTCCAATCAGACATTCTTCAAAATAGATGAGTTCATTGAGAACATCCGAGGAGGTAGATGAGGCCCACTCAAAAGAAAGCAACACACTGTTCACGTGAAGCCTCATCAAGCTCGACCAGGAAGTGCCCCAGTGTGGATCACATTTTAAGTGTCAAATTATCAATTCAAAGTAATCATGCAAAAAAACTGCCAGCCCTTAATATGGATACCAGTCAAGCTCTTCTATTATTACTTTACATTAGATAAGCGCAAAACTTCAAATATTTGGTTCAAACGTACAGACCAACTGCAACACCGCAATCCTATTGCAACTTGTGGAGGTGTGCACTCTTATCGGGAATTTTAAATGTGGAGGGTGTTTGGCTTGTCCTTCCACAACTGAAACTAAGGCACTGTGCTGTAATGAGATTGTGGCCAACCCACGATACCATACAAACTGCCATGCAAAACAGCCTGTCATTTTATTGTATTTCCACTATACTGTTCCTGTTTAGGATATACTAGTAAGGAGGTCATTTCTGAGGATGAGTGAACGTAGCTCTTCCATTTGAAAGAGAAAACCAGAAACACAGATGGCAAGACATTTATGGGCTTAAACATGCAACCAATAATTTTAAGTGGGTCATGTTAGACCAGAGTTTTGAACAGACAAAGCCCATTAGGAGTAAGGTAGAGGGCTGTCGGGGTCATCTTAGAGAAAGGTTTAGTGTTCTGTATACAACTATCAATGTCTTCTTGGAGGAAAGTTAGGTTTTTCGCATATAGATATCTAAGTCTTCTTAGTGGAACACTAGATGTTTCATATACAACTTTTCTGGGTGTAAGCATACAATGTATCACAAGATAATGACGGTTATAAGCATGGTGATAGCCGACGAGCTAGAACATTTGGGCTGTGTTGGATGTATGTGTGGGGCTCAGTCCAATGTGCTCTGCTGGAAGTTTGAGTGAGTTGTTTCTCAACCTGTTAGTACTACTGGGAGTATGGAAGCTAAGTTTAGATAACAATGGTGGCATTCATTTAGTATAACTTGACATTATGATGATTCAATGATGATGGGATTTATATTCAAATATATATGAATTGCTTGATCTCATGTGACAATCCTAAGAAGAGTTTACACTTTGCTTTTAGTAAGCTGCCTGTAACGCGACACATTGCAAGGCTTGCACACAGGGTATATTTCCATGTTAGTGCATTCCACCTGCTTGCCTTGGTGACAGGCCCTGTAGGCCTCAAAAGTGTATTCAGCCACATCAGCTAATGTAGACCATTCTGATTTTATTTGGGCATAAATGTAATTGTTAACTGTCCGACATTAGGTATGAGGGACTTGTCACGTACACATAGGGTGGTTTCCAATCTATGCTTGTGTAATGATGACCTGAAAGTTTCCAAGCACAAAATGTTTCTTCACTAACTGCCAGGACATGAGGACCTGGACATGAATTGTTACTTACAACAAATTCTAATGAAATGTTGGGTTTTGCGACTACAATTGCTTGTGTAGTACTTTTGCTATTTGAGCAATTAGCACCCAACTGAGGCTCCTGTGCACGTTAATATATTTTCTTTATTTCACTCAGGTGGTTGTGATGGAGTATGACTTTGGGTCTTAGAAGTTTTTCTGTTTCTACAGGATCTATGTGACAGACCGCCATTAGATACACGTGGTTGTATTGGATGCGACACAAGTTCAGTTTGTCATGTTGGCTATTGACGCACATATTGTGTAGCTTATCTGGGATGGCTAACATCAAGTTCTGGGGTTTACTGAACGAAAAAAAAATTATGATACCAGCATTGATTTCCTGAGGAATAGCGATATGTTACAGAGTGGATTTAATTTGTACCTAAACATCAACATACGCACACTCCCAGTCTGCAGTTGATGTTTCATTAGAGTTGCACTAATTTATTACGTGATATCATACCTCAATTTATTTTTGTACCATGCGTCTCAAACAGTTGCCATCAACTCAGTGTTGTGTTGCATGGATAGATCAGCTCCATTCCAATTTATAGTCTACAGATTGGCCATTTTGCATTTCTGGACCTCCTGCAAAAGGTGGATTCTAAGAGTATATGTGCACTAAAATGGTGGTGGCCCCTGCAAATATTTAAACTGCAGGAACTCCTTGTTAGATGTAGAGTAATCTACACTTTCTGTAAGACAAGTGTATAGGTGGTTCTAATTCTTTGAAGGGGCAGTGCAGACGACATTTATGCAGCGTACGTAGCAGTTTATAAGGTTAAGGCTTGAGCCAGAGATGAGAGTAGCGCAATTAGATAGTTCTTCCCCTGGGTGATTTATAAGGAATTCGGATGAATTACACCTTTCCTAGAGTAAACATTTTTTTTTAGTTCAAACACATGCTGTTTATCTAAGTATGCAGAGATTTGTGAGGTCCATCCAGAAGATGAGTATAGAGAAAGCATGGAGGGAGAGCCAGATATTAGGAAATATTTATGGAAGAGTAAGTGAATGTAGAGAGATACTGAGTTATCAGGGACACCTAAAATCTTGGTAACGGTCAAATCCAGATTCTGAATGAAAAAATGTAATTTCTTTAAAACATGTGGGCAACAAGTATAGAGAACTTCCAAAACTGCATGATAAAGCAGTTTGAGTTTTGAGGAAAGGGAGGGTAAAGATGGTGGCTAAGTGGGTTCTAAACTTAAGTATACTCGGTATATTAGTGGTTTTACTCAATGAAAATGGTTGTCTTTTTCTGTTATCAATCTGCCTACATGTACACTAATTGTAGTATGAACAAGAAGGTTCTTAGTGCTCGTTATTCAGCATATTTCTATGTGCTCGCAGTTGGCAAAGAAAAACAAGCATTGGCATAGCCAATAGGTCTCGCCTTTGGGACCTTATAAGTGTTTAGCCATGCAACATTTGCATAACTAAATACTTATAAGGTCCCAAAAGCGAGACCTATTGGCTATGCCAAGCGGCCGCGAAAGTGATCGCGATCAAACATCAAAGCGGCCGTGAAAGTGATCGCGATCAAACATCAAAGCGGCCGTGAAAGTGAAAGTAATCGCGGTAAAGCGCTGCGCGCGCGCCCCTGCACTGTAGTTCTAGGCTAGCCTGGTAGCACTTTTTGGAGCCCTCTCAATAAGTCTCGCCAGACCAGCGCATGCGCTGTGTCAGGCGAGACCTAAAAATGAAGCTTGGTACGATAAGATTATTTGCTTCTTGTCTCAAAACTGATCAAGCGGGGAGGCAGAGATTAAAGCGGAGGTCTTGAGGCCTATCCGTTCACAAGTGTCATCTAGACCACGTCCCTCAATCCATCATGGGTGGTGGGACCACTGACCAAGTAGACTCTGGTTGTGGTTTTTGGTGAAGGTGCAAAAAGGTCGACATAATAAGTGGGTACTTTTAAAAATGAGTGATTTCACTTTTCATAACAATTCTTTCATTCCACAACTGACTGACCTCAGACATGGATACAACTCATTTTGCAAAAGGGGTGTCCCCTTGTTGCAACTGTCCTCCTGTCGCAAGTGACCCTCACATGATCCTTTGTAACAGAGGCTTGGGCATCACAGATGACAGTATGTCCCCATTGCAAATAAACCCTACACAGGATATTTTTTTAAAGTATTAATAAAACGTTTGCAATACAAGATTGATTGATTGATGGGAAACTTATATAGCGCAGCTATCGCCCTACGGGCATCTTGGCGCTTTAGACTGAAGAACCATACCAAAGAGGACAGAAGAGGAGCAGGGGGGAGCGAACCGGGTTAGATTTTGGGATAGAGCCAGGTTTTAAGTCCCTTACGAAATTCAGTTAGAGAGTTACATTGTCTCAGATTCAGAGGAAGCTTGTGCCACATACCGGCAGCTACTATACTGAAGGCCCTTCCACCTACCCTGGAACGTTTGAATCTCGGGACTGTCAGCAGGCCTGCAGTAGAGGAACGAAGCTGTCTGATTGGCAGATGACGGACAAACTTGTCCTGCATCGGGGCTGGGCCCAGTCCGTGCACTGCTCGGAAGGTCAGACACAGAGACTTAAAAGAGACCCTCTCCTTGACAGGGAGCCAGTGTAGGTCCCTCAGTGCTCCAGTGGCCGACGAACTGCGACGCCGATCGAGCACTAATTTAGCTGCTGCTGACTGTATCCTCTGCAGTCCCTGGAAGATGTACTGCGGAGCCCCCAAATAGAGGGAATTGCAGTAATCAAGCCTGCTTAAAACCGTACTGCGTACTACCATAGCTCGTGACTCCCTGGGAAGTAGGGGTAGAATACTTCGAAGTAGTCGCAGCAGAGCGAAGCAGACTGAGGTCGTCTTACTAGCCTGGGATCCCATTTGAAGGTCATCATCAAGGATCACCCCAAGATTGCGTACCTTACTGACCGGTTTTAGGGGATCTTCCTCTGGAGAGAGTCTAAATTCAGGAGGTAGATGTTTTGGAATCCTAGTGGGAGAGCAGAAAACCACCTCAGTTTTACCACTATTGAACTGGAGAGAATTCCTTCTGAGCCAGTCCGTGGTCTGCTTCATGCATTGTAGGAACTGCTCTATAGGTAGTGCATCATCCCCTTCCAAGGAGAAGGCCAGCTGCGTGTCGTCAGCGTAGTTCACCAAGCTGACGCCAAAAGATTTAATTAGAGGGAACAGGGGCCGTAAGTAGATGTTAAAAAGGATGGGACTGATGGCAGATCCCTGCGGCACCCCGTGTGCAACTGGAAACCAACTAGAGGAAAAAGGGGTCATGGTGACTACCTGCTGTCTGCCTTCTAGGTAGGATTGCAGCCATTGCAGCGCTCTTCCTTTAACACCTATCTGCCTTAGTCTCTCCACCAGGACTGGATGGCTCACCGTATCGAATGCTGCCGACATATCGAGGAGCACTAAAATCATGGCATTCCCGTTGTCGGCACGCATTCGAAGATTATCTAACATGGTGACCAGAGCTGTTTCAGTCCCGTGGCCAGGACGAAAGCCGAACTGATCCCTATCAAGCAGGAAATTCTCCTCCAGGAAGCAAGACAGTGTCTTGCTTACCGATTTTTCGAGAATTTTCACCGGGTAGGGCAGGAGTGAAATAGGCCTAAAGTTAGCAGGTACCAAAGGGTCCAGGTTAGGTTTCTTAATCAGTGGGGTTACCACTGCTAATTTCCAGCAGTCTGGAACCGATCCATCCATCAGGGACTGATTGCAAATCATTCTCATCCAAGGGAAGGTGTTACGCCCATGTAGTTTCCAGACTTTATGGGGGAGAGGGTCTAGAGGAGAGCCAGAAGACACACTTTCTATAAGACTATCAAAAGCCTCTTGAGAGAGTGGTTGGAAGCTGTCTAGAGCCGCGGTTAGCGAAGGGTCTGCGTCGGCCAGGCTGGTTATTTCCTCAGAGCCTTCCTGAGTAAAGTCATGTAATGTGTTGACAATGTTAGCAATTTTCTCCTGGAAGAAGGAGGCAATTTCATTGCACAGGGCTTGTGAAGGAGCTACTCTATTGTTCATACAGTCCGGAGAAGAGAGGTCACGGACTATCTTAAAAAGGGCTTTTGTCCCGTTGGAAGCCTGGGTAATGGAGCTCGCGTAGAAATCTGCCTTAGACCTCAGGATCAGAGCTTTGTATTGTAATTGAATCAGACGCAGGTCTGTCTTGTCGTCTTCGGCGTAATTTCTTCTCCATTTCCTCTCTGCTTGCCTTCGGGAGAGTTTAAGTTGATGCAGCTCCTCATTGTACCAAGGTGCTGATCTTTTCCTCACCTTCTTTAGTGACTTTATAGGAATGATGTAATCGAGGGTCTTAATGATCTGTGCAGTGAATGATCTATAATTTTCATCCACGGACAGGGCAGGGGAGAAGTGGCTGACTTCCGGTGATATAATTAAAGGGTCAGCTTTGGCCAATTTGGCCCACTCTCTATCTTTCCTATAGGAGTACTGCTGGCTGGGCTTGTTCTTCCAACGGGGCAACACCAAGCTCAAATGTATGAGAGAGTGGTCCGTCCAGTTCAGGGGCGCAATATTTAATATCTTGGTTAAGGCCGGGTTGGCAAATACCAGATCCAAAATGTGCCGGACATACACTATTAATAATTAACCATCAAGGAATAAGAGTTTTGCATTAGTCCAGAAAGGATTACCTGTCAGCACTGTACTTGGACTACAACTTAGTACACAGAGTAATGAACCCCCGAGAATCTACTCAAACCAACTACAAACACAAAACAAAAAAGATTGAAATGATCCTCTTAGTATCCTGCTGTGGTCTAGCCAAAAATATGACTCCAGGTACACATCTTTCTCCACCATACTGAGTATTAATGTACATGGCATTCTTCCAAAATAAATGGGTCCTTTGCAAATCATACGTCACAGGGTAACAAATAGGAGATGCAATCTATTTCAAGGCCCTCTGCGTGTTTGGTTCCCATTGAAGACCCATAGCAGCCACGATCATAACTAGATTCCCAGAGAGGGAGCCATATCCAAGAGCGCCAACTGGTAATCACCACTAAGCTTCAAGAAAACTTCTACACAAGTTTGCAAATAATTGGTTATGATAGTATCCAATAGCACTTTCTACCTCCAATCCCTTTACAACGAAATGTGCACCTGCCCAACAATCTATCTACCCTTCTAGAAGATAAGCAAGCAGCTCAATACAGCCCTCAAGTATCATGCATCAAAGGCCAAGAACCTTCAAATAAAACTCAGCGAAGTAGACAGAGTCAACCAACATCAACATTCACAATGCCGGCAGCTCATCATCTGCTCGGAGATGCCAACCTTGGGAAAGTTTGGAAAGTCCCCCCAGAGTACCAAAAATGCTGAAAAGCCACCAAAGGCGGACTGTTATATTTCTGGAATTTGGAAAGTATACACTCATCACTGAGATGGCCTTCGGTTGCTCTGAGATCAAATGTGGATTGTAAATAGCCTAAACTTAGGCTATTTACAAAGACTAGATTAGGCTTGCTGAAATAAGATTTCAGCTTAAGTTTAAACAAAGTATGATTTGCAATTTCCTCCAGGCAGAATGGGCAGGTAGTCTACGGTTTGCCAGCACAAACTGAAAAGGCACAAACCTCCCCATCTGACATGGCTGCATTCCAGAATACATGCCACAGCCTGGTGGGATGATCTAAGCTACCATAAGGGTTGGCACTCCTTGAAAAGCTTATGATGAAGGCAGTGAGATTTAGACTGAATTGGCACTGTAACAGGTAGCCAGTGCACCGTTGTACGCACAAGTGTGACATGAGCCTGCCACTTCAAGCTCACAAAGATGCATTCTGAAGAAACGATCATCAATCCAAAAGGTAAGTGCTTACTCACAAGTATGCGACGCTACAAAAATATATGCGCAATGTTACTCCAGTCAGTAAGATCCATCAAAATCCCTTGGTTTTCCATTTTCAGGGAAGGTATCTGTTGTGCCTCCCAACGAATCAGGAGGATTTCCGTTGGGCAAGTTATGAGGTGGGATCCCTCAATCATGGTCTCGGTTTTGCCAGGATTACATTTTTAGGTGCATTTTTTCACATGAAGCTGTCAACAGTGGGGGCGTTTTCCCAAAGATCCACCATTCTTCTGTGCAGAAGGTAAGCGTTTAATAATAAGAATCAATGTTTTAAGAAACCGCCTCAGATGGCAGGATAGATCTTAAAAAGCAGTGGGGACAGTGTAACTCTATGGAAGACATCACGGGCTAGCAGGATCAATCACGACAGATCTTACTACGTGTGTTCTGACTGGCAGGATGGATGGAAACTAAGCAAGGGCTGAATCTGGTCCGGAGGATAGTATGGCAAACAGTATTGAAAGCCGCAGGGAGATCCAGCAAGGTAAAGGCTCCGATGAACACTACATCTGCTATCATAAAGAGATTACCTTTTATAGCTGAAGTGACCTCTTTGGAGTAAGAAGATTAGCAAAAACATCCTTGTTGCTTGTCCAATAAGTAATTAGGCTAAATGTGGGCTTGAACCTGAGCTCGCAATACTTGCTCTGGCAGTTTGGTCACGTAAAGGTTTGAATTTGGACTATAATTGGATAGATCTGCAAAGTTCGCGGATGTGGCTGCTACTGTAATAGCATCTTTCGGTAGGACGTAGCTAAGGCACATTTTAGTATTTGATTTCAATAGATTCATGGTATTTTTTTATTGTGTGTACCTAGCCAGAAGGGCGGCAGAGAGCTTCAAAACTAACAGAGCATACAAAGTATAGTGACAGTTTAGACTATGGATAATAAAAGAATACTTTTCAGATTTCTACCTGCGATTGAAAATGGTTCGTTTTTAAGTTTTCAAAAATAGCAACAAAATTTCAGGTGATTCTGAGGTATGCGATTCTAAGTTCTTGGTGTTTGATATGAGAATCATTGTTTACTTGTCTTTTGGCTTATCTCTAGATTGCTCTAGTGGGCGATCGGATTTTCTCCTAGTGTCTCTCTCTCACCTCTTGATGTGTCTAGTTTGTTTTTCAGGTATCAGCGAACTCTGAAGTGTATTCTTTTATTTTTATTATTCCTTTTGAAGTCAATTCTTGTTTCCTGGGGGAGCCAGGGCAATTCTCAGAATTGGGGTTATATGGTCTGATTTTTAAATTATTTTTAATGAGGTGAACTGCACAATCAGAGAAGCTCAGTGATTTAGCAAATACAACCATTTTGGGAATGGTGCCACGTTGTGATAGTTGGAGAAGTCAGTGCTTCATTGGAAGAAGTGTCCCTGGAGTACAAGGGCAGGGATTCAGTTTAAAATCTAATTTCGTACCTTTTTCAGGTAGGTTTTGGAGATTAAAATATAAAGTATGTGTGAAACAAAGTTAATATGGGCATGCATCAGCATATAGGCGTGTGTGGATCCCTTTTCATGCAGTGTCAGGTCAATACTGTAGAGACAGGACAGAGAGAGGAAAAACATAGAACCCTGAGGTACTCCATACTTTAATAGTAGGATAGGTGCTCTGGAAGAACTCAACGTTATCTATTATTATCTAGGTGGGAGAAAGGATACAAACCAATTCAGGGTTTGGGCCTCTCTCTATTCCGTGGGAATAAGGCGGAGAAAAGTGTCTTGTGGTCACAATCCAGACAGGTTTGCAGAAGATTTTTGTTGGGCGTGTGCTATGGGTTTTTTCCAGACTATCTATTCAATCTTTTGCCTGGAGAGGAAAGCTTGGAGACGGGCCTTACATTCTGGAAGTCCAAAAAGTCTAGGTACGGCTACCTTAGCTCAGAGGCAGCTTGTCCATGCTATTAGTACAGATGGAAGTACAACCTTTTCTAAACATCACAAAAATCTTGACTGTACTGCTTTTACTGGGAACTACACAAGTATGTTGTCAACAATCAGTATTGACGGGGGAGGTGTAAAATAAAAAAAGTAAAATAGGAAACCACCGTAATTATATGTAAGCAATTCAATTAAAGTTACCAATTAGACTGCTTCTGGACGCACTTATTCCAGCTAAGTGGTCTAAGAGTCGCAACAGCAAACCCAGTACTTGGTACAACAGCAAGCTGGCTACCATGCGGAAAGCCTGTAAAAGGTAGGAACGGGCGTGGCGACGGGATTACGACCCGGTTTCGAAGGGGCATTATCTGGCAGCTATTAAGAACTATCATAGGGCGATTCAGAAGGACAGGGCGGCCTTTTATGCAGATGAAATCAGGAATAGCAGCAACCCCGCTAAAAGTATTTTTTCTATACCTAAAGACCTTAAAGCGGCAGGAGCATCAACAGCGTCTCCGATCTCTTCTGACCAGCAGTGTGAGGACCTTGCCACCTTCTTTATTAAGAAGGTATAAAGCATCTAGAGGACCTTCCCCCTCACTTCGAGGAATTCAGGACCTGTTCAGAGACCCTCCCACCACCTGCACTCTCGCTGTCTTCCCTTCAATCACCCAGGAAGAGTTGCGTATGTTGTGTAGTAGGATTACATCTGGCTCCCCAACAGATTCGCTTAAGCCTGAACAATTTCTTAGATCTCTGTCTCTGCTCCTTACACCTCCTTGTCAGCTGATCAATTTGTCCCTGTCGAGGGCAGTCGTCCCTAAGGCTTGGAAACGAGCCAGTGTGGTCCCTCGGCTAAAAAAAACACACTGGATACCACCAAACCAGAGAACTTCTGCCCCATCTCTCTCCTACCGTGGGTAGCCAAGATCGCGGAGGCCTACATCAATTCCATTCTGGAAAACCGCGTGCTTGATTATTCTCAGAATGGTTTCCGCCCGGGTCACAGCACAGTCTGCTCTCCTTGCTCCGACTGAACATCTGAGGGCAGCCTTAGATGCCGGACGCACTTCGGCGCTGATTTTATTAGATCTCAGTGCCACGTTCGACACGGTATCACACCAGATCCTGCTACAACGGTTAGAGGAGGCTGATATTGTGGGTTCGGCCCTGAGATGGTTTGCCTCTTTTCTTGCAGAGCGAACCTTCCAGGTGGCAGACCCCCTTTTTCCTCTCTGATACACACTGCGAGACAAGGGGTTCATCAGGGCTCAGCAGTGAGCCCTACGCCATTCAATCTGTATGTTCAACCGTTGGTGGCTGTGGCCAGGAGTCGTGCACTAACGGCAGTATCATATGCTGAGGATACTCAGTTGGTAGTTGCTCTCTCCAACGACTCCATGCAGGATGCCCTTAAGTTTCGGAGCGATCTTACAGCTGTTGCGGAGTGGATGTCTGCTAACTGTCTACAGCTAAACGCCTGCAAACTGGAGGTTCTGCTGGTAGGGAGAGACTGAGTTGTGGATCGAGCGCTGGAGGCCGGCGTCCCTGGAAGTTGCACCCGGCCCCAAACCAGTGGTAAAAAATCTGGGTGTATGGGTTGACTCGGCCCTCAGTTTCCAGGTACAATCAAAAAACATTGCGGGCACCTGTTTTGGTCTCTTGCGGGGTCTCAGGCCGCTGCTGGGCTTCTTGGATCCTGCCACTCGTCAGGTCATTATCCAGGCTACCGTCATGTCTAGGTTAGACTATGCCAGCTCTCTGTACCTGGGGTTCAACAAAGCAGAAATTAGACGTCTGCAAAGGGTCCAGAATGCGGCTGCCAGAACTCTCCTGGGCCTCCCTAGAACCTGCTCCACGACCAATGCCATCCGCCGACTCCACTGGTTACCGGTGGCTAGGCGTGTCAAGTTCAAGTCCCTTTGCATTGCATTTAAAATCATTAATCTGTCTTCACCTAGCATTCTGGCAAACCTGCTCTTACCCTACACACCTACTCGCCACCTTTGATCTTCTGGCCAGCATCTGGCGGCGGTCCCTCGGGTGAGGAAGGTGCTCGCAGGAGGACGATCTTTCCGCATTTTGGCAGCTAAACTTTGGAACTCTCTCCCGTTGCACATTCATAGTATGGACAACTACCTGACCTTCCGTAAGGCCATTAAAACTCACCTTTGCCCTCTGACCTAGGATCTGCCTTCTTCTGCAGTATCCCATCCTTTTTTGCCAGTCAGCGCTGGGGCGCCCCTTTGCTAAGGCAGCTATGCGCTATATAAAATCACATAACATAATTGTAAATGTACTCAACAGGGTAGCTGGTACCCCAAGGAGGGAATGTGAGAACAGAAGATTAAAAATCGCCAAATGAAACAATATCAGGAATAATACTACCAGTACCGAGCTCTCGTCCCCCGAATTAATGGCACAAATATGGCACATACTCTGGTCACTCACCCCCTTTTTAGGGATCCCCTACATGCCCATCTCCACAGTCAGAAGTCTAAGTTTCCACATCTTCATTCCTGACATTTTCAAGGAGCAGTTTTGTTGCCTCCACCTGAGTAAAGGAGTACTTGAAAGAGCGGATACTCCTGATATTTCACCAGCAACAGGGGGAGTGGGGTGCAACTATGGCACATACTTTCAGTGCCCAAATTCTCTTGTAAAAGAAAGCATTGCTCCCTTATACTCTAATATAATATTTTAGGGCTCAGTCCAGGAATAGGAGCATATGGTGGTCACCTTATCTTACTTTCCCCTACTGAATTGCCTCTTTTAAATTCACATCTTAACTGCATCTTTTAATACTGCTGGCACTGGTCCTGCAGCTTCCATCCAGGTTGAGTTTCTCACCAGTAGTTTATAAACCCTTCTTCTCAAGGGCTAATCTCCGTCACACCAGATGTAGCAGCACGTGCAACAGGGGCTCCAACGTCTGTAACTGATTCACAGCACTTTGGCAGGAAATACCAAAACATTTTATACAGCTCCATATTAGACACTACACGCAGTAGGTTTTTAGCATTAGATTATTATTTTGAGCCTTTCCACTTCCCAATCAGAAGTCAGTCCATACATTCTGTGTCATAGGGAGCCAACCCGCACATCTGTATTTTGTTGGGCTTTTTCTATATCCCAAATGTCTCTCAGTCCCCGAAGTCTTGACTCTACTGCTTGAATAGCTGCAGAGAAGCCCTTAGTCCTGAAGTTCAGCTATGCAGGTATGATTGGTGGAGGGTAGCAAGTCCTTTCTCCAGATGAAAAGCATTATTCCTTCACTACTATTTGCTCTCTGGCCATTACAATGTGATTGATTCTTGGGTTTAAGAAATTCTTCTTGGCAGAGATTGCGGTTCCACCCCAGACACCAAATGCAAACCAAATGTGGGTCTGTCACAGACAACTGCCTGTGACAGGCACCACCTGGTTTGAACCTGGAGGGCTTCTTGATAGACATACCTAGCACACCAGGAGATGAGCGAGGGCTCTCGTCTTAAAAAGGACTCCTTCCAAAGACGCTACCTTATCACCTCACATATCAACTTAAGAACTCTGAAGGGATATATCTGGAAGTATGGTACTATCTTTCAGCCTCAATCTTCCTACCGTACCAGACATACTTTAGTGTTAATTCGGTGGAAGATGACAGCCTGGGGCGAGCCCGCCTTCAACAGCCAGTCGCCGAGATAGGGGAAGACTGGAACCCCTGATCTGCGCAGATGAGCTGCGACCACCGCCATCACTTGCATGAACACCCGAGGAGCACTGGTAAGGCCGAAGGGGATCACAGTGAACTGAAAATGCTCGTTGCCCACCGTGAATTGTAGGTAGCGTCTGTGGGCTGGCAGGACGGGGATGTGGAAATAGGCGTCCTGCAAGCCCAGCGCCACCATCCAGTTTCCAAGGTCAAGGGAAGACAGGACCGAGCCAAGGTTAACATTTTGAACTTCTCCTTCTGGAGGAAGCGGTTGAGGTCCCGAGGTCTAGAATAGGACGCAGGCCTTTGTCCTTCTTGGGCATCAGAAAGTAGTGGGAATAGAAACCCCGACCTACCTCTGGTGCAGGAACCCTCTCGATAGCTCCCTTGGCCAAGAGAGCTGAGACTTCCTGACAGAGTCACGCCAAATGATCCTCCGACATGCGATGGAAAGATAGTGGCATGGAGGGAAGGGTAGTCTCGAAGGGGAGGGGTAGCCCCTTCGGACTATTTGCAAAACCCACCTCTCCGACGTGACGGTTGCCAGTGGGGGAGGTGATGGCGAATCCTGCCATCCACTGGCCGTTGGTGGCCCGAAAGGTCAGACTAAGAAGGCTTGGAGGTAGCTGCAGGGGGGGGGGAAGGGAGGACTAGCCCACCTAAGGGCTCCCAGACCCTCTGGGTCGCTAGGTTCAACATCCACGGCCACGCAGAGGCTGGGAAGCTTGCGTTAACTGGTGGCTGGACAGGGTTGAACATGGCTGGGTGCCCCTTCCGTAGCCACGAAAGGGGCGAAAAACAGACTGAGGTAGACAGGAAGACGCAGCGAGGCCCAAGGAACTGGCCATAGCCTGAAAATCCTTAAAGCGCTCCAAGGCAGAGTCTGCTTTGTCGCCGAAAGGGCGGCGGCCATCGAAGGGCATGTCCAGCAAAGTTGCCTGGACATCCTCCTAAAAGCCAGACGTCCTCAACCAGGCATAGCGCCCAAGGGCTACCGACATAGCAATCGCTCTGCCTAGTGAGTTGGTGGTATCCACTCCACATCGAATCATGAATTTAGCGGCATCCCTCCCATCTGCCATGGCTTGGGAGAGAACGCCCCGGGCCTCCTCTGGACAACGAGGCAGCACTTATGCAACCGTATCCCAGATAGAATGGGAGTATTGGTCCAAGAGGCACGTGGTATTCACGAACTGCTGTGCCAAGCTGCAGGAAGAGAATATGCGCTTTCCAAGATGATCCAGCTTCTTAGATTCCCTGTCTTGGGGAGCAGAAGGGAATACGCCCTTGGAGGAAGAGGCTTGGACCACAAAGCTCTCTGGGAAGTGTGTTGGGTGAGGAAAACTGGGTCACCCAGAGCCGGGCGGTGGGCAATTGTCCTTTCTACAGGAACCCCTTTGCAGGGCTTGGACCAGATACCCAGAAGGACGTCAGTGAGGGCTTCGTTGATGGGCAGAAAGGGTTCAGCTAAGGTTGCCACAGGCTGAAGCACCTCTGTTAGGAGGCTAGTCCTGACTGCACTGAAGGGAGCTCCAGGCCCAAGGCCTCGGCTGCCCTTCGCCCTACCACAGCGTAAGACGCTCCCTCCTCTGTAGCCACGGTAGGGGGAGAAGGCATGCCAAGGTCTGGAGAAGTGTCCAGCACGAAGGCCCTGGACCCCTGACCGCTCCGCGGGGCCCGAAGGGGCACCGGTGGAGTTGGTCTGCCCAAAGATATTGTGGAGGGCTTCGTAAAATGTATGAAGTTGGGCAGGGGACGCCCCGGCTCCCAGAAACAAGGGGAGGTGCGGCATCGTCCCTGAAGGAGGCACCGAAGAAAGAGCCTTAGAGCGACGACGTTCTGGGTCCTGCATCGCATCAGCTGACTGACGGGGAGAAGGCAAAGAGAATCTGTGCTTCTTCACCTTCTTCTTGTGCTTCGACTTACCTGTGGACTTCGAAGACTTGGACTGGGACAAGGTGTGAGGGCTCCGTGAGCAGTTTCGAGACCTTCCCCTCAAGTGAGACTGGGATCGACGCATAGCCGACTCCCGGGCCTCCAAGAGCTTTCGGAACCACTCCTGCAAAGACTTCGGGTCGTGGTCGCGCTCCAGACCTCAAAGGCACATGAAGTGCGGGTCAGTCACTGACATCAGCTTGTGACAGGCCTCGCAGGGTTTGAAGCTGGTCCGATGGTTGGACATCCCCCGTGCACCAGGAGTCGAAGACTAAAAGAAAAGAGGTCGACAAATCGTTGAAAATAGCTTAGTCAAAAAGTGACTAAAGGGGTAGCTCTCCACGGACATCAGCGCGTAGGGGCAGCATCTAAGTAGGCACCGCAACGTCTTCCTGGCGACCACTTTGCAGACAACAGACGTGGAGTTGACCGACGCCACCTACCGATGCGCAGGGGTACCACTGAGAAAAAAGTCTCTGGATCCACTTTGACGCCTGGGGGAAATTCTAAGGTAAGGAATCTATAACTATCTCTTTCATATAAAAGTTAGTAAAAAAAAATACGGGGTGGCTCTCTGTAACTGTCCCGAATGGCTCGGAAAGAAAAGAACAGACGTCAGCGTGCTGAGGGAGCACCTATATAGGCATTGCGCACGTCACTTCCGGTGAGAACGATGCAGACTCTGTGGTGAAGGATGCTCCCTACCACCGTCCAGCGGTACTGCTTGAAAATATCCACATCAAGTCTGACACCTGGAGAATATTTTAAGGAAAGAAATCTGCAGCTAGAAATCTTTATCAGATATTACATACAAAGTGTTGTTGTCAGTTTTTAGTGATTGGTCACAGAGTGTGGCATCTCCTTCCCATTATTCATCTGCAGGACACAGGTAATTTGAGATTTAAATAACTGCTTAAGCACTATATTCTGGTCATGTCTCTAGCTTCACTTGCTAGAGCCTAAAGGCTGTTCAGTCGATTGTGCCTCACTGCATGAGGTTCATGTGACCAACATTCTGTAGAATTCCGCTGTTGACCACCAAATGCTTTGGTTTAATAACCCCTAATAAGAGCCTGGTGGCAAAATGCACCTTTAAGGTCGGGACTGGAGTCAACGATACTCCAAAAACCTAAAGCAATACATATTTCGCTTTATTTGTGGTTTTCTACAGCACGGACATGACCTAAAAGGTGTCAAAGTGATTTTTTTTACATAAGACAGATCATAACAGAAGATGAATAGTAACTATATATGCGAGTGGGTTGCAAAAAAATGTAAAGGAAACAACATTCAAAGCAGGTTGTAGAGCCAGTCACAGACACGTAGCTTACATAATGCCTAGAAATTGACGGGAAGAACAAAAGGGGACGTTCATGGCTTTAAGTGGGCCGGGTCTCACCGGTGCTGAGTCCCGGCAGTTTTTCAGAGGTGGCCTCGAAACGGGTCTCTATCGGGCTCTGTTTTGTGCCATGGCACAGGAGGTCCTTTTTTTTCCGGACTGCAGTGACAAAAGGCACATGGATGTGCACGTGCTCACACTTCTCACTAGTGGAGAAGTTATGGCATGACGTCATGCCAGGTGAGCGTTGTAGGTGAAGGGAAATCCTTTCAAGAGAGTCGTTTTGTTTCTGGATTTCCCTTCTCTTTTTGAAACTCAGCAGCAGCAACATTGTTGTGGTGTCACCAGGGCTTTAAGTGGAAGCTTTTTCAATGTTATATATAAGCCATAGTCGCTTCTTATTTATCTTATGCAGCTAACAACCATTGTGAAAGCCAATAGTCCTTACTTGTTGCAGGTATGATGTTACTCGTTGTGTCATAAATCTGGATGCAATGACAAACAGAAAAATACAAGAAGGGCAGCACACTATGCTAAGCGCAGATTTTTAGCTTACATTTTTTAAGCCACGCCCTTAATTATATTGACCACGCCCCTTTGAGAGGCCCTCCAGTTGTTTCATCCCACTTAAAGCCCTGGGGACATTCATTACACATATTATGGCTAGAAAGGCTTCCTAAACTTCACACATTAGCTCAGATATTTCAGAGCATTCCAGAACCTTCATGCGCAACCATGGGCGTCCGCAGAAATTTTTCCAGGGTGGGGTGGGGGGGGGGGCTAACCTGGCAAATGAAGGGGCGTGGCTAATGTTAATCAATAGGGGTGCTGCTAAAATGGCAGACAATCAGGATCGGGTAATGCTCAGGCCAAGCTGAGTAAAACAAGCATTGGCATAGCCAATAGGTCTCGCCTTTGGGACCTTATAAGTATTTAGTTATGCAGCAGGTCCCAAAGGCGGGACCTATTGGCTATGCCAATGCTTGATGTTATATCTGGGCATGTTGAGAAGCTAGGGGACTGGGTCTCGATGTCGGGTTGGGAGCACAGCAATTACCTACTCAATTTGAATGAGTAGGTAATACAACCAGAGGCGTGAAATGAAAGGTTCACTACCAGGAATAACAGGAAGGTAGAAAGTTAGGCTGGTTAGAAAGGTAAGGAGGAGTAGAGGCAGGCATGGTGGTGAGGGGAGAAATAGATGCATGTTAGGAGAGCGTTGTGAGGAAGGGAGGCGAAATGGGAAGAAGCACTGAAAGGTGGGTCAGGTAAAGACCGTAGTGAGGCAAACAGAAGGGTAGCGAGGGGTGAAGGGTAGACAAAGAAGTGAGGTGTAGAAGAAAAAGATTCAGGAGCAGAGTCAGGTAAATCAAAGATGGAGGGGAGAATAACGCAGTCATAGAACGTGAGAGGGCCAGGTAGAGAGAGGGTGAGGTGTGTCAGAGACAGGTAGAGACAGCTGAGGAAGAGGGAATAATAAAGACTGAGGTAGACAGGTGAGGTAGAGGGGTGCGTTGATATTAAAGGAAGTGCAAAGATCTATCAGAATGATGTTACTGAAGAGGAAAAGAAGTAGAGGTATTGAGAAAGGAGTAAGGTACTAAAAGAAGTAAGGGGGTGAACAGAGGTAGAACGAGTGAAAGGGGAGAGAACACGTAGAAGATGAATGGCAGGGTAAAGTGATGGATCAGGCAGTGAGTGTGAGAAGTGTGATACAGAGGGATATGTGGCAGTGAGCGCGAGGTGTGGGGTACAGAGGGATATAAGGCAGTGAGCGAGAGGTGTGGGGTACAGAGGGATATGTTGTGGCAGTGAGCACAAGGTGTGGGGGTACAGAGGGATATAAGGCAGTGAGCGCAAGGTGTGGGGTACAGAGGGATATAAGGCAGTGAGCGAGAGATGTGGGGTACAGAGGGATATGTTGTGGCAGTGAGCGCAAGGTGTGGGGTACAGAGGGATATAAGGCAGTGAGCGCAAGGTGTGGGGTACAGAGGGATATAAGGCTGTGAGCGAGAGGTGTGGGGTACAGAGGGATATGTTGTTGCAGTGAGAGCGAGGTGTGGGGTACAAGGGGATATGTTGTGGTGATAGAGATCTGGGTGCATAAAATATCCCTACTTCCACGGATAGAGTAATTTACAGTTACACGCACATACACTCATCATACACTAGGGCCCATTTCACTAACATACACTCAAATACTCTACCATCACTGAACCTGTGGAAAGAAAACTCCTAAACACCCCGCATCTATATCGAGGTCGATAAGACCTGGTTATTGTAACTGTCCTGAAACATAATCTAAACAATCTATACAACAATAATCAAAATAGAGTACTCAATAATTGACAAGAAATAATAACCAACACCGTATTCAAAGTTATGGTACTTTATCTAAAATTAGTCAAAGAAAATCAATCAGAATAAATCATTATTCTCATAATTACCTATTCTAGCTAAATGTCAGAATGGGTCAGGACAGGTCTCTCAGTAAAAGTCTCTCGAGTCGCCGTCCTCTCAGCATCGATCCTCACCAACGCAGGTTTGGGAAGAAAATGGCAAAGTGGCGAAGTGGCAAAGACCCTCTCTAGGCTAACAATTTTTATAGTGTTCCGAACAAAGGAAAGAAACAAAAAGTATTCATCGCGTCCGCTGAACCTCTGAGCAAAGCGAGAAGGAAAGGATGTAGCATCGCTACATTTGGAAAATCTCCGCTCAGGAAAAATCACAAAAATAAAAAGACAGAACAGGAACTGAATATTAAAAGTATCTTCTCAACATCCACATTTCCTCTGGTGAGCTCAGAGTTCATTTAATACGGCTCCATTGTCCTCCAAGGTTACTCAGAAGCTTTTTGGATGCCGGCCCAACGCTGCTGTCCTCACGGAAAATTTTAACCAGGCGAAGACTGTGGTCAGATGACTTGCATCCATATCCAGCAAGGCCTTTTTCATCACAAACTCTCACTCGAGACTAGGCTGCAAACGGCGGCCATGTTTTGTTAGGCCACAATAGGCCATCTTAATTGAAAGAGACAAAAACAACGTTACCACAGCATAGTGATTAAACAGTGTTAACCCCACTAATACCCTTATGTGTGTGTAATTATCTAGCCTTTGCAACACAGAAAAGCATTAATTCAAAAGCGTTTTGTGCTTTAAAATAAACAGCACTCAGCAACATTTAAACATGTAAACGTACACGTTATTATTAATTAGCACACATACGCGTCCCCACGTGTAATTCTCTCTTGTTAAAACACACATGTTGATCAGTATAAAACACTTACACAAAACAAGTAATTAATAATTAACGATTAGTGTTAGTTTTGACAAATAGACAAACCAGAGCTTTTTAAAAACCCAATTGATTTTCAAACAGAAAATCTGCTCTAGCAATCCCCCCTTTGGTGATTTTATCACCAAATAACCCAAAAACACAGACAAAAAAAAAAAAATAGTGAAATTTTAGTCCCATTTTAGGAGAAATCGGAAATGTCTTTTTCTCCTTACACAACACTACACACCAGTCACTCTTTCATCATCCTTCTTTGTTTCTAAGTAGACACTCTCCCTCAATTCTTCTAATTCAATTTCTTGTGGTTCTCTTTTCAACCTTTTATTTCTCTTCTCATTATTTCTTTTAATTGATTTCTTTTTCCCTCCCCTGTTTTTACAACACAAACACACTAATCTGAGTATCAATAAAGCAACAATTATACAAGTTAAAGGAAACAATATCTTACCTATAATAGTACTACCTATTTTTGCAATAAAACTCTTAACAGCTATCACCTTATTAGCTAATTTAGTCCAGATACTTTCAGCTTCAAGTGGTGCTAATTCTTCATGCAAATCAGTAATATTTTTGATATAGACCTTCAGGTCTTTGCTTTCGTCAGGAATGTAAGTGCAACAATGTTGAACTTTCAGCATTCCACAAACTCCACCCTCCTTGGCCAATAGAATATCAAGGGCAAGTCGATTTTGCATTGACATGGCACGTACGGCAATTAACTCCGTATTTACCAAAAGAAACCCTCCAGCGGTATTTGTCGACAAGCGATCCACCACTGTTGACAGTTTCCGAATCCCATGAGCATTCAAAGAAATTCCCACTGCTGGAATTAAAGCTCCAAAAATGTCACCTACTATTTCAGACCAAGTTTCTCTCTTGAAACGCATTAGTAAATTAATATGTTCTACATCTTCTATTCTATCTATATGAAAGATCTTTGGAAAGACCAGGCCCACATAACACGTGCCATACCAATGGTCAGGCAACTTGTAATAAGCCTTGTTCCCACAAACATAGTACACTCCTGGGAAAATTGTATCTTCTCCACCTTTGAAACCCCATCCTGTTGCAATGAAGTATGTATCATGGCATTCACTAGTCCCAACAAAGTATGTATCATATTGAGACTTCCTTCTTGTAATGCACAGCTTACCCTTCTGTGGTGCATCTAGAGCTAAAGTTGGACTAGCCCCATTTCTCAATTCTTTTCCCATCTCAATGTCCCAAATTGTCTCACTCACTTTATATTTCCCTGCTTTCTCATGCATGCTCAATCTCCTTCCCTCCACCATATTTAGGAAAGCTTTCTCCTCTTCTTTCAGACTGCAAGTTAAATTATTCTTAAAAATGTAATCTAATGTTAATTCTTCTTTCTCAATAAAAATCTCACCAAAAATGTTAGCTTCTTTAGCTGGATTCAGCTCTTTGTTCATTGGCAAGTGCCCAAAAATACTATCTTTGTTAGACATCTTATAATCTATTTTCCCTAGCAAATAAAAAACACTACTCAACACACTACAAGAAATTCCATACGTAGCTGGTAAATGATGATAAGTAACACCCTCTGAAACGGATGCAGGTAATTGCATACAAACGTAGCAATCCCTAACTTCCATTGTCTTCACATATTCATATAACAGCTTTGAAAAAACATTACTAGAAAAATCATTAATTGACCTATCTTTATGTACGTAAGTATTACTAGTCGGAACTACTTTTTGTGAACTCTTCTCTGCAAAAGTCACATTCTCAGTGTGTATTCCTAAAGTGTCTAATGTAACCCTAAAGGTAACTAATAAAGCTAAAACACCCCATAATAGCATTAATAATCCAGTACAGCAGCAGCACATTCTACACCATCTCCTTAAGAAGGCACATCTACTCGCAACCTTGGATTGTGTGTTTGCTGCTGGGGCTGACACGGAGAACTTCATCGCTGAACCGGGAGGCAGAGGACATTTTTACTTGCTTTTAGCCACCTCGGGACTGCGAGGACCAGGGCGCTTTGCTGCCTGCTGAACTGCCGCACCTGGTTCCTCTTCCCGACTCCTCCCCTTGCATCCATTTAGCGCCTCGCGGCCCCCGCTTCGCGGGAGCCGCTCGCAACCTTGGATTGTGTGTTTGCTGCTGGGGCTGACACGGAGAACTTCATCGCTGAACCGGGAGGCAGAGGACATTTTTACTTGCTTTTAGCCACCTCGGGACTGCGAGGACCAGGGCGCTTTGCTGCCTGCTGAACTGCCGCACCTGGTTCCTCTTCCCGTCTCCTCCCCTTCCCTATATTAGTCGCTCCCTGTCTCGCGTAAGCGGGACGCGTGCGGGGCGTAGTCCGGGGCGAAGACCGGGCAAAGAGCGGGCCGTTTGAGGCCGTTCGAGTACGGTCGAGGGAGGGCGTGGGGCACCTCAGTTTGTCTATAATCCACTACATACTAGGTGCTGTCGGTGACATTATGACCACGAGAGAAACCAGGAGCAAGAGTGCTATGGCGACGGGAAGGCCAACAGGTACATTGGATACGTACTTCGCTAAAGCTGGGTCCCTTCTTGTGGATGAGATTTCCATCCTTGAAAGACGTATCTCCCAAGAAATAGACTGGGTGAGGAGATCCTCCCTGGGACCCATCGCACATGCTGCCACCCCCGCCAAGCCACCAAGTCTCACAACACTTCCGGCAGGGGGTGAAGCGGGACTGCCTGCTCTTTTAGACCTATCTGATACCAACCGCTCCATTACCTCCTCCATTGACTGTGAAAATTCTGAGCATGCAGAGCTTAGCATCCTACCTCTCCCAAACTGCAAGGGCCCCTTAACACACACCACTGCTGAGGCAGCTGTCATTGAGCAGTCTATAAGCAAGACCCAGCCCACACAGCGGGAGAAGGAGGGAGCAATCCCGAAAATGGATAAAAGGGCCAACAAAACTAGGGGGGGTATTTCTAAAGCTACTAAAGTTAACCCTAGAGTTAGGGGAACTAAACAGGACATAGCTAGCAAAGGGCCGGCCTCATCCCGCAAACACGAAGCCATCCATCAACACACCCCGGAAAAAAATCCTCCCAGCAAACAAAACGCTGCAGGGATGTATGATAGTATGTTCTCTGATTTACGTACTCTTGTGAGGGAACTGCTTAATCCCCTAGAAGACCGTCTGGCCAACATTGAAATCTGCCTAATAGATTTGCGCAAGGGATTACTAAGTTTAGCATCAGACCAAAGAGCAGGTATGCATGCAATAGGTGGGCACTCTAGAGGGGTTCCCAATGTACCTAACTTACCTTCAGATTCCATCATCGCGCCCCCCTTACCCCCGACAGCCACCTTATTGGAAAATGTGCAGCCGGCTCCTTTGCTAAAACCCGCCTCTGCACCACCCGTCACAGGATCTTCCAATAGGCAGAATTTATCTGGTACGGCCTCTGGTATTAATCAGGTAAAATCACCAAATGACGTAAGGAACCCCAAAGATAGGCAAGACAGTCAACAAGATAGGCGCAAAGTGGTTAATCTGCCTCCAGAGGCTGCTGCCTATTCGGTTGTCTTGAAGGGAGTACCCCCGTTTGAGGGAACCGTGCTGGAACCATACGATGCTTTACATAACAAGGTTATTAGTTGGCTTAATACTCACAGGTCACTTCCACCCAATACTAGGGGAGAAATTCTCATGGTTAGAAGAGTCCCTTGGATCGGCCACACCGATAAGAAATGTGCTGGTGACTGTATAATTGTAAATTTTAGGAACCCCAAAATTGTGTCCTATATTTGCAATTGGACCGGGAACAAAGGGTCTACATCTATTGAAGTGGTCCCCTTGTCATATTTTTATCCCAATACTTTTAAGCCGATTTTGACCATTGACAATGGTTGGACCCGGGTTGGACCGTCCACGGATGGCTACAGAGTCAGGCCCACCAGTAATGCTTCACGCATAAACCTTGGTAACCTTTTTCATCCCAATAGATACAGCTGTCTTGAACAGACGGATTGACTCTCTAAGGGTCAGGGGCATGGTGTATGTGAAATAGATATCGCCATTCAAGAATATGGCGCCCCCTCACGGGTGATTCTGACATCTATTAACCCCCACGGTGAAGAAACTGAATCATCTAAAACTAAAATTGTCTTGGGTGGTACTAATAATAAGTTAAAATTGCCAGTTCCAACGCTTCATAAATCAGACCCGAAGGAACTATCTACTGTGGAAACATTCCTGCCCAGTCTTACGACTGTACTATTGGATGTTGCTCCGCTCAAAAGTGCTGGAAGTCTCCCTGACCCGCCTGACATCCCTTTAAAGGTTCTCTCCTGGAATGTCGCTGGCATTGCAAATAAACTTGACACGAGCGACTGGGAGTCCCTGATAGCTAACAGCGACATTTGTCTCTTTCAAGAGACTTGGGCAAGGGAGTCACTATCTAGAGTGGGGTATGCTGTGTTCGAAATCAATGCGACTTGGTCAGGAAGAGGGAGGCCCTCCGGAGGGTTGGCGATCTGGGTGGCTAGTCACATTGGGTGTAATGCGGAGTGTTTACCGACGCACTCGCAGGACATCCAGTGCGTTCTACTCAGGTGGCCTAACGCTTCGAGCTTAGCAATAATCAATGTATACTCCCGTCCCACCAAGCTGGCCATGGAATCTCCCACACTTGACGATCTTACCAGCTTCCTTGCCACCCTCCCTAATGACTCTAAGATAGTCTTGGGAGGTGACTTGAATTGTCATTTTGAGCCTTTAGAAGGCCTTAAGGAAGGAGCCCTTGTTGCGGAAGACGACCTCTGGGGCATACCGCGTTGTCAATCGCCATATGTCAAAATCTGGTCGCCCCTTGTAGTACAAATTCTGTCCTTAACGCTAAATTTTTCTTTAAGGGCATGTAATGGCCGCAGTACCTCAGATACATGTACTTTTAACAGGGTGAACCAAGAATCCAGGTTAGACTACATCTTTGTTGATATCAGTCTCTGGCCCACGGTTCAGGATTTTAGAATAATACCAAGAACGGACAGTGATCCTAACGCACTCGTAATGTTTATGGCGCACCCTAAAGGTGCTGATCGATCACTTGCCGTTAAGCCCAGCAAAGACCCCGGGAACTTGATAATTAGTTCCAATAGACGCAGGATCAAATGGGGGAAATTGGCGAGCTCCGAAGAGTCCCTAAGCAAGATTTTCCGGCTAGCACTCCCGAAGCTAATAGAAACGGACAATCTAATTTCACAGCCAAGAAATTTGGAATTCAACAAGAAATTAGCCCACATACATGAGGAACTGGTGGCCCTTTTAGGTGAGGTCTTTTACCCAGTGTTACCCCCAAGGAAAAATATAACTCGAACTTCAACCTGGTATAATGCATCTTGTAAAAAGGCCAAGTCTGAACTCCTGAAGGGCGTCAAAAAAGGATCAGACAAGAGCAAACTCGCTGAGCTAAGACAAATTTACAAGAAAACAATGGCAGCGGCACGAGCCGAATGGGACTGGAATAAATGGCAGGATCTAACATCAGCACTGGAAGCGAAAGATCTGAGGAAATTTTGGTCCCTGGTAAATACTGGTATGCCAGACCCCAAAGCTGCAATTGAGCCAAACATTGCAGCATCTATATGGGAGGCCCATTTCGGCCAATTATACCAGGAACCACCCCAAACCGATGGTGGGAGGGACATGGTCTCCACTGTTGCTCCTGCCTTAGTACCAGCCCTAGAATTTACTCTTCCCGAGGTGGTAAATGTCATTCTAGCCCTTTCGAGGGGGAAGGCCCCTGGTCTTGACAGGTTGCCCGGCGATCTTTTTCGCTCATACGCAGATATATGGGGTCCTTATCTCCTTACACTCTTTAACGCCATTCTGGGTGGGATGGAGATTCCTTGTACTTGGCTGGGGGCTGAGATAGTGCCCATTTTCAAAAAGGGTTCGCCTCTGCTCCCAGCCAACTACAGGCCAATAAGCCTCATAGATGTCCCCCAGAAAATTTACTCGCGCCTTCTCCTAAACCACCTTATGGAGTGGATGGAGGAAAATAAAATTCTCAGCCCCCTACAAGCTGGCTTCCGGAAAAACACGTCCACCATGGATCAGATCTTCCGCCTCGTACTCCTATACTGGAAAACTGTGACCATTGAGAGGGGAAGGCTGTACATGGTGTTCGTGGACCTGAAGTCAGCTTTTGACCTGGTCCCCAGGAAGAAACTATGGGAGACACTAACGGGGCTGGGAGTTCCACCCCATCTTTTAAATGCCATTACTAGGCTCCATGAAAACAACTTTGCACAGGTCAGGTATGGAAGGACGGGTGCGCTGACATCTAAATTCCCAGTTCGTAGAGGGGTCAGACAGGGTTGTGTCCTTGCCCCGACCCTGTTCTGCCTCTACGTTAACAATGTAATTGCATATCTTGACAAGGTTCATGATAATGACGCCCCGTCTTTGGCCGGCAGGAGGGTACCGGCCATTATGTTCGCGGACGATACCCTCCTGCTGTCCAAATCCCCGATGGGGATACAACGGATTTTAGATGGCTTTGGTCTTTTCTGTAGCCAATATGGCTTGGAAATAAATACAGGGAAGACCAAATTTATGATATTCAACCCCTCAGCCAAAACCAGACCTAATCCATCCCTGAGTTCAGTTACACTGGAGAGAGTAAAAACCTTTCAGTACCTAGGGGTAACGCTGCATGAGAACCTATCATGGGAACCTCACGTAGCAATCAGTCGTATGAAACTCGCACAACTGTCTGGGGGAATTTTGAAGGTAGCAAATTCCTCCACCTACAAACCAATTAGCCCGGCAGTTGTAATGTACAAGTCACAAGCTAAAGCAGCCGCATCCTACGGTGGAGAACTCTGGGGCTACAAGGCGGGTACAGGAATTATTAATGCAGAAAACAATTTTTTAAGGCGTCTCCTGGCCCTCCCCCGAGGCACACCCCTTCTTCCTCTAAGAATGGATATGGGTTTACCCTCTATAAAAGAGGACCTGGAACTTATGCCACTAAGGTTCTGGCATAGGCTCTGGTCCACTGTTGAGCTTCTACACTATAGGCAAGAGCTTGCACATGTCATGAATCTGAACTCCTGCGACAAAATTACCTGGCTAGCCTCGATAAAGAAAGAACTCTACAGGTTGGGACTCCACGAACTATGGGACTCGCCAGAGCAAGGTTGCCTTGGGGTCTCCCGCAAACGTCTTGTGGGTATATATAGGGAACAACGTTATGCCTCCCTGGTCTCGGCATCTAACAAAGGGTCCTTGACTGACCGATTTCTGACTTTCAAGGACCATTATCAGTTTGAGGGATTTATGGACATTATTTTTCCCATTCTATCTAGAAAATTGTTTATACAATGGAGGTTAGGGACTCTCCCTATTAAAACTTTTACCCACAACTGGACAATAAAGAATGAAAAAAACTGTCCAGGGTGCTGCAACCATGATGAGGTAGAAACCCACATCCTGTTCTTTTGCCCAGCATACAATAGACCAAGAAGATACTGGCTAGTCCCACTATGCAGAAATCTGGGCATTAGGAGTCATCAGCAGGTGTACAGAATACTGAAAACGAACACTGATCCGCATATAGTGTTTGCAGTTGCAAAATTTCTAACGGCTATGTGGCATATAAGGTCTAACATAAATAAGAACTGTGTTGTTTAATGAATTCCATTTTCTAGATGCCCGTAACATTTGTACATTGATTTTACTGCTTTTATCATGTTTGCATTTTTAGTGATGTTTTAAATGTCTCGTGTGATTCTATCTTTTATGGCCTAATTGGCCGAAATAAAGAAATTTTGGATTGGATTGGATTGGATTATTCTCTGTGTTAGCCATTTTACTACTTTGACCGTGTCTTTTGACTTAGCCTCTTCTACTCCACTACCTGAGACTCTAAAATTTGGATTACTTCAAACAATTAATTCAGTTTCTTCTTCTTTTCACTTTCTCCAAGTGATTTCTTTTGTTCACTCAGTTTGGATATTCATCATTTTTCACTCCAACTTCTTCGACATCAAATTGTATTAGATCTCCAACAATATTATCCTCAGTATCAGACTTTTCATCAATATCAGTCAAGATTACTTTCAGGATTTCACCAGTATCTTCTTCAACCACTTCTCGTACGGTCTCCTCTGGATTTCCTTGACTTTCTGCCTCTTCACCTTCAGACAGTGCCACGTACGTCCATTCCGGCGACCTATACTTCTGGTTGGGTTTTCTTATTCTCTTGATCCCTTCTGGTTCTTGTTCTTTTGACTCTTTTCTCTGTTCACCTTTTACTGGATTCTGACTCGATACCTCATTTACTTGTTCAGCTTTCGAAGTATTTGCTCTTATCAGTCTGTATCTCAGCCTCTTTATTCTGTTGTTAGGCCAAAGATCTCCTCTCACAACCTTTTTTGGTCTCGTTTCTGTATTATTTCTCTCTCCAATCCAAGTTCTCTTTCTCAGAACTCGACCCTCTGATTTCTCATTTTCACTTTCATCCGATTCTGTCTCAAATGCCTCTTGTTCTTCAGCAGTTCTCTTTCGCTCCACAGTCTTTTTCACCACTGTTTGAGACTTCCCTACTTCTGTCCCTCCTCGGGTCTCCGACACGCAATCTTCTTGCTGTCTACTTGTCCCTTTACCTAGCTTATCAGGAATGTTCCCTACACCTCCTCGGGGATCTTCCGCAATCTGTCCCTCTCTATCTTCTTCTGACCCTGCTTCTTCAGGTACAATCTCAAGTGGTTCTTCAATCTCCTCCTCTTCTGATTCAGGAGTAGTCTCTGTGGAATTGCTCTTTTCTTTTCTTTTCCCTTCACTGCTCTTCGGAACTTCAGGCTCTTTCACAGAATCTGATCCTTTTCCTAAGTCTTTCAATGGTTCTCTTGAAGTCTTCTCTGACTCCTTCACCGGTTCTGTTTCTTCATCATCACTGGAATCTGACTCTTCAAAATACTCCTTACCAGTTCAGTCTTTCGGGTTTGGAACTCTCAGAGTATGACTCGCATGCACCCAATTTTTCACACCAGCACACTTTACTGCAGTTGTCGTAGTTAGAATGACTTGTCTCGGCCTTCCCCACCTTGGAACCAAGCAATTTCTTCTTCTGTGTACTTTAATCCTCACCCAGTCCCCTGGACTCAGATCATGAGCTTGCTTCTTCTCCAACCTGGTGAAACACAGAATGAACTGCGTCAGCCAGGCCTTTACAGTAATCCAAAATCATGTCATCAGTTATTGTCATCAACTTATTTGCAGGTACATATGCATGTCGCATTGCACGTCCCATTATGATTTCGTGCGGACTTAAACCAGTAGTTCTATCTGGAGTAGATCTAATAGTCATTAGCACTAGAGGCAAGACATCTGGCCATTTCATGCCAGTGGCTAAACACATCTTACCAATCCTGTTCTTGATTGTGCCGTTTATCTGCTCAACAACACCAGAAGCCTCTGGCCTGTATGCACAATGTAGCTTCTGCTGTATGCTTAATGCTTCACAAATCAAACTCATGAGTTCATTATAGAAGTGTCCACCTCTATCAGACTCAATCGTTACTGGAAACCCGTACCTAGGAATTAACTCTTAACAGTAACTTTGCCACTGTTATTCCATCATTCCTCCTAGTCGGATAGGCCTCCACCCATCTTGAAAACAAACAGACTACCACTAGAACATACCTCAGTCTGTTCACTTGGGGCATTTCAATGAAATCAATCTGCATTCTCGTAAAAGGACCTCCTTCTCTGCCTATTGTTCCTAGACTCACCACTGTCTTTTTCCCAGTGTTAAATTGCTGGCAAATCAAACATCTCTGACAGATGCTTTCTGCAATTGTCCTGAACTTTGCATTGTACCAGGTCTGCTTAAACGACCTGATCATCGCATCCCTTCCCAAATGTCCCTGTCCATGATACATCCTTGCCATTGACGACAGCATGGAGTTCGGCATTACTGGTCTGCCATCTCTATAGACCCAAACATGGTCTGTTTCTCTTGGGGCACAACCTGCCTTAATCCAGTCTTTCTTTTCTTCCTTTCCTGCCTCATCCTGCAACTGTTTCACTTCATCCCATGTCTCTAGGACATTAGTAAACATCACAGAACAAAAAGACATTTCACCTTCTCGTTCCCGATTAATGGACTGGTTATTCTTTGCACAATACTGTGCAATGTCATTGGCATATCGATTTCCAACTGTCACAAAATCATCTCCTTGTCGATGAGCAGCACACTTCACAACTGCTAACTCTTTAGGCAACTGTATCGCTTCAAGTAATTTCCCAATCACTTCAGCATTCTTTATTGGAGTCCCACTCGACGTCAAGAAACCTCTTTGTAGCCAAAGCTGGCCAAAATCATGCACAACTCCAAATCCATACTGACTATCAGTCATCACAGTCGTCCTCAAATCTTTCCCAATTTCACAAGCTTTTGTCAATGCCACTAATTCAGCAACTTGTGCAGATTTCACTCCTTTCAATGGTGATGCTTCCATAACCTCTGAAACCTTGCACACTGCATATGCTGCACACAGCACACCCTCATCATTCCTCAGGCATGATCCATCCACAAACAACACATGATCACTCTCATGCAAGGGAAGATCCCTTATGTCTGGTCTCGGTTTTGTACAGTAATCAAGCACATCCAAACAATTGTGATCATCTTCTGTTTTCACACCCACATTTTCAATATCCGGCAACAATGTCGCTGGATTCACATTCACACATCTTTCAAGAGTCACATTTGATGCTCCCAGAATGACTTTCTCATATTTAGTCAGCCGACTATGTGACATGTACTGGGTTCTGCTTCTCGTCAAAAGAATTGCCACATTATGAGGTACGAATACCCTTACAGGATATCCCATTATGATTCCCTCACTCTGTTCCAGGCTTCTGCATGTTGCAGCCACAGATTTCAAACAACCTGGTAAACCTACAGCTACAGGGTCAAGTGTCGATGAGAAGTACGCAATAGGCCTCCTCAGCTGTCCATGCTTCTGAATTAACACTGAAAGTGCACATCCATTCCTCTCACTACAGTACAATTCAAACTCTTTTTCATAGTCAGGCATACCCAAAGCTGGGGCCTCACACATTCTGCTTTTCAGCTCTTCAAATGCTGCCATTTGTTCCCCATCTAGTTCCAATGGGTCTGTCATCTCACTCTTTGTCAGCTTAATCAGTGGCTTTGCTATCAGAGAAAAATTAATTATCCACTGACTACAATAACCCACCATACCCAGGAACATTCTCACTTCCCTCTGGGTCTTTGGGGCCTTCATTCCCCTGATGATTTTGATCCTGTCATCAGTCACCTTTCTCAGACCTTTTTCAATATTGTGTCCAAGATAATGCACCTCTTTCTTACAGAATTGTAATTTGGCTGGAGATAACTTTAACCCTCCATCTGCCAGATGATTCAGTAAAGCTATGGTATCTACTTCACAAGCTTCACGTGTCTTTGATGCCACAAGCAGGTCATCAATATACTGCACTAGTACTGAGTTTTCAGGCATGATTAAGCTCTCCAAAGACTTTTTTAATAGCTGATTGAATATCGAAGGACTCTCTGTATACCCCTGTGGGATACGACACCATGCTAAAATACGCTGGCCAAATCTAAATGCAAAAATCGGCTGACTGTCATGATGCAATGGGATTGAAAAGAAAGCATGACACAAATCAATCACTGTATACCACTCAGCATCATGTGGAATCTGATACAAAATCACTGATGGATTTGGCACGATAGGACAACATGCCACCACAATTTGATTAATTTTTCTCAAATCCTGTACAATCCTAAATTTCCCATTAGGCTTCTTTAGCCCCATTATCGGTGAATTACACGGGCTACTCAGTAGTTCTCTCAGAACTCCCTGCTGAATCATTTTCTCAATTATAGGAGTTATTCCTTCAATTATTTCTGGTGTCATTTTATACTGAGGAATGTTAGGATACGTAATTCCCTCTTTCACTGAAATTTTCACAGGATCTACATTATTCATCAATCCCACATCCTCTCCAGTAAAATCCCAAACTGCCCTTTTCACTGTGTCTCTCAGCTCTTGAGGCAAATCCTCCGGATTAAACACAGCAAATGCACCAACCATTTCACTTTCTCTATTTCCTAGAGTCATTCGGTACAAAACATCCTCATCTGGTGTCTCAAAAGCTATTCCATCCGGTGTACAGAAAATTGTGCAGTTCATTTTGCACAACAGATCCCTACCTAACAGGTTCACTGGACTAGTGTCACAGACGATAAATCTGTGCATGTCTGAAAATTTCCCTATTTGTACTCTTACTGGTTCAGTAAGACGTGTCCTGATTTGTGTATTAGCTACACCAACTACTTGGATTGCTTCATCCGAGAGAGGAAGATTTCTAATATCTGTTGACCTGACAGTTGATCTTGTCGCACCTGTGTCTACCAAAAAAGTAACACTTTCTTCATTTATTTTCCCATCTACAAATGGTCCTGCCTGGTCTATTTCTAGAGTTGCACCAAGTATGCACTCTTCCTCCTCTCTTCGGCACCGTCAATAATCACCCTCAGACTCACTCCCTTCATTCTTTAACAAGTACTGTTGTACCTGATTAGAACGCCTTGGTTTGTTTACCTGTTCATCATTGTAGAATCCTGAATCCTGATTATACTTTTGTGACCCTCTATTCTGCGGCAAGGGCGGTTTTGGCTCTTGACTCTGCTGTCTCACAACTTTCTGTTGTTGCTGCTGTTGATTATTTCCTTCGTTCTGAACCTGTAGATTTAAGGATTTTCCCTCATTATTCACTAATGGTGGATTGGTACATTCAGATCTCCAATGTCCCAGTTGGCCACAGTTGTGACATGGGAACTTTTTTTTAGCTTCCTCAAG
Source organism: Triturus cristatus (assembly GCF_964204655.1). Classification (NCBI taxonomy): domain Eukaryota; kingdom Metazoa; phylum Chordata; class Amphibia; order Caudata; family Salamandridae; genus Triturus; species Triturus cristatus. The sequence continues at coordinate 739,055,387 of NC_140586.1, read as the reverse complement.
ATTCCCTTTTCCTTTTCCTGCATATCTAGGTCTATTCCCTGCATTATTTCCTGCACTATTCGCCTGTTCCACCAACTGTGCTTCCTGTCTTTCCGCAACCTTCACTTGTGCCCACATTGCTTTCTCTTTCAGCTTTCTCTGCTTTGCTTCAATTTCATCACTGAAGTATTTCGCATGTCTCAGAATCTCATCTATTTTCTTACTCTGCCAGTCCACTGTGTGTTCACGAATTCTCTCACTAATCTCAGGTCTCAGGCCATATACGAATCTGTATACAAAATGACTCAAATCTTTGTCACCCAGGTGTTCATCTCCACTGAATTGTTTAAAAGCCAGTATCAGCCTCTCGTAAAAAGCATGAACTGATTCTTTTGCTTCCTGTTGTGTTCGATCTATTTTAACCCAGTCTGTCTCTTTTGGAGGTACTTTACTCTTCAGGTATACCATCACCTGTTCATACTTTCTCATTACCTCTGGATCTGGTGCTCCTGTTCTCTGATCTCTTGGATATTCCTCAGTAGGCCAACTCACAACTATTTTACACTCAGTCCACAAGTCTGCTGGAACAATTATATCAAACAGACTATTCAGGTCAATCCACAGCACTTTTGACAATTTCACAAACCTGTCTACCTGCCTATACCACTCGACGGGCTTTTCTCTCAATCGAGGGAAATCATTCGTAAATGATAAAATATCCTGTCTGGTCCATGGAACATGTACATATCCTCCTCCAGGTATTTCTCTCATAGGATAATTATCCACTGGTTTCTCCTTTTCTCTCACAGGAAATGCTGAATAAGTCCTATCCTCTGATTCTTCTCTCTTCTTGTACCACCTATCCTTCCACTTTTCTACATCTCCCCATCTTCGCAATAATGCGACCATTTCTTTAATCTGTCCTGTTCTACCAGCACCATTCAGATTTTCTATGTCTTTGTCTGTGAAATCCATCCTGTAAGTTTTCTGCAAAGCTTTCACCTTATCAATGTCAACTCCCTGTTCATTCGCTATTGCTCTTAACCGGTCATGTGTATTTCTCGCTCTCCAGGTAATGTTTTTACACATAAATAAAAGCTCACCTTCATGATGATTTTTAAGAATCTCTGTTGGAACTGTCCCTGCAACAAGCTCTTCTAATTCTACACGTAACCTAGCCACATCAATTGCTTGTGAATCTTTATCCCTCTTTTGAAGAACTTTCATCCAATCATTCAAATCTTCAGCTGTAATTTCAGTTGTTTTTCTCACTGGAACCACTTTCTTTTGCGGTTCTAAAATCGGCATCCCTGAACAACTAGCTTCACTAGCATCCAGTCCTTCACTACATGTGTCATGTCTGGATTGTCTCAGATCACTACTCTCTGTCCTTCTTCCTGAATCTCCTGAGGGACCAGCCGAACTTGTTAACTTATTCCCAACATATGGAATCACCAAACCGTTTTCACCTGTTCTCTGGTTATCAAACACAGGCATAATCTGACCTATGGTTACAGGTACCGTAACAGCTTCCAGATTCTTTGTTAACTCCCTAATCTTTTCAGTTAACTCTGATGTAGTTCTGGCTAATTCTCTTGTATTCCCGTTACCACATTGATTCTCTCTCTCCCTGAAAGGATTACCACTTCTTAACTCAGGTGTCACATTTTCTGTCTCAGTGATACAGTGCGTATCTCTTATTGGAGAAACAATTGGTGTGCTCTCTTCTGGTTCTGGTCTATATGGAGGTGGTCTCTTGTAAATCATGTCATTCAAGACCTCATCCTCATACTCATTAACTCCATATCTTCTCACTTCAGCCTCAGGAACCCTTCCTGCTCCCTCTTCAACTGTTCTCATAGGATATAATCCCTCTGACATACTAGCATCTCGCCATCTTCTCATTCGATCATGATGAGTTTCACGATCATGTCTCCTCCCGAACATGTACATGTAATGTCCTCCAGACCTCTGCTTTTCTCGCTCATGTACTTCCTCTTCCCATTCCACTAAAGCCTCAAACTGTGTCGGCCTTGGTTTTGGGTCAAGACATAACATCTTTTCCCGTAAATTTCTCAACACGGCCAGATTAAATGAACCATGTTCTGGAAATGCTAGAACACCATCCTCTTTGGTATACCTAACCCAGTTCTCCAACCATATACAGGTATGATACCCATATCTTGCAGCCATGAAGGATGCAGGTGTTTTCGCTGGAGGTAACAATTCACCCTCTCTTGTCTTAACATCTTTATCCTAGTCAAACCACCTTTTGATTCTTCCAAAAAATGTTTTCTTCTTTTTCTCTTCTTGGTAATACATTTTAGCGTTTACCAAAACTTTCTAATCCCTTCCGTATTATAAATATACAATACGATTTTCAACCAATAACAGCGCGACTCACACTAACGCACCAATCCTGGAGCGTCTACGTCACTAGAATAGCTCTTCCAATCCTTGCGCGGCTCACACCAACACACCAATCCTAGCGCGAGCACTATTCTGATTCACTATCCAATCAGAGCGCGGTCTCTATGACGTCAGCAGCCGCTGCAGTCTCCGTCTCCTGTCACTCGTCTACCCCTCCTTTACAAAACTCTTCAGTAGACTTCGTGTCAAAATTCTCTACAAAATCTATTAGTTACAACATATAAACATCTCCATTGTCTGCTTCGCTAACCATAGAATAGTAAGGGAAATCTATTTCACAAGAACAACGGACTTTCATACATTCATTAACTGTTTCCTCTAGGACTTGTCCAAAAGAGTCTTACAATCAACTAAATGTATATGCATTCACGCACATTCATACAAGAAAATATAGTACATACACACAGAATCCTGCTTCCCGAGAACAGCGAACAATCTGTCCCACTACAGAATTATAACACACGTTAACCAAGCAGCTTACCTCTGCCCAGTTCCTCAAACAAGCTCAGAGAATACCTATTACTTCTCCCGCGATAAGCTTTAACGGTGAACCTTACGGATCCCTGGGACTTAAGACCAGAGTTTCACAGATAACCTTCGCTATCATACGCACTCCTTATATACCAGAAATATATCCTAATAGTAACATACGACAATGTCACTGATTCCGAACCCAGACAATGTGACGCGCAACTTCAATTGTCACACGTTTTTTCTACAATCCCGTCTTTCCCGAGAGCAGCATATACTTCCCTCTGCCCTACTACGGAACTGCTACTAGCTCCCAAATTCCAGAAGCACTACATATAACTCAACATGACAACTCCAACATATAGTATTAGTACATATATCAACATCAATCAATAATCAATAAGCTAATGTACAAGCAATCTAATCAGATCAAGACAATCATCAATAACCATCCTAACTCTGCTACCAGGAAATTGATAGAGATCTGGGTGCATAAAATATCCCTACTTCCACGGATAGAGTAATTTACAGTTACACGCACATACACTCATCATACACTAGGGCCCATTTCACTAACATACACTCAAATACTCTACCATCACTGAACCTGTGGAAAGAAAACTCCTAAACACCCCGCATCTATATCGAGGTCGATAAGACCTGGTTATTGTAACTGTCCTGAAACATAATCTAAACAATCTATACAACAATAATCAAAATAGAGTACTCAATAATTGACAAGAAATAATAACCAACACCGTATTCAAAGTTATGGTACTTTATCTAAAATTAGTCAAAGAAAATCAATCAGAATAAATCATTATTCTCATAATTACCTATTCTAGCTAAATGTCAGAATGGGTCAGGACAGGTCTCTCAGTAAAAGTCTCTCGAGTCGACGTCCTCTCAGCATCGATCCTCACCAACGCAGGTTTGGGAAGAAAATGGCAAAGTGGCGAAGTGGCGAAGTGGCAAAAACCCTCTCTAGGCTAACAATTTTTATAGTGTTCCGAACAAAGGAAAGAAACAAAAAGTATTCATCGCGTCCGCTGAACCTCTGAGCAAAGCGAGAAGGAAAAGAGGGAGCATCGCTACATTTGGAAAATCTCCGCTCAGGAAAAATCACAAAAATAAAAAGACAGAACAGGAACTGAATATTAAAAGTATCTTCTCAACATCCACATTTCCTCTGGTGAGCTCAGAGTTCATTTAATACGGCTCCATTGTCCTCCAAGGTTACTCAGAAGCCTTTTGGATGCCGGCCCAACGCTGCTGTCCTCACGGAAAATTTTAACCAGGCGAAGACTGTGGTCAGATGACTTGCATCCATATCCAGCAAGGCCTTTTTCATCACAAACTCTCACTCGAGACTAGGCTGCAAACGGCGGCCATGTTTTGTTAGGCCACAATAGGCCATCTTAATTGAAAGAGACAAAAACAACGTTACCACAGCATAGTGATTAAACAGTGTTAACCCCACTAATACCCTTATGTGTGTGTAATTATCTAGCCTTTGCAACACAGAAAAGCATTAATTCAAAAGCGTTTTGTGCTTTAAAATAAACAGCACTCAGCAACATTTAAACATGTAAACGTACACGTTATTATTAATTAGCACACACGCGTCCCCACGTGTAATTCTCTCTTGTTAAAACACACATGTTGATCAGTATAAAACACTTACACAAAACAAGTAATTAATAATTAACGATTAGTGTTAGTTTTGACAAATAGACAAACCAGAGCTTTTTAAAAACCCGATTGATTTTCAAACAGAAAATCTGCTCTAGCAGTGGCAGTGAGCGCGAGGTGTGGGGTACAGAGGGATATAAGGCAGTGAGCGCAAGGTGTTGGGTACAGAGGGATATAAGGCAGCGAGCGAGAGGTGTGGGGTACTGAGGGATATAAGGCAGTGAGCGAGAGGAGTGGGGTACAGAGGGATATGTTGTGGCAGTGAGCGTGAGGTGCAGAGGGATATGTTGTGGCAGTGAGCGCGAGGTGTGGGGTACAGAGGGATACAAGGCAGTGAGCGCAAGGTGTGTGGTACAGAGGGATATAAGGCAGTGAGCGAGAGGAGTGGGGTAGAGAGGGATATGTTGTGGCAGTGAGCGTGAGGTGTGGGGTGCAGAGGGATATGTTGTGGCAGTGAGCGAGAGGTGTGGGGTACAGAGGGATATAAGGCAGTGAGTGAGAGGTGTGGGGTACAGAGGGATATGTTGTGGCAGTGAGCGCGAAGTGTGGGGTACAGAGGGATATTTTGCAGTGAGCGCCAGGTGTGGGGTACAGAGGGATATGGTGTGGCAGTGAGCGCAAGGTATGGGGGTACAGAGGGATATAAGGCAGTGAGCGCAAGGTGTGGGGTACAGAGGGATATAAGGTGGTGAGCGAGAGGTGTGGGGTACAGAGGGATATGTTGTGGCAGTGAGCGAGAGGTGTGGGGTACAGAGAGATATAAGGCAGTGAGCGAGAGGTGTGGGGTACAGAGGGATTTTAGGCAGTGAGCGCGGGGAGTGGGGTACAGAGGGATATAAGGCAGTGAAACACAGGGTCGGGACGTCCTGCCAGACGTGATAGGGTGCATACTGGCAGATAGATATGCTATTGACACGTGACTGTGTACGTTGTAGTGGGATCTGAAATCCGGGCGATGCTGCAACCTCAATTTTTGACTTGGGAGGATTATGCATCGACCCCCACCCCCACCCGAACTTCATTCAGAAGACCCCTTGCTCTCAGGCTACACAGTGTTAAAAGGAGGTCTTGGTGTCCAGACCTATATAGTTTGCCACTTCCCCTTAGGATGCAGCCTGCACTTTCACCTATGGCTGATTAAGGAAAGGACTGCACGAACCAGAAGGCCATTGAGCACGAGTTTGAAGGGGGTGGGTGTATTTCCGCTCCACCTCTAGCAGTGGTGATGTCAAGTGGCACTCGAGGCAGAGCCTGTTCCGTTTCATGTCCTTAGGGAAAAAAACCCGATCATGGCACACACAACACTGCTCTGTATCCGCTGGTCTCGGCAGCCATACCCAACCTGCTGAGCTGCCTCATTGGTTCAGGGTGGGATGTATGCTTTCGCAGCTCAAACTGGCCATTTTCATTCTGTTTGTGATAATCAGCCACAGACAGAATCACAATGGGCGGGAGGGGCTGCGAGGAGGCGTGCAAGGAGCCCCATCAGGGAGTTAAGGCCTCTGGCAGAGGGAACAGCTCTACTCCCTGCAGGGTCCAAAATTACTGACAAAAGTGTTGTACGTGATGTAACGTACTAGTCGTCAGGTAAAACCCCGTAGTCCTGTTTCTGCTTGCACGCCGCCTGACGTCACTGGCCAATCCGGTGTCGAGGATGGCTGTGACGTCGGGGGGCGGGTAGGCAGGGGAGAAGAGCGCGAGGACGCGAGCCGGCGGCTTTTACTCCCGCTGCTCCTCGTGGGCCGTAACTTTGGTATATATATAATAAACGTTCAGAAGCACATAATCCTGTTTCGCCTCCCTCATTGGTTCCACTACAAATGGCGACGAGGGTTAAAACGAACGTTACGGCCCGCGAGTGATTTAATTGCTGCCTGATGTCCCCATGTGCTGAATCTACACGCTGGTCTCGCCTCGCTGATTCCCATGCTCAAGATTCCTTGCTGATGATTACTGCTGCCTGCCTTTGCCTCCTGCCTCGAGGCCCTGCTGGTGTGCTGCTGGGTGCTGCCTGCTGTCCTGTGGTGCTGTTTTGCCCCGATGACTCCGTGAGCTGCACTGGTGAGCTGCTGTGGAGGGAGCGCTTTCTCTGCTGGTACTAGATGCTTCCAATCTCCTGAGGCTGCGTTGATTGCTGCGGCGCCTGACCCCTGCCTCCCTGCGACCGGGGTGTCCTTCCGAGCTTGGTGGGGATTGTCCAGGATCTGCGCCGCTGTCCCACGTGTGCCTGCTCTCCTGCTATGGCGCAACCCATCAACATATGTGTGCCGCCCCTCTTTCTGGACTCCCCTGGTAAGCCGTGTATGAAGTGGAAGGGGTGGCTGCGCGCATTTGAGAATTACATCGTCTCCATTGACGGCGAGGGATATAGCGCTGCACGCAAGAAGTCGCTTCTATTCGGACTGTTGGGGAAAGCAGGCCAGGAGGTTTTTGACAGCTTGCCCGTCTATACGGACCCTCCGGGAGCCCTTGCCCCTCTAGACGTGTACCAGGAGGCGGTTAAGCGGCTCGAACTACAATACTCTGAGGAGGGTAATATCATGGTGGGGCGCCATAAATTCGCTTTGCGGAAGCAGGAGGAAGGTGAGACTATCGAGGAGTATATTGCCTGTCTACGTGTGTTGGCACAAGACTGTGAATTCGGGGAGATGACTGATACTTACCTCAGGGACCAGGTGGTGTTCTACTGCCATTCCAAAAAGGTGCAGGAACGGTTGCTTTCTTGCAGGAATCCGTCGCTGAAGGATGTGGTGGCCATTGCGAAGGCCGTTGAACGTTCCATGGTGTCCACGAAAGAACTTGCGAGCACGAGCCAGGCTTCTAATGTGTTCTTTGTGCAGGACAAACATAGAGGTGCATCTAGAACCCCAGACAGGGTGGCGAGCGAGAAAGGGGGGGGCAGGAAGCCACTCGCTTGTTTTAGATGTGGGTCAAGGGATCACCTGGCGGATAGCAGGACATGCCCGGCGCTGTCCAAAAGTTGTTCTAAGTGCAGGAAAGTGGGCCACTTCGCGGCAGTAAGCAAAGCCAGGAGACCTGGTGGGGGCATGAAAGTGAGCTCGGTGAGCGACTGCGATGCTGATACTGATGCGGACATTGTATTGTCCATGGATGCTGAAGATGGGAGAGTGAAGGGGCCTATTGGCTCCGTTCTGATTGGTGCAGTTGAGCTGCCATTTACGGCCGATTCTGGTTCCCCCATTACCCTGATTTCTGACACCACGTATGAGTTGAAGTGGCAAGGTGTGAAATTGCATGAGACGGATGTGAATCCGAAGGCTTTTGGGGAGAAAGACAGAGATGATGGGGTACTTCTGGGACTTCCTCACCTTCAGGGGGCGAACAGCGAGAACGAAGATCTATGTGGCTGAGAAAGGGAGGAGCCTGGTGGGGTGGAAGGATCTGGCCAAGCTGGGGGTGATGCTAGTCCCGGGGGCGGACGATCCCATAGTCCTGAGGGATGATTGGGTCGGCTACGTGCAGCCGGATGATTTACCTGAGGGTTTAGCTGAGGTCATCGGCAAATTTGAGTCTGTTTTTGAAAACAAAGTAGGGCGTGTGAGAGGATTCGTGCACGCTATACGACTGAAGGAGGATGCCGTGCCGATAAAACACAAGGTCAGGTCAGTTTCCCTCTCTGTCAGGGGGGAGCTAAAGGCTGTTCTAGATAGGTTGAAGTCGGAGGGAGTGATAGAGGAAGCAGGCGCATCAGAGTGGGTGTCCGCAATCGTGGTGTCCAAGAAGAAGAGGACAGGGGACATTCGGCTATGTGTGGACCTGCGATCTTTGAACAGAAACATTCTGGTGAACTGCCACCCTCTACCCAACATCCAAGAGATCCTGTCTTCTACATCTGGGTCGCGGTTTTTCACCTTGATAGATCTGAAGTCCGCATACCACCAGGTGTGCCTCACGGAGGAGTCCAAGGCATTTACCACCTTTGTTACCCCGTTCGGAGCCTACAGGTACGTCCGCCTTCCGTTCGGCCTCGCCTCAGCTTCCGGTGTCTTCCAAAGGTTTATGGATTTGCTCTTCGGCGACAGGAAGGGGGTTGAAGCCTTCCAGGACGACATTCTAGTCCACACGGCGGGTGAAGAGGAACACCTGAAGCTGCTGGGAGAAGTGCTGGGGGTACTGCGCGACAAAGGGATGACAGTCTCCAAGGACAAGTGCAAGTTCATGGAGGGCAGGATCGACTATTTGGGACACGTGCTGATCGCGGAGGGCATTGCGCCTAAAGATGATTTGGTGAAGGCCATACGTGATGCCCCGTGTCCCGGAGACAAAGACGCCCTACGATCGTTCCTGGGGCTCAGCGAATACTACTCCAAATTCATGCAGGGATGTGCGACCATCGTGGAGCCCCTAAGGAAGCTACTGAGGAAGAACGAAAAATTCACGTGGGCGCATGCCCAACAAGCTGCTTTTGATGCCGTCAAGCAGGCCATCGTGGCTGCTCCCGTGCTACAGCCATACAACAGGGCATTCCGGAATGTGATCACAGTCGACGCAAGCGCCAAGGGTATCGGTGCGGTGTTTTGCCAGCTCCATGGGAAGACGGAGAACACGGTCGCTTTCATTTCCCGGTCACTGAGTGACGCCGAGAAGCATTACAGCACCATTGAGAGGGAGACGCTTGCATGCGTATGGGCCGTGGAGAAACTGAGGAACTATTTGTGGGGCATGGAGTTCGAACTGGTCACGGACCACAAGCCCTTAATCTACATGATGGACGGCGAAGGCCGCGGCAACGGGAAGGCCAGCTCAAGGCTTTTGCGGCTGATGTCCAGGCTGCAGGAGTATCATTTCACCATTAGACACATCAAGGGCGGCCTCAATTGCAGGGCGGATTGCTTGTCGCGCTTGCCGGTCAGCGGCGAGGGGGACGGATCCATGGATGACACGGAGTGCGTAGTGGCGCTGGTGGACGCTACGGCCATCTGCGAAGGATCCATTTCGGAGGAGGAATGGATGGCGGCCCAAGAGAATGACAGGACTATGCGTAGGGTGATGGATCACATAATGGCTCGCTGGCCCCCGATCCGGAACTTGAACGGTGCGCTCAGAAGTTTCCAGCAGGTTAGCCCCGAACTCTCCATCGAGGGCGGCTTCGTGAAAAGACATGAGCTGTTTGTGCCGCCGGAAGGGTTGAGAGATAAACTAATCCGGTTAGCTCACAAAGGTCACCCGGGCGCTACCGCCACAAGGAACTTACTCAAACAATACTACTGGTGGCCAGGGATGTGCGGCGATGTCAGCAGTTTTATCGACCGATGCGGACCATGCTTGAGGGCCGACAAGCACTGGAAGACGGCGAAAAGTATGCTGCAGCTGGTGGACATTCCTGCTGGTCCATGGATCAAGGTCGCTATTGACTTCGTGGGCCCGTTTACCCTGCTGCCTGACGATTGCAGACATCTCATTGTCCTTACGGATTACTTTTCCAAATGGATCCACTACAAGTTCGTCAGGGAGGTTACCACTGAACGAGTGATCAGGGAGCTGAAGAGGGTCTTCGCTAGTGAAGGACAGCCGAAGATTTTGATGTCCGACAACGGCACACAGCTGGTCTCCAGGCTGATGAAAGACTTCCTGTCCAGATTGGGGATCAAGCAGGAGAAAACCCCGCTCTACAGCCCTAAGAGCAATGGGCAGGTCGAGCGCATGAATAGGTTCCTGAAGGAGGGTGTGCAACAGGCAATTGCCTCCAATTTGGATGTAAAGGCATTTCTGGCGGACAAGGTGCACACATTTCACAACACGCCCAATGCTGTCACGGGGCACACTCTGTTCTACCTGATGAGAGGGAGAAGGTGTATGAGCGACCTTACTCCCAAACTTGATAGGTGGTATGACATGAGGGAGGAACCTGAAGATGTATCCGATGAGAGGCTGAGGGTCAAAGAAAGGATTGTGGCCAAACAGGAAAGCAACAAGCGGTACGCTGATGTGGTGAATAGAGCCAAAGTCAAAGAGGTAGCGCAGGGGGATTGGGTGTTGGTGAAGAAACCAACCAAAGTGTTGAAGGGAGAGTCTGTTTTCCAGACCCCTGCACGTGTGCAAGGAGTGACTAAGGGAGCTGTCTGTTTGGAAGGAGGGGGATGGCGGAGCAAGGACGACATTGTCAGGCTCAAGGCAGGTCAAGAGGAAATCATCATGAGAGGCAGCCAGGTGCATGAGAATGAGGTCGATGATAGTATGTACGAGTGGCAGGTGCAAGAAGACAATGATGAGACCACTGAGGACGGTACGAGTGCGTGCCATGGCCTAGCGGACGCTGAAGGCCGTAGCGACAGCAGCCCCATGTCAGTGAGGAATGACAGTCGCAATGTGATGAGTGCAAGCCAAGGTGGTACGGGCAACCGCAGCGCGGGGGCCAATCTGCAAATCACTCCCCGCAGACCTACAAGGCATATCAGGGCACCAAAAAGGTTCGAAGATTTTGTTATGAGATGATTGTTATGTATAGTTCTCTATTTTGTTAAGAAAGGGAGATGTTGTACGTGATGTAACGTACTAGTCGTCAGGCAAAACCCCGTAGTCCTGTTTCTGCTTGCACGCCGCCTGACGTCACTGGCCAATCCGGTGTCGAGGATGGCTGTGACGTCGGGGGGCGGGTAGGCAGGGGAGAAGAGCGCGAGGACGCGAGCCGGCGGCTTTTACTCCCGCTGCTCCTCGTGGGCCGTAACTTTGGTATATATATAATAAACGTTCAGAAGCACATAATCCTGTTTCGCCTCCCTCATTGGTTCCACTACAAAAAGGCGTCTGTAAAAGCATGGGTGTCCGCAGGGGGGGCAAGGAGGGGTGCTCCAGGGGGAGGGGGGGCCGCCTCCCCCCCCCCGCGGACGCCCATGTGCGCAACCAGCTTGGCATCATAGGGAGGGGCTCCCACTTGTATAAAGTATACCATACACCGCACAGAATTGTTTTCTGGACTTCTGAATGCGCCCACTAAACTACATTACACCTACAGCGTGTTCTAGCAGGACTCGGGAGGTGGCTGTTACTCAGCAGGGCATGAGTGACCTTGCCTCGAAATATGACCAAAATGAGAATAGTTTATCGCACACGTGGATGAAGTGGCTTCCGTCTCTTCAACTGAAGCTGGGAGCCATCCGACAGCTACAGCAGAGGCTGAAGCCAGTCATGTGACGCGCCTCTGACATCACGATGCACTTTGTGCGAGCGCTTCTTCCCTGGTATGTCTCGGTCTTATTTAACATCGCTCACTTCTGCCTCAGGAAGGACAGTGCTAGGTGCAGTAAAAGGTTAGCTGCATGTGTGCACGCATTTTTGAACGTAGCACGACATTAGTCACACGCAGGCTCGACATTCTTTCTGTGTTAGGTTAAGAATTTCACTGACATCAGGGGCTTGGAGTGGAGTCATGCTGCAGCAGGACACGGTCTGTCCACAGAGCCTTCTCCTCCTGTTGGGATTGCAACGGGCCCTTTTTTCACGACCCCGCGTGTTTCAGGTACTAGAAAAGGTTTGAAAATCTCGCAGAAAAGTTTCGTAATGAGGCTGCACCAGGGATGTTTAAAGCAGCAGTCCCTGAGCAGCCATGTTTAAGCTTCAAACCGAGAGTGGCGGACAGCAGCTCAGCCAGGGAAGGAATGACGCCACAGGCGTTCGGGGTAACCGACCAGACACAAGGCCAGTCCTGAAGTGCAGCGACGAATTCTAAAGGCAAAATAGCCTTAAAAAAATATTTTATAATCAGCTCCAAAATGCAGTGAGCGAATGTACATAGCGATGGAGGCTGCCGCCCTCCAGCGGAATTCGGGGGGATCGCACCGTCCTAGAGGATTAGGCAAAAACCAGGTGGCTGCCGAGCAGAAAGTCCTAGTGCTACGGCCACCCCTAGAGTCGCAAAGCCTGCTGGCACGGGATCGAGGAACCCACTCCACCCGGTCTGTTGCACTACTACATTGCAGTTGTTTTGGCCATGAAAACCTGCACAGCACAAACCTCCCCAGATCTATGGTAGGAAGGCATTCAGCGCCAGACAAAAGGCTCATAGCTCCCTTAGAGTGACGTGGAGTCGCCACTCTACTTGAGACCAGTGCCATCTGATGAGGTGACTCGCCCACCCCCACTCAGCAGTGAATGAATCTGCTATCACTGCCCGCTCTGCATGGAGAGGGAGCTGCCTACTGCAGAAGGACTTGCCGTCAGTCAGCCACCACTACAGATCGAGAGCATCCTCCCAAGAGACATGGATAATGTTGGAAAGGTAGTTTCGATGCTGGGCCCACTAGAATTTCAGGTTCCACACTGCAGAGCCCGCATGTGCCACCTGGCGAGGTTGGCAAGGAGTGTGCACAAGGGAAGGAGGCTCACTACCTCTCCTTGATCCAGAACCAAGCCTGAAAAATCAGGATCACAGCCCAAATGTCCTGGACTCATTGGTGCGGAGGAAAATTCCTGAACTCCATGTCCAGGATCATCCCAATGAACAGAATACTCTGTAAAGGACTTTGGCTTGCTTATGGAGAAACAATAATAGCAAACGTCCCACTGTCGTCTGTAGGTTGTCCATGTCTGACTGCGGTGCGCCAGTCTTCAGTAGCCAGCTTTCAAAGTATGGTAACAAAGGGACTCCCGACCTCTGAAGATGGGCAGTGACCACTGCCAACCCTTTCATGAACACTCAAGGGGCATCGATGTGGCTGAAGGGAAGCATGATAAACTGAAAATGCTCCTGGCCTAGCCGGAACTGCAGATCATGCCTTTGGGACAGCAGAATGGGTATACGAAAATACACGTTGTGCAAGACCAAGGACATAATTCAGGCACCCGGGTCCAGAGAAGATAGGATCTGGGCCAATGTGATCATTTTGAATATGTTCTTACCTAGGAAGGCATTCAGGGGTCAGAGGTCCAAGATAGAGCGGAGGCTCCCATTCTTCAGGTCCTGAAAATAACATGAATAACATAAGTCTTTTTCTGAGTCTGGTACCCAATCTATGGCTGCCTTGGAAAGTAAGAAGCGTACCTCCTGTAACAAGATGGACAATCTGATGTGGGAAGAATATTAGGTGGGGAGTAGAGAAAAAGTAAGAGTGCAGCCTTTTTGAACAATACGACTCATCCGGCAGATGTAATGGCTTGCCAACCCAGATGGAAGTGCTGGATCTTGCCGACCACAGAGTGGACAAGCACCACTAAGGGCAGACTAAACAGTTTTTTTTTTTAGCTGTAGCAGAAAGTGGAAGAGGAGTTAGAGGATGGATGCCCTTGCTGGCCTGCACATTGTTTGCCGGTTATGCATCAGCATCCCCGAAAGGACTAGGTTGTCTGTTTTTTCACTGGCTGTGATGGCTTTCTCTGCCTATATGGTGCCCCCTGGAATAGCCACAGAATTTCCTTAACTGGAGCATAAATTTGTTTGGAAGGGATCCATATACAGATGACACAAATAAAGTTGCCTACGTAAGACACAATCAGTAGAATCTGAGAAATACAGTAGCCAAGTAATCAATTTCTTCCAGAACTTCTTGGTTTTGATATTGCAAAAGAGCTTTCTCCAATCTTTTTGGAAATATGGCTGGAAGGACAGGCTATATATATATATATATATATATATATATATATATATATATATATATAGATAGATATCTCTAGATAAATATATATATATACTGTTCACAACGCAGGTGTAATTTTGTGCCTGCACTGGGAGAGTGCAGCACTGAAATGTAGAGCTGCACTGTGAAAAAGTCATTTCACCATCCATTGCAGTAGGTCGGCGTATGTCTGCATAGGCAGACACCCAGGGTGACCCCTGTACCCCCCTTCCAATTGACATTGAAGGGAGTGACGCTCTGGGGGTGTGGAGAATCGAATTGGCAACTGTGTGTTTTACCTGTGCCTGATTTTAAATTGATTCGCCCTGTTTTTAAAAATACTTTGCTGCTGCCTTTGCTTTTTGCACAAAGCTCATTTTTGAAATTAAATTTGCACACTCGAGCTTGACCGGAACTAGCGCTTTTCCGCTAGGAGGTTAGCGCTCCAGTCTTTCTGTGCCCGGCGCCTACTTAATGTCATCCTGGAGCGACCGCGCAGCGGATGCGTGCAGCGGGCGCGCCAAAGGCAAGCCCGTCTGCGCCTCGGACGTGCCTAATGTGCCATTTAATGCTGCTTATAAGTCCCTACCATGCGCGAAGCCTCCTAATGCGCGACTCAGCTACACCCGGTTACAGCTGCACCAACTTAATAACGGTGCTCTGATTCCGGAAGTGCCGACAGTGGGACATGTATTAGGGATTCCCGGCTGCTCTGCCAAAGAGGAGGGACTGAAATGTGGACTCTTAAACGTTAGGGCTCTCCCCAAGCATTCAACGGAAATTCAGTTGTTAATTGATGAGCATAGCTGTGATATATTGTTTATGACGGAAACCTGGCTTGCGCCTGGTCTTGATTTAGAACTTGGCGCTGCTTGCCCCTCTGGATTCAAAGCCTTCCACAAACCTAGATCTAATGGTAGAGGTGGTGGAACTGGTATTATCTTCAAAGAAATATGGGATTTCTCGCCACTGGATATTGACGAGATTTCGCAGTGTGAAACCCTGGGCTTCTCGCTGAAGGACAGGTCCGGCAATGTCCTGACTGGATTTCTATGTTATAGACCTCCAGGGACTGTGAGCGAACAGACACAGCAGCAGTTATTGGATGTGATTGGCAATTTGGCACTGACTCATCACAGATTGTTGATTTTGGGAGACTTTAATCTTTGGCCCAATGCAACGTTGAAAACAGCATATAACAATATTGTTCAATCTTGTGCTAGTTTTAATTTATCACAACATGTGTTGGAGGCTACACATTCGGCAGGACATGCCCTTGATCTCATATTTGCGGCAGAGAATGTAGTGACTCTGGATAATATCCTCCCTGTGGACTGGTCTGATCACCATCTGATTAGATTCAGAATTCTGTCGATCCCTAAGGGCAGACCCCCTCTGTGTAAAGATAGTAACAGTGTCCTGGGAAGGGACTGGAAAGCCTTGAGAAGGAAAGCTCAGTGTGCCTCTCTGTTTAATGCGGCCCCTCTCCCTGTTCCAGGGCAGTCGGTTCATACTAACTTTAAGGAACTCTGCAGTTATATTACGAATACTATTAATCGGTTTGCTCCACTGAAACAGCTTAGGAAAAGAGGTACCCCTTCGGCCCCCTGGTTCTCAGAGGAACTAAGGGCTTTTAAAATTCAGTGCAAACATGCAGAGAGGCAGTGGCGTAGTCATTATCTAATCAGTGATAAGATTATCTGGCGGAATCTTCTGAGCAGATACAAGCACGCTATTGCATCTACTAAAGCGTTGTATTTTGCGGACCTCATTCAAAATTCCCCGAATAGTGCGAAGTGTGTTTTTAATATTCTTAGAGGTCTCACTAACCCAGAGAGTCTGGCCAATAAGATTACTCCCTCGCAGGATTTGTGTGATGGGCTGGCAGCCTTTTTCCACAATAAAATCAAGGGTATCCTCGAGGGCCTGCAGTATGATCCTATTTCTAGCTGCAAGGCTGGAGCAGGGATACCAACAGTGGATCCACCTGACCGCTCAATATTCAGGCTAAATGAAGAGGTAGCGGTAGAACCCTGTTTGGATCATTGGACGTGCCCTTCTTTGGAAGATTTCTCCAATGTGGCTATGAAAGTCTGCTCGGGGTCTCCGTTAGACCCTATTCCGCAGAAATTCTGGAAGGAATTGGGGGCAGAAACTTTTCCGCACCTCCATCTGATCACTAATCAGTCACTAATCAGTGGTGAGGTTCCGACCTGTTGGAAGGATGCGTTGGTATCTCCCCTTTTGAAAAAACCCTCGCTGGATCCCGCTTGTTATGGGAACTATCGCCCTATTTCCTTGTTGCCTTATCCGGCTAAGATAGTTGAACGCCTCGTTAGCCAGGAGCTTTCGGGGTTTTTAGAGAGCAAGGGTATACTGGAGGAGAATCAATTTGGTTTTCGTCCGGGGCATGGTACCGAGACCGCATTGATCACTGCCTTGGACGATCTGCGAATGCGAGCGGATAAGGGACATTCTGCAACTCTGATATTGCTTGACTTGTCCGCCGCATTCGATACGGTCAGCCATACTATTCTCTTACATCGGCTTGAAGAGGTGGGGATCACAGGCTCGGCCCTAAAATGGCTTTGTTCTTTTCTGTCGGACAGACGGCAGGCGGTCTTTCTGCCTCCGTATCAGTCAGATTTTCTGCCTAATAAACAGGGTGTCCCACAGGGCTCCTCTATTAGTCCGATATTGTTTAATGTCTATATGCGACCTCTGGTGCAAATCATCAAATCTTGCAACATTATGGCAGTTAACTATGCCGATGATACGCAATTGATCATCTCCTTGGAAGGTGATCAGGTGGATTCCTTACCCATCTTCCACAACTGCATGCGGGAAATGACGACTTGGCTGAAAAATAATGCCTTGCAATTCAATGGTGCCAAAACTGAGATCTTACATTGCTCAGTGGGCAGGGTGCCTCTAGCCCTGCCTCTCAATTTTTGGCCTCTTCCATTGGACACCCCCCTGGTCCCAGTAAAGACTGTATATAATCTGGAGGTCTGTTTCAATGAGAAGCTTAGCCTTGAGTCGCATGTCAACAAGGTGGCCTCAAACTGCTATATGATTATGAGAGGCTTACGCAGGATTCTACCTTTACTGCCCCTCCATGTACGAGGTACAGTAGTTCGATGCACTATTCTTAGTCGCCTGGACTATTGTAACGCCTTGCTGCTTGCCTCCCCAGCTTATCTGATCCGGAGGCTTCAACGTATCCAGGCAGCTGCCGCAAAACTTGCCCTTCTGAGATCACGCTTCTCATCTAGCACCAAGGCTTTGACCGAGCTCCACTGGCTGCCTGTAAAACAGAGAAATTTGTTTAAATCCCTGTGTGTAACCTTTAAAGCTCTTCACGGCCTTGGCCCTAAACCGTTGCAAAGTCTTTTTAGTTGGTATGTCCCCACGCGCACTCTGCGCTCTTTATCAGCTAGGCTGGCCTTGATTCCCTAGACAAAGAGAGCTACTCTGGGAGGCAGAGCTTTTAGCTCTGCGGCTGCGCGACTATGGAATAGTCTCCCCTCGGAGTTACGACAGGTTCAGGATCTGACACTTTTCCGTGGGCAGCTTAAGACCTGGCTGTTCCCCAGAGTTTAATTCCCAGCCCCCCCCCCCCTTTCCTCCCTTCATTATGTCTTTAGCGCCAGGATGCCCGTAGGGTTGCAGTGCGCTCTATAAATATTTATACATACATACATATATACACCATCATCGGACGCACTGACTTTGCCCCATTTCATACGTGCTGCATAATCATTGCGCCTCCTGACGGCATGTTTGTTCCTGCACCATTAATATAGCACGTTAGTTTACATCGTTAGTTTAACTGTTTTTATCTTATTAATACTAATCTTGGTTGAGTAAGTGGGTTCCTTTGGGGAGCAAGAGATGGAAGGAGAAAGGAGGGCGTAAATGTCAAAGTGGCAAACTTTACTTTTATTATATTTCTTGTAGGTTTTGCTCAGTTTATTTTCTGTGGAAATAAACTGAACTCTTCACTATGTATAACCTCAAATACCTTTTGATACAGCTGAGCTTAACACCAGGGAGGGCAGTTCAATGGCTTCAGTCTGTGCACTTCGTAAGTTTTTTGCGCCATTTCAGCAAGTTTCAAAATAAGACCCTATTCCCTCCTGGGTTTCACGCCATTTCACAATGCAACACCATTTTAAACACAGTAAATTGTAAACGAAGGCCTGCTTAAAAGCCAAAAACACCAAGTCAGTACAATTCGATGTAGCAGATGTCTATGTTCATTCGGCTATTAGATGTACTGCTCAGTTTTCTTTGTTATACATGCTTTCAGTGTTGCCCTAAGGTGTTTTGCATGCTTCAATGTAGACAACCAGTTTCCTGACAGGTCTACTGGTTCTCACAATAACGAAAAATGTGTCTGGCTGCTTTAGATGTCTCTCGGGAAAGACAGCAATTCAAGATCGTAATCACAGAAACTGTTTTTTTTTTTAAGACAAAATGTTTATTATATTTCAGTATGTCAGGAAGTGTCATCTGTGATTTATACACAACAATCCTAATATATCGTAGAAACTGTGGGTCATGGTACTCTACGAGCCCACCTATATTAGACCAGAAACAGCAGTGTATACTCATGGTTACATTGCACACAGTTATAATCGCCCCTTCAGGTGTAAGTAATTACTGGAAATGGTGGAGCAAATAATTTCAGCGCTTCTGCGTCAGCATCTCCCTTCTATATTAAAATGTTGCAGCCTAATTTCAATGATGCGGGAGGCGAGTACAAGTTTACCGGTCTTGAGTAATTCATTCGCTTCTTTAGGGTTTCACCTTTTTGTACCTCAAAAGAGAATAGAATATTACAGGTAGAGACAGATTAACTGGAGTTGTCAGTTCATGTTAGAGACTCTCTCCACATTTTTATCAGAGTTAATCACAACAAGAGTAAATTGAACTCCTATCCAAAAGACAATTGTAAGGGAATTACAAAAAACTGAGAAACAACTTTTGGGTTACACAGTATTGATTACCATTACAGAAAAAAGAGTTGGCAAGGTTCGCCTTTGGGACGTATTGGCTCAGCCAATGGTTTTTAGCAATGCTGTACAACATAGCTAAAGCCAATGCCGTGTCCACCCGCGTCACTTTGTAGGTGCATGCGCCATGCATGAGCGTATGTGCGTAAGGTGATGCCCCGATTACTTACCGGTAATCTTCATTACTCCGAGTATAGTCTTCCTCGCCACATGACTAACACAATGAGCTTCAGCTCCACAACAGAACCCTCCAAAGCAAAAAAAGTCAGCATCCCATGCCTCCCATCCCTTCCCAATATGGCCGCCCCATTACACCCATGACCCCTATAAGAGGCGGGCCGGCCCAACCCATCAGCCTGAAACTACCAAGCACAACATGAAGCCGATAGCCAGACAGGGAGGGAGGGAGGGATGGATGGGAACTCATGTGGCGAGGAAGACTATACTCTGAGTAATGAAGATTACCGGTAAGTAATCGGGGCATTACCTCCTCGTTAGTCTGCCTCGCCACATGACTAACACAGTGAGCACATACCAAAGCCAAACGGCTTCATGGAAACTCACAAGAAACCAACAGACCAGAAGGGAATGCCCACGAACGAGGGCCAAACCCAACAGGCCAGAACGAGCGGAAGGACCACCCAGGGGAGAGGTAACCACGAGCAGGAAGAACCAGCCCGGGACCTAAAGACACCGGGAAGGACAAAAACCCCGACCCCAGAGACACGAAGTGCCGGCAGGAACCATGCCGAAAGCAAAGGCCCAAACGGGACAGAGAAAAGCTCCGGACCAGACCGCACGGAGCCAAAGGCCACAGAAAACAGAGCCCAGAGATCAAGCCGGCCAACACCGGCCAACAGACATCCCGAAAGAGGGCAACAAAAAAACCCCCCTTAAAAAAAAGGGAAACCGAACGAACAGAGGGCAACCCCACCACAGCGACCCAACAAAAAAGGCACAGCAGAAAGGGAGAAGCCGAATGACAAACACAGCAACCCCGCAAGGGAGAACACCACTCGCGAGAGAGCCGAAACCACAAGAGGAACGGGGCAGCAGAACCAGACGTAAGCAAACTGGCAAGTGCCGCAAGAAAGGAAAAAGGGGCGCAGAAGAGAAACAGAAGGGTAAATAAACACCAGTCACACAAAGGACCCCCCGGAAGGGACCGCGACCCCAAGGAGAGAACCCAGGCAGGAACAAGGGAACAAACAGACCCAGGAAGGTGACAAACGACACCGAAGAGACCTGGCCACCAAGGGGACTCAACCAGGCCACCGCAGAAAGCGGAGAACCCACAAGACCACCCACGCACAGAAGGCAGGGAAAGGCCGCGCCACGGACCCAGCCCGCCCCACACAGGGACCAAGCGAGTCGCCGAAACGAGCACCCACCAAAGGCGAGAAGGGCAGAAGGGCAGGGCGATCCAGACACTCCGGCAGAAGAAGGAATGAGAAGGCCGAAGAGCCAACACCGGAGACCCAAAGGGAGCAAACAGTACCAAAGGGACCCAGAAGAACACAGTCAGCCACAAACAGGGGCGAACCCAGCAAACACCCGGGAGCACAAGGCAGGGTCAGCAAGGCAGGGGAAAACCCCAGAGCAACCAAGGAACGGCAAACAGAAGCCGGACTGGAAAATCACCCAGAGTGAAAACCACAGACCCAGCCCAGAACAAAAAAGCCCACGACAACCCATACGGGAATCGGAGAGCAGAACAGCAGAAGTGCTTCGTCAACCAACAAAACGGCCTACAATGCAACAACCACAAACGGATGAACGGCAGAGGGGACTCAACAGGATCAGCTTCTGCGACTAAGAAACCGAACCCAGGCCCCTGCAGGAGACGCAGTAGTCCATAGCAGCACCAAAACCTCCCAGCCGTACCAGGACAGAAGCGGGAAGAGGCCGGGCAAACCGAACCAAGGAAGGACCAGAGGCACCGAGACCAACCGGAAGGAGAAAAACAGCCAGGCAACAAGACTGCAAGGAACGTCACACAAAAACGCGTGGAAACCGAGTGCAGGGGACATGCGAAAGGCACCGAAACGTACCAGGCGGAGTACACCAGCCGCCGAAGCGAGAACCCAAAACACCATACGAGGAAGGCCCCAACCAAGTCAGACAACCTCATAAGAGAATGACAGTGTGCCAACTCATGACACAGACAGCATGTGCGTGCCACGAACCCATGTCCTGCGAGAACCCATACAACCACAGGCACAAGACAAACCACTGAGCCATAGCACCTGGTCCAACAGAAAAAGGGGGGCAAGAACCAACCGCCTAAACAGGGAGCATGAAGAGGAGGGAGCGGCACAGCCGCAGACCCGAACACGACAGGGAGAGTCCAAAAAGGACCCCAAAGCCCACAGCACCCGGAAGACCCAGGCGGGCCCCCAACCGGGCACAAACCAGGCCCGACCCTGCACAATTAAAACTTACCCTCTCAGGTCACATGGACAGCAGAGGCAGGACTTGAACCCTAGTCATGGGAGAACCTGCGCCACCAGAGGCACAAGACGTACCATTGAGCCACAGCACCCTTCGCAGAAAGCAGATCAGGCCATGCGAAACCCGGGCGGAAAGGGACGAAAGAACCGAGGGTACAGAGCGGACACCGCCGGCAAGCCGAAAGCCAACCGAGCCCCGCGCCCCAAACAGACAGAGGGGGCCGAGGGACCCACACGCACCTAGGCGCAACAGTCGGAAAAACTTAGAAGCCCACAGCCGCCCCCACAGAGAGGGGCAGCCAAACGCCAAAACCCAAACCCCAGAGCCCGCTATAGCAGGGCATCAAGCACAAGGCGGAGGGGGGAGCGCAGGGCAGGACCGCGACGGCCAGAAGGAGGAGGAACCAGCAAGAGAACCCGACATAGCAGGGCCCCCACCCGGGATCCCTGAACCAACCGGGGCAGAGCAGTAGGAGTGGGAAGAGAGGGAAGGCAACACATCGCCAGCGCGCAGGAAGGACGACAGCGAAACAAAAAGACAACCGCCTACAACCTCCACTGCCCGCACCCGAAGGGAAGGCGGGCGGCGCATCCCACCCCCACATAGCCACAGCGACAGAGACAGAGCAAGAGGAGAAACAGAGGCGCCCGAAGCGGACGCAACAGAACACCAGGCCAACGGCACACAACAACGCACCCAATGGGGCGACAAGTCCCGCATGGCACAGTAGCCAAGAGAGGGAAAAACAGAACCGGAGGAGGAAGAGGCAAGCACTCAGCCAACACCCCCAACCACCAGGACAGAACACGCGTACCGGAAAAGTGAAGCAAAGCCTCAAAGCAGACATTCGAAATAATGCCAACCCATGACACCGTGACAGCGATCTGCAGGACTCGAACCCAAGTCCTGAGACAGCCTCGATAACCAGAGGCACAAGACTAACCAAAGAGCTAAAGCCCCTGGTTCAAGGAATCCGAGAAGCCCCAGAAGCAGGACAAAACAACTGCATACATGGAACGCTACACGAAATCGCGTGTCAACCTTGCGCAGGGGCCATGCAAATCCTCTCTGCATCGATCCAAATATAGCATATGTGCTGCCGAAGCGAGCACTCACCAACCACAGAAGGATCACAAAAAAGCGAGACGACCGGCGTCTCAGAGCAGTCAGAGCGGACAGCGTACATCAAACACCATCACAAAAGAAGAGCCAGAAAGAGCAGCCAACTTATGACACATAGATAAGAGAGTGCGGGAATCGAACCCCTGGCCTGTGAGAGCCCCGATAACCAGAGGCACAGCGCAAGAAAGGCAGCAAACGCACGACAACACACAGAACATTATGTACGGGTATTGACCGTGTAGGACAACCTCACAGAACCTGCGTAATCGGAAAGCGCACGTTCACCACTACAGGAATGCTGGCGCTGAATAACAGATGTTTAGGTGACACCCAACTTAAAGGCACTCATTTTATAGACCCCAGATAGAAGAAAGGACTGAGCGGACCCGCCGGGAACTGAACCCGTGACCAAGACCAAGGAGGGATGCAAGCGAGGACGGATTGGGAAGGAGGGACCTGGCAACGAGCGCTGCACAAAAGCCGCCGAAACAGCGGTCTGAAACATGTCCTGAAAGGACCGCAGGGCAATCGTGTCAGGAGGAGCCTGGGAGGGCAGGACATCCCCATCATGGACATCCCCACCCTCCATTATGCAGGAAGCGCGAGAACCACAGTACACCAGCAAGCAAAGACACACCAGGAATAGCGAGACAAATCGAAAGAAAACCCTCGGCGCCCAAAAAGGCAAGGAAGGCGGGAGAAACACCCGGCGGGACACGCCCTCAATGAATCCCCGCCCCCAGGACAACTAGCCGGCCCACAGCCGCGAGGATCAACAGCGTGCAGCCAGCAACGCCGCCGACCCCGGAGCGCTCCCAACCCGGAAGAGTGAACCTGGACGCAGGTAAGCATGCGTCTCCCAAGGCTGCCCCGGCGCATAAATCCTCGCGCCCGGAGCCGCACAGCGGCCCACAGTCGGACCGAGCCCCGCAGAGCCGCCGCCTCCCCCAACGCCACGAGGGGCAGGCGGGCAGGCGAATACGCGGCTCGGGGAAGGAGATGTCAACAGGGTCTGAGAAATGTAAAGCACCCGCCCGCAACTCTCGGAAGTCAAAGCTCCGTACAGCCGCCGCCCGCAGAATACAACGAAAGGCGGGCGGCGAAGGGAATGCCACACACAAGGGAACCGGAAAGACCGGCCCCCACGCAAACCCCCCCCCCCCCCTTACCTGAAAACCCACGGCTCGCTAAGGCAGAGCCTCACCGGTACAAGCACAGCAACCGCCACACACTCCGGGGGAAACAAGTAGGGGAATCAAAACAAGGTCCATGCCCCTAGGGTCCGCTAGAGCAGGACCTCCAACCCTGGACCCACGCACCTGCTACAGCAGGCACCACTCACCTGATGCGCTCTGGAGAGAGTGCAGAACAAAAAAAACAGACTGATGGGTTGGGCCGGCCCGCCTCTTATAGGGGTCATGGGTGTAATGGGGCAGCCATATTGGGAAGGGATGGGAGGCATGGGATGCTGACTTTTTTGCTTTGGAGGGTTCTGTTGTGGAGCTGAAGCTCACTGTGTTAGTCATGTGGCGAGGAAGACTAACGAGGAGGTAATACAGGCACCTTTTTATTTACAGATCCAAGTTGCATCAGTAAATTAAAAGAAAAAAGTACAATAGCATATATATGTTTATAAAGTAGATGGGGGAAGCAAAAAGGGGAACACGTGGAAGCAAAACAGGGGATGCGAGTGAGGGGACAGAAAAGTAAACTGGCATGGGAGCGAGCAACATGGAGCGCAGGGTGAGAAAACAAATGGGCAAGAGAGCCCAATATGGATATGGGGGAGAAGCACATGGGCAAGGAAGCGAGCAGGAGCAAAAGTACACAAGGGCGAGCATATAAAATAAATACATTTGTAGATTTATTTAGCGTGGCTTATCACCCGTGAGGGTATCCAGGCGCTGCACAGGGAGATTAAGTGATTTATCCATAATCCCAGGATGTTGAGCCGAGGCTCAAAACCGCTCCTGAGTCAGCAGGTCTGTTCACTGCTTCACATCACAGAGAGGGAGAGAGAGACTAATATGGGGCGAGCGAGTTACAAGGAGCGCAGAGGGGGGAGAGAGGCACACTACAGAGATAGCTGGAAAAAACATGTACTCTTGTTGAGTGCTTAAGACAAAAGAAACAAGCATTGGCATAGCCAATAGGTTTCGCTTTTGGGACCTTATAAGTATTTAGTTATGCAGCACAATATCCTTAGTACATCAAAATCAACAGTTGCATGGCTAAACACTTATAAGGTCCCAAAGGCGAGACCTATTGGCTATGCCAATGTCATCATATATGCAGGACCTGTAACTTAAATTATTAGATTGAACTAAAATTATTGCCCAAGACCTATAAAGCTGATGGAGATGTATTTATTGTTTTTATTGAATTATTCATTCATTTATTTGCCAATAAAGTAGCCTGATGGTGTTAGAACTGCAACTGACTGAATTAAATGCCTTTTGACTTAGAATTACTTTCTGTGGAGACATCGCTGTACTTTTCAAAGAACCAATTTGAGGGTTGAAAACCTCAATTCAACTTAATTATGAGAACGGACAGCTCCAGCCCAACAAGCACTCTCAGAGCCCTGCCTTGAAGTGTAGGGGCTGTAAAAATCCAAGTGTTATGCAAAGTGTAGCAAATGAGCCACGCCCTTCGGCACAAGAATGGTGTACAAGTAGTGTGTGGCCAGTGGTGCACTGTGCAGCTCATTGTCCCAAATATATGACTAAACATGGTGTGCTAGGGTGCTGCTTTTTACAGAGCATATTTTCAACTGAAATGGCCATTAGATTAGCATCAGTCATGCACCTTTACTGATAAACCTAGGTACAAATGATAATGCGCATAAATCTTATTTCTGTGTGTATTTATAATTTTTGCATCACACAAGTGTCTTGGTTCGTTTTGATCCTATTAAAATTCCCTCTTACCTCAGAATTACAAATACAACAATGTGTCTCAATGGAACTTTTCTTGCTGACAATATATTTTGTAATGGTTGAAAAGGTCATTACATTTTATTGTGTTAGAAAACATGTGACATTCTGCAGCTTTTCTATCAATACTCGCTCTACTCCTGACTGCTGACTGACTTATTTCACATTATAAAATTCACCCCATTTGTCATCAAGGAAAGAAAAGTAAACACCCATCGCCCATTATGAGTGACATCTGGATGAAAGGGCGACTGCCTTGAGGCAATCAGAGAAGATGCTGAGCCATCAACCGCCCATTCATGACACCCGGGTGCCTAGCAACAGGCTGGCTTCTCAGTTGGGTACTTTAAGAAATATGTTTGAATTTACAGTGCAAAAATCTGCTAGGGGGCTTCCATAAACTTTATCCATATACTTCACTTTTTCCAGGCTTCCACTGCATTGTGTCTGCACTCTGCAACCCTGCAGCCCAGGGCTGCAAACCTCTGCCGCACACCATGCAGGGGGTAACCTTCCACTGTTAGTGAGTGGGTTGGGGCGGGGCTTCCACTGCCAGTGATCACAGGAAGCTTGCACTAACTGCGTGAAAGATTTCCAGCTGAGTGCAGTCCGCCTTGCAAAGACCAACTCCTTGAAATGTGCACATTTTAATAACAAATACCCCTGAGCATCCCCGCCTCTTACCTTCCGCACAAACACAGGTCCCCAGAAAAGCACTTGTCAGACAGCTTCCAATTACAGCCCAGTCATCAAGAATAATGAAACACAGAAATAAGGCTTGAATGCTAGATAGAGAGCTCCTTTGCTCTGCCTATTTTAGGCACTTAAGCAGCATTTTCCGGCATCACTAAGAAATCACAACACATCTTCAGCAAAAAGAGCGGGGTTGGGGAGGAGGTGAGATGAGATGGGAGGGGTAGGGGAGGGGAGACGAAGAGAGAGAGGAATGAATGGGAGAAGAGGGAAAGAAAGTGTAAACGGGGTGAGGGGGGTAGGAAGAGAAGGATGTAAAGTGGAGAAAGAGGATAAAGGGGGCAAGGGAAGAAGCGAAGAGGGAGATGGAGAAGGTTAGAGAGGGGGGGTAGGGAACTTAAAGAGGGAGAAAGTAGGAATGAAGAAAGAAGAATGGAGAGATGGAGAGGAAAATGGGATAGATTGGAGATTATTGGATGAGAGGGGGTGGCGAAGGTGAATTTGAGAAATAAAGGAGTTAAAGGGATGGGGAGCCAAGGCTGCGAGACAAGGTGAGAGAAATTAAAGGCCACGAGGAAAAGGATGGGTGTGAGAAGGGCAGAGAGGTGAAAAAGATAGGTGTGAAGAGAGGAGAGGGCAGGGCTAATGGCGATACAGTGGGGAAAGAGGTTCAGGGGGAGAGCGTGAAAAGTGGGAAAGGGAGGAAACTAAGAAGACGAGGGGGAGAGAGAATAGAAAGGCAGACTGGGGGCTATGTGGACATGGGGTAGATGAAAAGGGTGTTAGGAGTGAAAACTGAAGCTGGGGTTAGAAAGGAACGGGGAGGAAGAGGGTATGGAGGGCAAATGACATATGAAATCTGTGAAATGTAAGTGAAAGGGCTAAAGACGGGTAAGTGGAGTGAGAAATTGTGACGTAGTGGGGCGGAGAGGAAGGATAGGAAAGGTGGGGGAGGGGGAGGGGCATTGAAGCGAGGCGCGCGCGCACTTGGCCGAGCGAGAGGAAAGCCATATGGCGCCTCTGCTTGTGCCTGTGAAAGTGCTCGCTCTCCAGATAGAGCCTCAGGCGCTGAAAGCTGGCGGCTGCGCGCGTAACCGCAAGCTTGAGGCCAGCAAAAGCCTCTGGTGGCACTTTTAAAAGCCACTTACTAAATGTCTCGAAGAGACAGCAGTTCTGTTCAGGCTCCACAAGATAAACAAGGAAAGCCAGCGAATAAGAAGCAGGCAAATGAGTGACAGTAAAGACAACCAAGGGTAAGCAATAGAGCGGACTGCAGGACCCTCTATGTTCTTGGAAAGCCCACAGTTTTGGTAAGCTCAAGCTAAAAACTATCATTCAGGGTCAAATAGATTAAAAAAAAAGTTGCTGCACAGAGGTAAAGTACCCTATTGAAGGCTATTTGGTGAATTCTCTGCTTCAGCGCTTTGTGTAATGTAACTCAACATCTCAGAGTATACAGTCTGTAAGAATTATGTATGTAAAATACCATGGATTGAGAAAACTTAAAATATGCCTATAAAAGTACTGAAACAATATCAAGGTTTAAATACTGACCTGTAGGAATATAGCTCGCAGAAAAGTATACAACTATATCATCAAGGTAAGCATATACGAGTAAGTGTAGATTTACCATTCTTAACTCTACAGTTACTAACCTTGACAGTATGGCTGTCATCAAGGTTAGTAGATGTGGCGTTCATAGTAAATGTACCCTAACCTATGCATACTTACCTAGATATCATAGTGGCAGCCAATATTTATGTAGGTAATACTGACATACTGCCACTATGAAGCAATCAGGTTACTTTCTGAAAAGATGCCCAAGTGGAATCCAACCAGGCATTTCACTTCAGACTGGTCACAATGTTAATGTTTATATTTTTTTGACTGCAAGAGGCAAATGAACCGAGCCAAAAATTGACAATTTACATTTTATTTGTTACTTACATTTTATCTTCATAATTACAGGGTATAGTTAGATTATTTTAACATACAAATAAAAGGCTATTAACAAAGCCTACACCACCCGAACAACTTTTAAAAAGCCAGTTAAAATTGTATTTAATTAATGGTGTTGATCTCATACCAGTGGTTTATTTTTAATTCTTCAACACAGGTTCTGAAGAATGTCAAAAGTCAGTAAATGCAATAGAACATCAAGTTACTCAAGACTTGTATTGTTCAGCAGAGGTAAGCATGAATATAATATGTACACATTTTAACATATTGGTCCACCGTGTATACATTTTCAACACAAGTTAAGAATCTATAAAGTCCAGTAAAAGAGTCAAGGTTAGTATACGCAGTACATTTACATTATGAATATAAGTTATTGATATGTATTAATACTTGATAAGAGGTTTCCCTTTACATTGAAAATCTTGTAAGCAGCTTTTTGTTTTCTTTCGGCTGGTAAAAAAAAAATGATCCTCTTCCTCAGAACTACGTGAACCGATGCAGACGATCATCTCTTTTAGCAACTCCCCACATTAGTGGTATTCACATTAGTATCCTTTAGAACAGGAACAATATAGTCAAACAGATGCAAGTGCTTGCAGTTTGCCCTACACTACTCTAGCGAGGTCTTTCTAGGTCTGAAGAGTCAGGGCATTATATCAAACTATACGGGCAACTGATGAGTTTCATATTTTCTAACATTATGGGAAAAAGATATTGTCTAGAACAAGTGTAAAATAATCGATATTCAGTAAATTCAGTGTCAATAAAGGACAATACATTAATTTGGTTTATCAAACATTAAACAGTTAACTTTAAAATTAGATCAATCACGGAATGATTTGAGTGGTTACAAAAAAAAACTTTTCAGGGTGTATCTGCTAGTTTATAATGTTATTCTAAACTTTGTTTAACCATAGCTCAAATTCATTATCTGCATGTTTCATGCACCAGTCGTGCCAACTGCAAACCAAGTCAGCCTGTCAAGTGCCCAGGATCGTTGTGCATTCCTCAGGTCAGATGGTTCCCAAGTAGCAAGGCAAGAACAGGTTTATACAAAGCATTGTGAAGAAACCCCAATACACAATGTAGTAGAGTGTAAGGTTTCTCAAAAAATAGTTCAGAATTACGCAAAAACAGAATGAATGTCAAATGTTCCGAAAGACCTGTACATAGCATACCAGACCATTTTCCTAGTGGGCATCCAGCAAAAAAGAGTACAAGACAAATTCCAAGTCGAATCCCAGAGCATCTATTCATTTTAAAGAGAGAATATAGATATACATATATAAAATAAAGTACTGTACATTTCCAGGATTAACCTTTCACCTGGTAAATAAAGAGCAAAATATTTCAAAAAAGTATTTATATAAACCAAACATGATTGTGTGTGAAGAATGTGAGAAAAAGATAGGCTCTTTATTCTACCTAAATTTTAAAATCATATTTACAAATATTAGAGGAAATAATCTATTGCTTCCAATTTTGTGGATAGAGGGAAAAATCTCAAGTTAAACTGCTTTAGCTTTTTAACACAGGTAAGGACATATTTAGAACCATTTTCATTAAGAGGGTCCTTCACCCTGAGTCAGGGTTACAGCTCACAAATACACGTGGGTTTCCTACAAATCTGGATGACACTAAAAGTAACAACTGAGTTGTAGTCATGTCCTTTTGAAACATTTCGTTCAAAGGCAGTCTCCACAAGTAAATAATATATTTTAAATAGCTTGAGCTTTCAATGATAGGCAACCCACAATTGATGTAAGAAAGAGCATTGTCCTAGTTCTTCATGCTTCCGACACCTCAGATTTACTGAGTGCTATTGCCAGCTCCAAGTCTTCCTGCTCCTGCTGAGTTAGCCTGGCAAGTCTCTCCTTCTCCTCTCTCTCACTTTCCCTCTTAGCCCATTCAATCATATCGTCTTCAGTTGGATACTGCAATTTGAAAAGAAACATTTCTTGGACTAAACACTGGGGAACATTGTTCATATTTCATACTTTGCATCTTACATGCCAACAGTTTCACAATATTAAATGCAATATTGAATCCATTTGCAAGATGGACTATTATGTTAGGCCAAATGGGCTACATCTTGAAAGCAGAGAAAGATCTTGTCAATTGCCATAAAAACAGCATGGTATGGTCCTCGATAATTAAATAAGAAGACTCCTTTAGTGGTCTTACTATTCTGCAAATACCACATTCTTTAATTTTTATTGTCCACAACATCAAATGACCTGATGAATACTGGGTGTTAGGAAAAAATAACATAAATGAATACTTGTTGCAAAGAGAGACCAATCAAAATTTAAAATGAGTGATTTATTGAAAGTAGCATTTGTGATTTTAACAATTCATATTTTTTAGCTGAAAATCCGCAATTTTGCATTCTTAGGTCAGCCATTCCATGCAAGTGATAACAAATCTATAATTCCATGCTAGGACATTGTCTAACTCAGACAAAGGAATTGGAAGAATGAAGCAAAGATGCCGATACTAAAGTCCACAAGTGCTCTTCCACGCTTTTGATATGGTCTAAGAAGAGAAAATTCTAAAAAGGCACTGAAGTAGATAAAAGGCACTGAAGTCCAATCTAGTTTAGGGTTGAGTACGCATTTCCCACAAAGAACCCAAATGGAACACCAGGACTTCAATACCTCAACCACGTCCCCTGAACAGCTCTGTCCCCATTGTCAATGAGGTTTTCTACCTGAATTCTGGAGTGGGGACCCATCACCGGTGCCAGTCTAAACTGTGTTCATGGTTAATGGTTTCAGAGCTTTGCTGTGTTCTGTGCATTACATGTTCTCTACTGTAGGGAAGAAAAATTAAAGGTAGTAGATCAATTGTGTGACCTACTGAGTGTGTGGTTTTGTTGCTGGACTGAGAAGATGGCTGTTTTTCCTGACAAAATGTCTGAGTTGAAGTGAAATCATTGCAGAGGTAGGAATCACCCAGTAAAATATTTTCACTGGATTGCAGAGTTGAGTGGACCTGGTGTAAATATACCAATCTTCAAAGGTTCTTAATTGTGGGATTTGTATATTAGTTAGCATCTTAACTTTTCATTAAGGGAAATGTGTGGAGTTTCAAAGTGGGTAAAAAAACGATGGTATGGAATGCAGTACATTTCATTACTTTGTTGTTTATTGCCTTGCATGCGACAGACATGCCCAGGTGAGGATCCTGTGCACACACTGCCATAGGAATTGAGCTACACCTCACTATCGAACCATAAAAAGTCCCAAACTGGTCTGGTTCCCCTCTAGAAAGGACCTGGAACGGCAGTTTTCACTAGAGGCAGTTTTTACTAGAGCAGGATCAAGTCTGATTGGCAAATGGCTTGTCTCTGTCTAGAGTGGCTAAGCAGGCAAAAAAAAAAAGGATGGTATAGAATGTGGCCCGAGCAATCGCCAGCAATCAAAGTGGTTTTCTGCAGAGTTTCTATGTAGCATTCAAATGCTGAGAATGTGAGAGAGGATGCGTTTGTATTAAAATTCAATGATGGGGGTCAGTGCCAGCCTGACAGAAAACAGAGTTTGAGGGCTCTGTTACCTGCTTTGGTTCCAAAGAGAATGATTCTAGATTTCAAAAGGTTCACCATAGAGCACATACTATTCTGCGTACAAGCAGTTCTGGATCGCGTGTAGCAAAATCACTGGAATATAAAACAAATCAAAGTAGCATTACCCTTTTAAGCCAAAGCAGGTTGAAGGCAACGCAGTTCTCATTAGGAGCAATAAAAATCTAGATATATGAAAGACATTTTTCTTTAATGTGGATATGTGTTTTGAATTACATTTCTGAGTTCCATAGCCCATATTGGAATCTAAATTGTCTCATCACTATTAGGTGTTTACTAGGGGTTCTACTAATACTCAGTGACCAATTTCTAAGGATGAAAGATAAAGTCAACATGACACGATTAAAATCTTTGATGGTGAAATTAAACGCATATCTGCAGAAAATCACAAGGACAACACTGTAGGGTTAACAATGTTTATTTTATTAAGCCTCAAAACGATTACCCATGTGTGTCAGACATAATTCTGGGATAAGTGCTCTGAGCTTTACAGAATAAAGGTAGCCCTGTGGGAGTTTTAGTAATTGGGATCCCCTCTCTATGGCGTTACTAAGTGGATATGTGTGTACCATGCCGCAGATGTATCCTAAGCGGGTGGGGGATGTCAGGAGAGCTTGCTGAGCTCTGGGCAGGAGATGTACAAAAGAAAATACAACATCTGGCACATGTACCTTGCACCACAAACAATATTGCAGAGTAAGGCAACTACTTTACCCTGGCAAGTAACAACACTGACAGTAGAGCATTAAAAAAGTGTTTATTACTCTACCTACTGGAGGGAATTCGGATTAGGAAAAATGCACACACATTTACACACTTACCTACTTACCTTGTCTGATAAATAGAACGGAGCTTGCACCAATAATCACAATCAGTGATTCCAAAGATCAAATGTTGAGGCCTGTTTGTGCTCTTGATGATGTGTGATTGTGGACTACTCAGACTGCTGATGGAGATAAGTGGTCCTGGAAAGGCTAAGGCCCAGCTTTGCATTGAAATGGGCCATGTTTTGGGAATGGTAAGCCACTGGAAGGATGAAAATGCTAAGCAAGCAGTCCTCTGCATTGGTGAGAAAAGCTTGCAGTGGCAGAAGAACGTCTTTATGCATTTTGTTTAGCTCTGTGTGATCGCAAAACAAAGGGTGGGGCAGGACTTGTGATGCAGCAACAAGCTGCAAGAGTGTCTGGGCTGACAACAGGGCTTGAAGTTCTAAACCGTGGATCAAAACACATCATTGTCTTTAGTACTTAAAAAAACAATGAAGAATGATGACCCAAAGTGAAAACACATCAATAACTGTCCATACAACAATTCAAAGTGGCTCAGGACACCTTATATGTATTCCAAAAGGGCAGACTGAATGTCTCTGGCTTGGTCCCATCTCCCTTAATAATCCAAACAATGTTGGGAAAAGGTTGAATATGCTTACACTTTGTAAAAGCAGACGGTGTTAGCAAACTGAATGACCCAGTAACCACTGGACACGCCGTAACGAGTAGAACACAGCCATGTCCATGGTCTCCAATTTGGTGGGGTGTGCAGTGGTAGGCACTTTAATGCATGCTGAGATGGGCCTGCTCGTTCAGATACCTTGCAGCAATGGAGTAGCAGCAGCAGCAGAGAAAGACAGCACCTAATGGCCCACCGAGAACGCTCCAGGGTCCTGTCGACTGGATCCAATATGCCTTCCCCTCCTTCAGGGAGTGGGGGGAGATCATAATCCGCTCCACTCCTTCGAGAAGGAATCGAGCATGATATCGAATGCCCCACCTGACCTAAAGAACCATTGATAGCATATATAATTAAACAATAAGGCTTATCGAGTACAACTTTAGCTCAAGATAGCTATGAGCAAGGGAATACATTAATAGAGAAGCCCATCCGTAAGCCAGCTATTGAGGACTGTAGGGCCCCTCCCCTGCCCTTTGAGGGAAATCCAAGCTCAATGAAGCTCTTGACTCAATCAACGGAGCACGGCATTTGATGAGGGGATGGGGTGGATGTTGGGTGTGCTCACAAGCCCCAAAGCCTTCTCAGGAGATGACGGCATTAACAGTGGTTACTGCGCCTAGCTATGTGAAGGCAGGAATCATAACACCCTCTGTTGGCAGACGACTCCTCTCCCACCATCTCCAATTAATCAATAGTTATCATAACACCTATCTGGCCTTTGAGGTCTGTAGGGCATCCATAGGGCCAAACAGAGTATTGTTAATGGCAGACAACAAACTGTGAATGCCTCCAGCATGCCATAACAGCAGGTACAAGTGGCTGTGCAGGGGAGGCAGACATATGTAACCGTAGTCCTTCTTAAGCCCGGCTTCTTCTTACCACTACACATGACCCACATGTCATGTGCCTGGCCACATTAGGCCCTCATCATCAAAAGCATGGTGTTGTGTTTGCAGGGGCATGTTCAATTTCAGCTTGGGCATAGATAACACCATCGTCCCTCATCTGATGAAGTCAGGAGCCTCTTACCGATCAGGCAGCAATGGCAGATGGGATGCAGGGGCAGTTGGGTTGAAAACCGGGCCACCTAGGTAGGTCTACATTTGGAATTGAGGCTGTGACATCCATCACAGTTTTATTTATTCCCGTTAACCATAATTCAAAGCAAATTTAAAAAAAACTAATGTTACTTTTTAAGCATGAACCCAGCAACGGTAATTATACATCAGTGAGCAACAAAGCGTAGCCTAGATTAAACATTTTTTTGTGGTAAAACAATGGAGTGGATTTAAGTACACCGCTGAATTTAGAAGAACATACCATAAACTGAACAAAGCAACATGCAATTACCTAAAGGTAATTCTAAAAGGAGGCGGCCAGCAAACAGGGGTGTGCGACAGAGGGAACCAATTCAATAGTCAGAGCTTTTAGGAGAAGTAAAACTTGAAGAGGAAGGGATTGAAGTTCTTGTGGAAAGTTAACCCGTTGAGTGAAAAGAGGCAATGCCAGGGCAAGGAGGCCCAAAATACTGGAGTATTACAGATTCTGGAACTTTGTGGTTGCTTAATGTGAGGAAGGATTTTCACTGATGGTGGAAAGCTTTTTTTTTTTTTTTTTAATTCAAAATATTTTATTGAAGTTTTTAAATGGACAGTAAACATGTACATACATAAAAAAATAGTATTGAGCAATAATATCTATTACAATATATAAAATACAAAATCAACATTTTCATTACAATAGATTTGAAACTATTCACATTCAAAGAGAAATAAAAAGGGAAGTAGGGGGAGGGAAACATCCAAAAATAATGAATGTGTAAGCTATAAATAGAGCTACTATATCTTATTAATTAATGAAATATATGAACAATAAAAAGGGAAAAAAGCTATAAATATACCATTAGGATGATAAATAAACATTAACAGGTATCTAGAATGGATGATAAGAGTTAGAATTATGATTAATCCCAGACAAGGATAACTGAGCACCTCTTCTTGTAAAAATAACCCATGACCACCAAGCACGAATTGATAATATCGAAACATCTTTCCAACAGAAAGTAATGGATTTTAACGCAGCTGAAATTAAGAAATCAAAAAGTTTACCTTCAAGAACATTTAAACTCTGTGATAAAATAACAGATTTGCATATTAACAATTTGTATGATATATCCTCATGAATATTTAATATCTTTTCAATAATGTCCTAAACTTCATTCCAGAATTTAAACACTAAAAGACAATCATAAAGCATATGTTGTAACAAACCAGGATGTAAATTACAATGCCAACATGTTGTAGATTGGAGAAGTTTAGCTTGGAATAAACGTAATGGTGTCCATAAACAATTAAAAATAAAATATAAGAATTGGTTTAATAAAGTGAAACAGGTAACCATCCAGATATATTACTAAGCCAAATATTTTGCCATGTACCACTAGATAAGGAAAGTGAAAGCTCATTATTCCAAAACGTTGAAATCATATTTATGGTACTTCCTAGAGTAATAGATTTTTTTTTATATAAAATACAAACACCATGAGATGACGCTGATATAGTTTGGATATAAATTGATAAGTCAGCTTTAACATTAGATGGAAAATCTTGAGGAAAATAATCTAGAATCGAATTACATAAATATTCGTATTTAATAAAATCAGATTGAGGTAAACCAAATCTTATTTGTAGATCCTCAAATGGTATGAAAGTATTGTTGGAAAAGACATCTTTAAGATAAAAAATACCTACCTTAGTCCATGAAAACCAGAAACTGATATTTCTATTCAATATAATACCATTGCTATACCATAATGACAAGACTTCAGTATTATACATGGGAAATAGAAAAATGTAATCAAAATCGTTAAAATCATTTTAGTGGATTTAAGAATAACAGATTTATGAAAAAATGATGATTTGTTAGACATAGTTAACAGAGTGGGTAAAGGAAATAGATTTACAATAGATTGTTCAATATGAAGCCAAGTAGGGGGATTATGTAAAGAGGACTGATTAAACCATATGAAACTTTGTTTTAAAATAAAAGCTTTATGATAAAGAAAAAAGTCAGGGATACCAAACCCAGCATTACATTTAGACATTTTTAGTTTTTTATAGCTAATGTGAGGTGATTTGTTGTTCCAAAGAAATTTGGAGAGAAGTTTATCAACATCTTTATAAAACTTTAATGAAAATTGAGTAGGAACCATGGCAAGTATGTAAAAGATTTTGACCATTTGGACGTTTTTTCTTTAATATACTATAAGATAAAATTACAGTTTAAAGATATTGTTGATTTTATGGATGAAGAGAATAAAATACCAAGATATTTTAATTTATTCTTTTGCCTTATGATTTCATTCATGGGAATCATATCAGGAGTACAATAAATGTTTAAGGGAAAACATTCAGTTTTGTTAGTGTTTAATTTGTATCCAGAAACTGTAGAATACTTTACTATAATCTCTAATAAGGAAGGGAATGAGGATAAGGGATCACTGATAAATAAAAGCACATCATCAGCATAAGCTAAGGTTTTAATAATGACATCCTTTATATTGATTCCTTTAATATCACAATTTCTTATAGAAGTAAGAAAAGGTTCAATACCAATTAAAAAATAGCGGGGAAAGGGGACACCCTTGTCTTGTACCTCTAAAAAGGGAGAATTGAGTCAAAACTTGGCCATTAATAAATAAACGAGCAGTGGGAGCAAAATATAAAGCTGAAATCATGCGGATAAAAGTGGCACCAAAATTAAATTATTATTTTGGTATGAAATAAAAATTGCCAATGAAGTTTATCAAAAGCTTTTTCAGCATCTAAAGCCATAACTCCTGAGTGTAAGGTTAAAGAAGAACCTTGTTCAATGATATGTAACAAAGTTCTTGTATTATTAGCAGAATATCTATTTTTCATAAACCCAGATTGATCTGGATGAATAATAGCATCTAAGACAGGGGCTAATCTAGTGGCTGGTATTTTAGCATATAATTTACAATCTTGATTAATTAAAGATATAGGACGATAATTAGGCACAAGTGGGGGTCTTTTTTTTAAGAGATTTTATGGCAGATAAAATTTCATCTTTAGTAATGGGTGAATCAAGTCCGATTTTATCGGAGTGAGATATCTTAGGTAATCTACATGAATTTATAAAAGAATCAATTAAGGAGTCATTATGAAAATCGGGTTGATTATATAAATTAGAATAAAAATCCAAAAAATCATTAAAACAATATCTTTATGAGATGCAGCAATTTTACCATTCGGGCCATGAGTTGAGTTGATTTGAGTTTTATCTTTTTTTACACGCAAGTAATTAGCTAAAACTGAATTTGGCTTTGGCCCTAGAAATCTGAATGCCAGCTCTTTTACTAAGAATTGTATTAAATTCATAGCGCAGCTTTTGCAACTTACATCTATATTGAGGATCATTAGACGTAATAAAAAGTCGCTCAAATTTCGCAATTTGTTTTCAAAATTTTTTATATTTGCATTAAAGGTCTTTTTTTCGTGGGCCATAATAGAAATAGTAACCCCTCTAATATAAGTTTTAAAAGCATCCCATCTATTAACCATTGAAGTAGAACCTTCAGGATTAAGCATAAAATAATCATGAATGGCGGATAAAAGTTTTGGTTTATTATGTTCGTTGAGAACTATTCATTCTCCATCTAGATTATTTAGAAAAAGTTGGATTTAAATTTAAAACAGAAGAAATCATAGCATGATCTGAAACGTCAATGATACCAATCTTGGGATTAATGACTGAGTTAATTAGTTGTCTAGTAACTAATAAATAATCAATCCAACAGTGAGAATTATGTGGGTTTGAAAAAAATGTAAACCTTTGTCTGTAGGGAAATGTAGACGCCAAATATCAACTAACCTAGTGGTTTGAAGAAATGATTTAAAAACATAATAAACTTTAGGAGGGGGAAATTTGGTAAGAGATAATCCTTCTAATAGAGGATCAGATATGACATTAAAATCACCTCCAACAATTAAAGGAACATTACCAATCTTTAGAACCTCAGTTGAAAGATTAGCCCAAAGAACAGGATCATCCGCAGTAGGACCATAAACATTAACTAAAAATATGACTGAATCATGAACTTTAACGATTATATATCTCCCATCCGCATCGGACGTTTTACTCAATATTTGGCAACGCAATTTTTTTGCAAAAAGGATAATTTACCATAAGCAGGCGAAGATGCAATATTGTCAACCCACTTTTTTTTATATAATCTAAAATGTTGTCATCTATATGAGTTTCCTATATAAAACAAATATCAGCTTTGCAACCACCTAAATAATCGGAAATTTTTGTACGTTTAACTGGATAAACCTTTAACATTTAATGAAACTACTTTAATATTAGCCATAATGGAAGAAAAAGAGAGAAAAGGTTAAGAGGAAGGTAAGAAAAAAAGCACAGATGATCAGAGAATATCCAGAACAAGTAATAGGGAAAGGAGAAAATAAAACATAGAAAAAGAGACAAACAGAATAGATACATGTGAAAAGTGAAATGCACACACGCTCTACAAACATGACTGGAACCGTTGGAGCCCAATATAAGAAATATTAATGAATATGTCAGAAAAGACCAAATTTATAGAAGTCAAGTAGTAGGGTCATGAGTATCCATTGAATGCTGTGACTGTTGATCTAAAAAATGTCTCCGTTCCTCAGGACGCTGAAAGGATTTTGAAAAATTATCTTTCCAAATGCGCATTGTCGATGGATCAAAAAGGCCATATTTGTATCCAAGACTTCGTAATTGAGGACGAAGATCAGTGAATTCCTTGCGGATTGCAAAAGTTTCTTTGGCAAAATCTTGATGAATAAAATTTTTATTCCCATTGACCATCAAGGAGGGAATTTCTTGTGCTGCTTTTCTGATCAATACCAAATGATGGTGACAAAGAACTTTGAAGATCATTTGACGTGGTTTTGTATGTTGAGGATTGCGATGAGAAGGAATCCTGTGAGCTTTATCAATTTCAAATTTTTCTGGAAATTTGATATTTAAGAGACCAGGAATTAAGTTCTCCAAATATAATCTACAGTTAGCTTCCTCAACCTCTTCTGGTAAATTGAATATGCGTAGATTATATTGTCTATTGCGATTTTCCAAATCCAAAAGGAGCGAGCACATAGGTGATATTTTCGCCACAAGTGGGGTTAAAGAATCCACTTTAACTTTATTATCTTGTATTTTAATTGAGTTATCCGATATTTTCCTTGCGATTTCTTTGTGCACGTTTTTAACTTCTGTCGCAAAAGTATCAGTATTCGCACAAAGTGCCTGAATTTCTTCCAGAATTAAAGATAACAAAGGTTCAGATGACTCTACCACTTTAGATTTAATTGGAGGAGGTGAAACCTGCTGTCTGCTACTGTGAAGAGGATTTTTATTTTCCATTTTCTTGAAGAAAGAATTAAATTTGACGAAAAATGAACAGTTTATGAATAAATAGAGTGAAAGTTGTAAAGCAATCATTAAAATGACTGGTGCAGCAGCTAAAATGGACTATGGGAGTGGCTAGGCCCAAGCCAGGCCCTTTCCTGAAAGTATTCTCCGCCCCCTTGACAGACAAGCCTGGCAGTACCTGAGAGCAGAGCTGGGAGCAGGAACCAGAAATCGAAAAACACCACTTCTGACGTCCAAAACGCTGGAAACCTTCTCGCATTGCAGGTACAGCCTTTATTGAAGCAGCAACCTCATTTCAGAAAACTTTGACAAAAATTAGTCGTTTATGACGAAAAACGGGCAAAAACGTGGTGGAGCTCACCGGGTGGCGGACGTTTTGGCTCGCCGGTCTCCCAGGTGGAAATTCTTTTTGACTTAAAGATTAAGAGCTTTGCAAATGCTCTACTTAAAATGAAAGGAAACAAGACTGGAGACGAGGTAGCATACAATAAAATGAAAGTACATTTGCATTATATTGTGTTTTATTTGCACTTCTGGCCCTACTTGTATGCCAGTCCTTGTACCATGTTTCTTCTAGCAAATTGCTGTTGCCGTTTGACTTCATATGTTTATTTGAATTAATATCTAGCACGTCTGCCGATAATATGTTTGAAAGACATCTTTCACTGTTTTTAAATAAACGCTTTCTTTGTGTTGTTTATTCAGGTCTGGCACCTAGAGACAATTTGGCTTCTGACGAAAGGGCTATAAACACATAAAATATTGGTTTTGAAGTCTTTGGTTGAATACTTGTTTCCATATCCTTTACCACAGAAATATTTTTAAGAGGGGAATCCCATAGTAGGTATGGGCTAAAGAAGCCAATACTCTTACCATAGAACATAACCTGTGATTATACAGTGCGCGCTTACCCATGTCTTGGATCTCTTGGCATTGTAATAACAGATATTTATTGCTACCCAACTCAATGGGACTCATTTCATCAGCCTAAGAAGAATGAAATGCTGAGTAGAACCTACTGGGACTGAAACCTGTGACCATGTGTCAAACACAAATTTCTGGAGTGGATGCATTAGTCCACTGAGCCACTGACTTGGATAGAGTCAACTAGAAGCTTCGCTCTAACTCAAATAATCATGGTGTTACAGAAGAGCTCAATGACTAATTGCATGAAGCACACGTCATTCAAGTCAATCAACAATTATTTAAAACAAAAAAAATTAGTAATAAGCATAAGAGATTTCTTGTCTTGTCTTCTATTGTTCTATTTATTTTCTTCAGGTGAACTTCATTTAGCAAACACGTGTTTCGTCGTCTCTGGGAGGTATCCCTGCAACTTCGTAAGGGCAAAAAGAAATGCAGATACCACCATTTCTGTATGATATTTTGACACAATATACATGTAAAGGATTACAGTACATGCTCTTTTACAATTCAAAAGTTCTTGGAGCACCATCACACTCAGGGCGTATCATGGTTAACATTATAACGTGGAAACCCATGCCGAAATGCTTTAGAAAGTTCCTACGACCATCATCTTGTAACACACGGTGTGGAACACTATCGGAGAACCATGCACAGTCAGGGGACACTCATTGCTTCTAACCACAAGCACATGAGAGCAACCTCTAGGACGTGAGTCAAGCGTAAGTGGCATACGTGGATTATGCTTGTGTATTTCCTTATATCCCGAATGTAAATGTGAAGGATAGAGGAATTGCATAATTATTTATCACTCATTGAAAGAACGTTGTACCAGGTCTGTTGAAAGGATTCAGTAGTCCGACCTACAGTCAGCAAATAAATCACAACAGAGGGAGGAGAAGCTTATCTCCTGACTCAATCAATCACGGAAATTTATAGAGCGCACTACCTACCCGTAGGGTCTCGAGGCGCTTGGGGGGGGGGGGGGGGGGCCGCTACTGCTTGAACAGCCAGGTCTTGAGCTTCTTCCTGAAGGAGAGGTGGTCTTGGGTCAGGCGCAGGTCGGCCGGGAGGGAGTTCCAGGTCTTGGCGGCCAGGTAGGAGAAGGACCTTCCTCCAGCAGTGGTTCTGCGGATGCGTGGGACGGTGGCGAGGGCGTGGCTGGCGGAACGGAGGTGGCGTTTGGGAGCGTAGAAGTTGATTCGGTTGTTGAGGTAGCTCGGGCCTTGGTCGTGGAGAGCTTTGTGTGCATGGGTAAGGAGGCGGAAGGTGATTCTCTTGTTGATCGGGAGCCAGTGCAGGTCTCTTAGGTGTCCGGAGATGTGGCTGTGACGTGGGATGTCGAGGATGAGTCTGGCTGAGGCGTTCTGGATGCGCTGGAGTCTCTTCTGGATCTTGGCGGTGGTTCCGGCGTAGAGTGCGTTGCCGTAGTCCAGTCGGCTGGTGACGAGGGCCTGGGTGACGGTCTTCCTGGTCTCCGTGGGGATCCACCAGAAGATCTTCCGAAGCATGCGCAGGATGTTGAAGCACC
Source organism: Triturus cristatus (assembly GCF_964204655.1). Taxonomy (NCBI): domain Eukaryota; kingdom Metazoa; phylum Chordata; class Amphibia; order Caudata; family Salamandridae; genus Triturus; species Triturus cristatus. The sequence goes on along the minus strand of NC_140586.1, from coordinate 739,013,130 downwards.
ATGAGGAGACGGCGTTGACTTGCCTGGTCATGGAGAGGGAGGAGTCCAGGATGAAACCCAGGTTGCGTGCGTGGTCTGTCGGTTTGGGTGCGGTGCCCAGGGCGGGGGGCCACCAGGAGTCGTCCCAGGCGGAGGGCGAGGAGCCCAGGATGAGGACCTCTGTCTTATCTGAGTTCAGCTTCAGGCGGCTCGTCGTCCGCGATCTTGTTGTGGAAGTAGGAGGCGAGGGAGTCGCAGAGGTCTTGCGAAGGGGTGATGTCGTTGCTTCCGGCGTTGGGGTTGGAGAGCTCTTTCACGATGTTGAAGAGTTCCTTGCAGTTGTGCGCGTTGTTGTCCAGTCGGTTCTTGAAAGCCGTCTTCTTGGCGATGCGGATCAGTTGGTGGTGTTTCCGGGTGGCAAGCCTGAGGGTGGTCCTGTTGTCCGGCGTGGGTTCCCTTCTCCAGGCTTTCTCGAGGGCGCGGCAGTTCTTCTTGGAGCTCTTGAGTTCGTCGGTGAACCAAGGGGCTCTCTTGCTGCCGGGTCTGCTGGGCGGGGTTCTCAGTGGGGCGAGTTCGTCCGCGCAGTCGCTGATCCACTTCGTGAGGTTGTCGGCGGCCTGGCTGGGGTTCGCTGAGCTGGCCGGAGGGTGCTGGCTCAGGGAGGCGGCGAGCTGGTCGGCTGTGATCTTGTTCCAGCTTCTTCGGGCAGCCTGTTGCTGGTGGTGGTGGATCGTCGTTCTTCTGAAGGTGAAGTGGATGCATCTGTGATCCGTCCAGTGGAGTTCTGTGGCGTGGCTGAAGGCGATGTCTTTGCTGGATGAGAAGATGGCGTCGAGTGTGTGTCCGGCGAGGTGGGTGGGGGTGGACACCAGCTGCTTGAGTCCAAGGTTGGCGAGGTTGTCGAGCAGGGTGCTGGTGTTGCAGTCGTTGTTGTTCTCCAGGTGGAAGTTGAAGTCCCCCAGGAGGATGTAGTCGGCGGAGGGGAGGGCGTGCGGGCTGACGAAGTCGGCGATGTCCTTGCTGAATTGAGTGCGTGGTCCCGGAGGTCGGTAGATCAGGGTGCCTCTGAGGGTGGTCTTCGGGTCGGTGTGGATCTGGAAGTGCAGGTGTTCGGCGGAGGGTGGGGAGTTGTCGGTGCTGGTCGTGATGCGGATGGTGTTCTTGTGGATGATGGCGATGCCTCCTCCCACCTGGTTGGCGTTGCGATCCTTCCGGGTGATCTTGTATCCTTCTGGGATGGCGATGGCGATGTCGGGCGTTGAGGAGGCGTTCATCCAGGTCTCCGTGATGAAAGAATAAACCAGCATGAGAGGTCAATAAGTCTGGTTCTTCAGTGTGTGTCTAAATCCAATATATAGAGAATGACCACAGAATTAAGTGGAGTGGAACAGGGTCCGGTATTCCCTGTGTAGTGGTAAAGCATGAGGATACGTAGATTTAGGGCATGCATCAATAAAGCCACAAGTATATATTGCCCCCATCCGGTGAAAGTACTTAACCAATGGTGCAGTAACTAGAAGTCACTGTACTTCCAAATAAATAGTTAGGAGGTAAATAAGTTCGATTCTATTGAGTGTTTCTTAATCCAGTGTGAGAAATGGTCACATCATCATTTGGTGTGCATCAGGGGAAGGTTTTCCCTCCATAGGGGTGAAGTGTAAAAATGCGTAGATTAGGGCATGAAAGAATGAAACCGCAAATATACATTGCCACCATTCGGTAAGGTACTGGTGCAGCAAAAAAGTCGCTGTGCTTTCAAATGAATAATGTTGGCAGATGTATATACTGCCAACGATAAGCAGGGCTCGAAATAACTAGGGAGTGCCCTGCAAGGACACAGTTGTCTGAGTAAAGAGCATAAGTATACATATGGCATGTTAACAATAAAGTAAACTAACCCTGGTTTAAAAGTGTGTACTCGAGCAACATAGACAAACGTTAAAGAGAGCATACCGGAAAAATTAAAATGGGTATGCCGATAAACGTTAGACAGTGACTAAGTGTAAGTAATACGTAAGCATATGAGTACGACAAATGCTTAAGTCGCTGATAATATAATGGGCAAACTTTAGCTAGGTCTAAGTGGGTCTCAAGAGGCTGGCCACAATAAAGCGGGTTGGGCATAAACCAGATAAGGTTTTGACCAGGACCCAAATCTCATATGAAATCAGCCACAATATCTTACCTAGTACGTTCGCGAGTCTGCGTCTGAAACTGCTGCCCGCGAGGACGCCAGCTACCGGCAATACATGCCGCTACAGAACAAGGAAGGACTAAATTCAACAGTGGTTAATTCATGAGTAAAAAAACAGGGCGCCGTATTAAAATGGAGAGGGGCCAATTAGGAAGAAGCTTCTACTCCTAGTGTGGCCAAATATATGGGATTCAATTGAATTGCTATAAGTGCAATTGCAACAAACTAAGTATGGAAGCATATGTGACCAAATATTAATACAGACAAAAAATACTGTCCGTAAATCGAGCAACATAGTCAAACACTGCTATTGTTAGAGATAATTAGGGGGCGTGGCTTGCATAGGGCCGATGGTGTACGCGTGAGCGACGAGCTCCGCACCAGCTGCCCATTTCTCCTGACACCCGGACTGAGTGGGAACGGGCTGTGACACCTCGCCGCTGCCTGAGTACCTGGGGAGCCACGCGAGCAGAGTGGAGTTGCTGGCGGGGGCTTCTGAGCTCGGGATCGAGCGGAGGCGCCATCGGGAGCGGACTGCAAGGGGAGGGGCCTGCTTGCCCGGACGACCGAGGCGGGCGTGCCACTGCAGGATGTACCGGCTTCTGATGAAAAATAGGCCGTGAACCTCTCTACAGCGGGGCCCTGAGGACAATCAGCGGGTGTCAGGCGAGTATGCATTGCTGATAGGAGACCGTAATTCCTGACGCAGGCTTGCAGCAACGAAGGGGGTTAAAGCTGGGATTGAGCCATCGTGGACTGCGTGGCTGAGCGGTGAGGCCTAGCTGACTGTTTGCACAGATTGGACAATACGGTGCTATGCCCCCGGAGTGAATGTGACACTAACGGGCTGAAAGAAACAGGCACTGAAGCGCGCCCATTTTTATTAACGAGTGGAGAAAGGTGGAGGGCCCACAAATAAAACTGCGCAACCAGAACGGTCTGCCATTTTGAGAGTGGGCCTAGGGGTTGGACAGGAGCCCCCCCCTGCCGCTGATGAAAGAGGGGTCCTACGGGAACACTCGACTGGTTTACGGAGTTGTGTAGCTGGCGGGGGCAGGCGGGAGGATAACCGGTAACTGCACTGCACCACCACCTAGCTTGGGAGACTGCTCAGCTCTTGGCTGCGATAAAAGGTTTCATCGTGGGACTGAACTGACCCCTATTCCCGATACTAATCTTTGTTGCGAGCTGTGGGGAGCCCCAAGCTGAATGACTGAAGAAGGTACAGGCTAGTAGTGGGAGGGTAGGAGCCCGACATTCTGGAATCTGCCTCGGGCAGCTCCACGAACCGGTGATTCCTAATGGATGCCCTTGGGCTGGGCGAACCGATTAGGGAAGTACTGAGACCCACTTCGGTACGCACCGGGAGATTGGAGGACTCTACTACTGAGGGTCGCCCTTCAAGCATGGGCAAACCCAGAAATAAGACCACAGGGGCGGTGTTGGAGCATGAGGACAGCGCAACTGAAAACACGCAACTGGGCCCGGGAGTCCCAATCCAGCAACAGCTACAGCAGATCTTGGACGCCATTACTGATACCAAGGCCACCCTCCACCAAGATATAAACACAGTGGCAGCGGGCCTGGGGCTCCTACGTGAAGAACACAGGAAACTCTCTGAAAGGGTTAAGAGCAGCGAAACCACTCTGGCAGAAATGCGGCCAGCGCAGAAAGCCGCGGACCAACAGCTGCAGCCTCTCACCGATAGAGTTGGAATACTAGAACGCAACGATGTAGTGACCTACCTAGAAGGTTGGCTCCGCACAGTGGTGGCCCCTGAGGGTCTGACCACCTTCTACACTCTGAAACGAGCCCATAGAGTGCCGGCCAGACCCCCGGCTAGGTCTCCATGACCGATAGTGGCCCGCCTGCTTCATTTCCGAGACAGGGACATATTACTACAACGAGCGAGGGCAAACGGTCCCTTCCAAGTGGACAATAGCAAGGTCAATTTATTCCCGGTTTATACCTTGGAGGTACAGCAGAAGAGAATGTCCTATTTGGAGGAAAAAAACGCTTCGAGAAGAGGGGCTGTAGTATTCCCTCATGTTCCCGGCCCGGCTGCGCATAGCCATGGACAATACCACTCACTACTTCGATTCTTCGTCAGTGGCGTTGGATAGGCTGGAGGCTTATAAAGTAGGATTGACATCGGCTGCGGCCAACGAGGGGTTGAGGCAACGGAACAAACCTTCAGGAGCACGCGGACCACGACGAGTGCAGAGGAGAACCAAAGTGAAGCCCAGCTCTACACAGGCATTGAAGGAGAGGGATGCAGCGTTGCGGGCTGTGGTGACCCTATCGCAGAGTCGGAGTCCCACACTAACAGATGATGGGAAAGGTACAGCTAAGGATACTGACGACAATGATTCGGACACATCAAATGGGAGCAGTACGAGACCACTAGTGGTAACTCCTCAAAGTTTAGATGACATTGTATAAGGCAGGTTTTGGTGCTAAAGCCTATTTCATAGTTAAGATTTCATTGTTGCATGCAACATGCGGTCCTTATGATATCTGTGTAACCTTGCCGCTAGTGCAATACAAATGGGACTACAAGCCTTTGCTCAGCTACGCCCACCAATGCCTCTGAACTAGTCGGAGGTTTCAATAGGTTAGTTCAACTAAGGTTTGGATGGGAGCTCGTTTTATAGTTACTGTCCTTGGGAGGGGGAGTTGGGATTGTTTTATGGGGAACCAGACATGGCACTATTAGCATTCTAAACTTTGATTGGGCGCAGAAATCACCATGTGGTCGTTACTAGATTTGAAATGCATAACATGGAATGTCAGAGGTATCCATACAATGAATAGACGATATAAAGTACACTCTTGGTGCGTAGGGGGATTCAAATAGCTTTTCTCCAAGAAACCCATATCACGGGTTGTTAATGTGCATAGGCTACTCCTCATGCTGGAAGCTGATACGTACCAGAGACAAGCTGCTGCCATTTTTTCGGTAGATATAGAAAAGGCTTTTGATAGCCTCGAATGGCCTTATTTATTTCGGGTTATGCGTGCTTTCGGACTGGGGGACGACATTGTGAGTTGGACGCCCTTGTTATATAACTTGTCCACGGCGCGGGTTAAAACAGGCGGCTTAATTTCGGATAGCTGCGCGGTAGGTTGGGGGACACGGCAGGGATGCCCACTGTCCCAACTTTTATTTCCTTTGGCTCTCGAACCATTAGCAGCACAAGCCAGGACAGGATGTAGATACGATGGTGTTCAGGTGCATGGGAGAACTCAATATATTGCACTATATGCGGATGATTTACTTATGTTGCTGGCAAACACCGAGGGCGCAGCTGTTGCTGGCAGACCTAGAAAAGATAGCGGGTCTCAGGGTAAACTGGGAGAAGTCGTGTCTGTTCTATCATATAGCAATGGTGGTACCTGTATTAGTTTTAGCCCTGAAGAAGTTGTAGGGATACCTCCTAGAGACGACAAAACATGTGTTGGCTAAAGGAAGGTCACCTGAAGAAAATAAATATAACAAGAAAAGAAATTCCATGCTGCTTGCTAATTTTGTTTGTTTCAAATAACTGTTGATTGACTTGAATGGCGCGTGCTTCATACAATTAGTCATTGTCTCTCAATCAACATAAGTCAGAGACTTGTAAATTACTACGCTTAGACAGAGGTGCTTATTCACAATGATAATTTTACACATGTAGATTTATTCATATACAAATCTATTACTGCAACTTAAACATTTCAGAGTGTAAATTTACTCCTAGGTGTAGACTTGCAAATCTCCATACCCTCTCCATACTCTTAATTTCTTTTACAAGTAGGCAGAGATCTTCCTATGGTAAAGTACAGTAAAAGTTTTCAATGTTTATTAAACTTAAAAAATAAATATTAAACAATTCTCCTAAAATATTAATGTAGAACAATTGTATATTTTTTAAATCTCGAACTCATAAACATGTTACTTACCCTCGGTAACCCTCTTTCTGGTGGAAATTTAACTGCAGATTACTCACCTTTAGAATGCCTCCGACTGACTGGTTCTAGAAGATTTAAACTGCACTGCTCCCACATGCTGCCGCAACTAAGCGTCACCTCTGAATATCAACATCAGTTTCTTTCATGACACTGTGTGCGCCCTCAAATGCGAAGCCAAACCATAATGAAAGATATCAGTTTGCAGGCGTCTAGTTTGGGACATTTTTAGATGGGAAGAGAGACCAGCCACAAACTGGGGAGGTGGAGAGCAGTGGAGAAAAGTTGCCCCTCTGATGGATATTCTAACCGTAGAATGCTCACCTTAAGAAAAGATACCAAAAGAGTATCTCCTAAGGTTTGTGGAATGGCTAAGACCAAAAAGACTTACAGGACCAAACAGCCAAAATGCCATGCCAGTAGGACCTGGCGATCAATGCAGTAGCATTTCGAGAAAGTATGCACTGATGCCCAAGTTGAGGCCTGACAGATGTCAGCTTGGAGTCCACTCATGTGATGAGCCGGAGTCCACTCATGTGATGAGCCGAAGTTAACACGACCAGCTACACAAACCTTGGAATCAGGAGACATCTGTGATGCCAGCTGTGCATTGGTTCAAATGGAGTGCACATGAGGAAGGTGAAGACCAAATTGAAGTCCCACTGTGGCATCACAAAGGACTTTTGGGGGAAGCGTGTCAAACCTTTGAAAAACCTCATCATAACAGGTGAGTTTTGAACAGGGACAGCTGGTCTACCAAATGTAAAAAGGGCTAACAAATAACCTTTGAGGTGCCCACAGCAAGTCCTTGCTGGGCCAGATATAAAAGAAACAACAAGCCATCCAACAGTTTTGTCTGTGGAGTGTTCGTATTCCGGGTGCCACACTATGCCAGCAACTAGTCCTAGACTTTGTAGGACAACGCCTGGCACCAGGGATGACATTCACAACCTCGAGACGAGGGTTTGCACAAAGTCAACTGTCGCATCTCAACCCCCACCCATATTGGACATGTTTTGGTGCTGAGTTTCAGCCTGCTGCTGCAGCAGGAGATTCTCCCCAAGTGGTAGTCAGATCGAAGGACAGATGATCACACTCTCCTTGCCCAATCCAGAGTCACTGAGTTGGGCCTGGTCGTTCCTAATCTTCAGAACTATGGGAAGGCGAGGCAGTGGTGGAAAGGCATGTAGGAGACCTGTGCTCCACTCTATCTAGAATGTTTCTAAGAGAAAGAGCCTTCTTGGAAAATCCAGCATGCCAAAATCTTCGACAGTGCAAATTCTTGACGGAGGGAAACAGGTCTAGCCAGGATTCACTCAATTTCTAGGAGACTGCCGGTGCTGCCTCAAGATTTAATCACCACTTGTGAACTGCCAGCTGTTAACGGCTGAGGTAGTCCACCCTGCTGTTCAAAGATCCCACCAGATAGTTCACGATCAGAGACATGCCCTGTTGCTGCAGCCAACTTAAGAGACAAAGAGCCTCCTGACAGCAGCCAGGACCCCACCCCACCCTGCTGGTTATAGTACCTCATGGTAGTGGTGGTGCTGTCCTTGAGTACATGAACTAGCGTCCCATTAATGGATGGTAGGAAGGCTTTCAGAAGCAGGTGATTGGCTTGTAACTCCAACACACTGAAATAGTCAGGTCTCCACCGGTGACTATAGGCTTCTGTACTCCACCTCTCCCAGATAACGTCCCCAACTCAGCAAGATACATCCATCACCACGGTCAGCTACGGGTGGGGCAAGATAAGTGGTCTGCTGCTGGTCAGCTGTGGTTGAGCAGTCACTAATGCAAGCCTTTTGCAATCTCTTCTGAAACCTGGATGGAATATGAGAGGTTCCCCTGGCACGGAGCCCACAGAGACCTGGCCCACCTAGACTTCAGGTTACAGTGCAGAGCCCACATATGCCACCTGGCATCGACAACTAGGAAGATACAGGACGATAGGCAGCCCAGAAGCATTGGAACCACTCTCATCAAGACCCAGGCCTGGGGCTGATACACTAGGATCACAGCCTAAATGTCTGTTGTGGAGGCAAGGCCTGAAGTTGCACTGTATTCAGTACGACTCCTATGAAAGATGGCCTATGTTCTGGAGTCAGCTGTGACTTGAGCACATGGATAGATAAACCAAATGTCAAGAGGTTCGACCTCATCTTGAGGTGGTCTACGGCAGACTGTGGCAACCACACTTTAAACACAAAGTCACTGCGCTAAGGGAAAATTGGAATCCCCAACCTCCGAAGATGTGCAGCAACCACTGCCATCACTTTTGTGAAAACCCAAGGAGCACTGATGAGGCGGAAGGGAAGCACAGCAAACTGAAAATGCTAATGCCTCCACTTTGGACTACAAGTAGAGTTTGTGGGACTGAAGGACTGACACATGAAAGTATGCATCCTGCGGGCCCCAAGCCACCATCCAGTCACCTGGATCCAGGGTAGACAGAGCCTGGGCCAGCATGAGCATCTTCAATTTGTCATTCCTTAAGAAGGCATTCAGAGGGCAGAGATCTAAAGTAGGCCTCCGGCCTTGTTCTGAATAAGGAAATAAAGGAATTACCAACCAGTTCCTTTTTCCAGGGCCAGGATCATTTTTATGACTCCTTTGGCCAAAAGAGTCTGAACTCCTTGGAGCAAGATGGACAGGTGCATTGCTGAAATTCGCTCTGATGTAGATGGACATGAAGGAACACACCTATTGGATGTTATATTTTGTCACTCTTGGAGGAAATGTCTGATCCAGCATCCTACCGGGTGCTTGTGTGCCACTAAGGGTGAACTAGAGCATCTTGGAGGCTAATGTGGAAGGATCTAGGAAGTTGCTGCCATGGTGTCCTGGACATGGTCTGCATCATCCTCCCCCCTGAAAGGGGCACGATTGGGAAGGATACTTTCTCGTAGAGGTAGAGGCCTAAGCAGTATGCTGTGGTCTGGCTTTCCTTCGAGTGTTCCAACGCCAGGCTTTTTTGTCAAACAGGTGAGATTCATTGAGTGGCATGTCCATTAAAGAGGCCTCCACATACCCAGAGAAGACTGTGGATCTAATCCAAGGCAGACGCTGAAGCACCACGCTGGTGCCGATTGCCCTACCCAAGCAGTCAGTGGCGTTTAGTCCTGAGCAGATGATGCATTTGGCTGCATCCTGAATGGTCTGCACCAGGTTGCCCTGAAATTCTTCAGGGACTGCCAGCAATATCTCAACCAACCATATCCCATTAAGCATGGGAATATCTTCCCATCAAACAACTAGCATAGGCTGACCAGAGGCTACCCTGGCTGAGTCTGTCAGGGCTTCACTGAATGGTAATGGGGGCTCCGAGGTGGTCTGCCCGGGTTTCAAAACCTCAATCAAGACATGAGTGTTGGCAGCTGTAAATCCAATGCCTCCACTGCCCATCTCCTCATTACCGCAAAAGAAACACGGTCTTCCTTTGATGGCCCAGAGGGAGAACACAAGCCAGTGTCAGGGGAAGTGTCAAACCGACTGCCATCCAGCAAGTCCATGTACAGGTCGCCATCAGAGTTGAAATAATCTCTCTCATCCCCATAATCATCTCCAAAGGCCGGTTGATTCTGATGAGAGTCAGAATCAAAAAGATCTTGGAGCACTGGAGTGTAGCTGCGTGGCAAAGGCAGGGTGTTGTGAGTCAGACTGAACTGTGCATCAGTAGGGCATCAGGACACTACCTTGGTTGAATTCATGTTGGATTTGGCTCTAATTCGATAGGACTATGGGAATGAAGTAATTCTGTGGGGCCAGTGGCATCAATGTCACAGGGACCGGCATGGATTTCGGTGCCTGATTGAAGTCAGCGGTGGCACGGAACCCAACGTGGGTTCAGGAGGCGCAGACGACACCGAGGGAGGACCCACCAGTGGGAGACCACCCAAGGCCTCTGTGGAACCCTGGAGCCTGAAGTTATGCCAGAGGGAGACGGAGTATTGCCAAGGATTCACAACATTGCCTCTCTAAAGGCCTTAATCCATTGGGTCACCACCACTGGACCCACAAACACTGGGTCAGTGGCAGAATGGGATCCTTGGCAGGAAGCCAGGAATGAGACTGAGGCATCCCAACATTCTCGCCATTTCTCTGATTGGCAGGATTTGGACAAATCCTGCTTCCCCTTAATGTGCGCCCGCTTCTACTTACCTGAGAGACTTGGAGCCCGACAAGGACCAGTGACTGGAATGACCCCTACAGCGGGAAAAGTTCTGCACCCTCAACTTCGAGTGCGAGCGGGACTTCAGAGGATTCTTCTGGTATTCAGCAACATACAGCTTCAAATTGTAGTACCGGATTGCTTTCATATTCATAAGAGCATATTCCTTGCAGGACTTGGAGTAGTGGCTTGAACCCAGTCACAGAGGCATACCTCGTGGGGATCCATCAGGTATATGTTCTGTAGTTATAGCAGGAGACCGAGAACCCTTACAGTGGAAAAAAAAATATCAACATTTTCAGGAAAAATACCTCATCAACTGACAAGAAAGAAATTGAGAGTGAGCTTCAGATCCGAGTACCAAGGCATGGAAAGAAAGAAACCGATATTCATGCATAGGGGAGGCGATTATACGAGGATTGATCGTCACCTGTGGGTGGGAGCGAAGTTGACACAGAGCAGCACAACACCATTTACCAACATGTGGGAGCAATGCTGTTTAAATCCTCCACATTCAGCCTGGAAATATTGGATGAAGAATCCGCAGTTAGAAGTATCCATCAGAAAAGACATAGAACATTAACTTAAATGTGCACTGAATAACTATTTTATATATATTTAATTTAAAATAGCCACAAAGAATAAATCCGGACGTTAAAATTTTTATGTAATATGTATTAAATTACTTATCTATATTAATTTTATTTATCTATTAATGTAAATAACCTTAAATACTAATAAGTATTTAAGAAGGGTGGCGTTTTTTAGAATTTTAATATTAAACTAACTTTAATGAATTTATAAATAATGATTTATATATTTATTTTCAAATTAAACAAAACATATATATATTTATTTTTAAAGTAAAACAATATTTCCGATGAGGTGTTATATAAGCCCCGGCCTACATTAAGGGAGTACGATTCAGTACCTGCGAGCCACTATGTGCGGTGCTGAACTTACTCCAAGGCTGAGTTATAATACATTTACAATTGTTTTGGGACCTTTTTGGCAGCAGTAACTTTAGAAGTGCAGTGGCTTACTCTTGTGGGTGGGTGGGTGGTTGGGTGTTTTATTTGTGCATGTCCCTCCATAAACCCCTCTTTACCCTCACATTTTGGTTTATGTATTGTCCATTTCCCAGCTAGAAGCCCCATCCCTCCCACATTTACTACTAAAACGTAGGCCTATTTGTGTGGAGATCTCCGCACGTCCGTTTGTGAATTGCAATTTGTAGTATGTGAGTAATAATACTGTGGAACCACTTAACGTACCACAAAATGCAGTTTGTGAACAGGTATTGTTAAAAACAAGTAGCATTGGCAAAGCCAACAGATTTGACGTTCAGACTTGGGTGGTGATGAAAGAAATTTTAAAAATGCCTTTCACACTGCAAAACTATTAAAGTGTTTCTTTGTGTAACAATCGTGGAAGAGAAAAATAATTACATCTGTAATGACAGTGTACTTTTGATATGTAAATTAGTCCCTTGTGCTTTCCAGTGGAAGCAGAAAGATACAGCCAATGGAAAGAAAGTGAAAATAAAATGCTCCTTTGGGCTGATCCAAAATGTGATTGACCTGTCTCAAACAAATGCCTGAAGGTTGCTCAGCCACAGAAGTCAATGGTTTAAGGAAGGTGGATAAACCAAAGCCCCTTAGAGCATGTACAGAGGTCAATATGTATGCAGTGAGTGGTGCAAGTGCCATTACACACCAAGTGAACAAGTTACTTACCTTCGGTAATGGTTTTTCTGGTGGATACAGTATCTGCCTCTGGATTCCTCACCTTTTGAATACCGCCTGCGTCATCATTCCGCGGAAATTCTTTCCTAGCTCTCTCACGTCGACGAGAACGTCATAATAGCAAGGCTCCGCTCGCGACTCCGTATGACGTCATCGGAGCCATAAGAAGACCTTGTCGACGTGCTGACGTCAGTTCCACCCATTTTTTCCATGCCACCAAGGCAAACGGGCGGACCGACACATTTTCACATGTATACACAATATACCAAATATATATATATATATATATATACAAATGCATAACCAATAAAAGCATGGAAAAAGGGCAGCAGACCACGCATTTCCCATTATTTAAACACCAGCATAAAAAGGACATATTAAAAAACATTCATGTCAAACAGTTAAAGCAATTTTTTTTAGAAACAGGTGGACAACGGGGAGGCGGGTGGGACCGTGAGGAATCCACCAGAAAAAGCGTTACCGAAGGTAAGTAACTTGTTCTTCTGATGGATACTTCTGCCTGTGGATTCAATTTTGAAATGAATCCTAAAGCCGTACCTCTCCCTGAAGAGAGTGTCCACCTGACTAGACAAAAAAATATTGCAAAACTGAATGAGAAAAATGACCATCCCTCCTAATCTCCAAATCCAAGCAATAATGCTTTGCAAAAGTATGGAGGAAGGCCCAAGTTGCTGCTTTACAAATATCAATAACAGAAACACCTCTAGCCAAATCAGAAGAAGATTTAGCTCTGGTGGAACGAGCTATGATACCTTCAGGAGGGTCCTTTTTGGCCAAGGCATAGCCAATCTTGATGCACACATGATCCACCTGGAGAGAGTCCGCTTGTGCACAGCCTTGCCTTTCATTCGCCCAATGTAGCCCACAAACAGCTGATCTTCCAGGCTCAGATCTCTTGTTCTGTCCAAATAAAAGCAGACAGCTCTCTTAGGGTCCAAACAACGAGTGGAGGCATCCGTGATCACTATGGCCACCGGTGGAGGAGGCTGAAAGGGCTTTCCTTGAGACAGGTTGCCCTGCACACTCCACCAAATCAGCTCCGCTCCACTGCAACGTCTCTGGAGATTCTGACCTTCTCCCCGATATCTCCATTGTGTTGAAATCACTGCCTGCGGAAGCACCACTGGAGTGCCCCCATGTGCTAGCGTGCATGACTGACCAACAATATGCAGGAAGCGAACAGACCGAGCAGGCGTAGAACCTTCAGAACTTTGAACAACCGCTCCATCGTGAAACAAAGGAATCATCTCCTGAATGTCGAAAATCCTCTGCGGAGGCGGAAACGCCCGACACACAGTAGTGTCCAGTATTGCCCCAACAAACAGGCAGCGCTGAGAAGGCACCAGGTGAGATTTGGGTACATTTATTTAGAAACCCAACTTGAACAACAGTTGCGTTGTTGCATGCAAATGGCGCAACACCAACTCTGGAGACTGCTTTCAACAGCCAATCGTCCAGGTAGGGGAAAACAGGAACTCCTGGCCTTCCGAGATGTGCTGCTACCATCACCTTCGTAAAGACTCAAGGTGCGGAAGTCAGACCGAACAAAAGACCCGCAAACTGGTAGTGTTGCGATCCTACCGTGAACCGGAGATACTTCCGATGCGACTTCAGGATGGGAAGATGAAAACACGCATCCTGCAGATCGATGGACACCATCCAGTCCTCCTGTTGCAGCACAAGAAGAACCTGAGCCAAGGTCAACATTTTGAACTTTTCCTGCCTGAGGTAAAGATTCAAAATCCTGAGGTCCAAGATCAGCCGTCCCTTTTGGGGATCAGGAAATACCGAGAGTAGCACCCTTGACCCCTTTCCTGCTCCGGAACTACATCTATCGCACCTTTCTGTAACAAGGTAAGAACTTCCTGCTGCAGAAGCAGCAAGTGGTCCTCTGAACACCGACCCTGGCAAGGAGGGTAAGGAGGAGGAAACTCTAAAAAAGGGAGGGTGTACCCATTCTCTACAAGATTTAATACCCAACGGTCTGAAGTAATCGATTTCCAATCTTTTTTATTTATTTTTTATTTTGCAATAAAATAACAGTAACCAGGAGGCACAAAATTAGATCATATAGACAGCCAGGCATTACATCTTAGTCAACTTGCTTTTTAAATTATCTATCGATTGAGTTGTAAGCTTCAGTCATCAGTGTGTCGTCACATACATGCACGTAATACCTCACATGCAAATCAGTTTTCTGTTGCACAGATCTTCATATCGTTCCTTCAGGGTATTGTGGTATAAGCGGTAAGGTGCATAGCTTCCCCCTGTATATGTTCCACCCTTTGCACAGCCGTATCCATTTTTTTGGGCACCCCCTGCGTACATATTCAGTCTTTTCAGCTACCATAGCTATATCCATGTCTTTACACCATTCTGCGAGTGTGGGGGCGGCCGCTGCACTCCAGTGTCTTGCGATATTCTTTTTTGCCATCATCATTCCCAAGGTTGCCCATGTCTGTCGTGTGATATTAAGTTCTGTGGGTTCCCATATGTTTAAAAGGCAGCGCTTGGGTTCGGGCGGGACTGGGTCACCACTGAATCGTGTGATTTTTCCCATCACCAACCTCCAATATTTCACTATCTCAGGGCACTCCCAGATAGTGTGGGAAAAAGTGCCAGGCGCCCCACATCCCCTCAAGCAAAGTGGAGTGTCCGTTCTCCCCATGTGGTGGAGTGTCAGTCGTGTGTAGTACACTCTATGTAGGATCTTAAGTTGTATCAGACGAAGTCGGGAGGGGATTGCCACTTCCCTGGGTGAGGCTAATGCGTCCTGCCAGTCTGAGTCGTCCAGGTCACCCAGTTCCGCGACCCATTTATCACGGAGCTTTTGCATGGGGTCAGGTGCATTGTTGATGATGATTTTCCGATGCGTCATGGAAATTGCCCTTTTGTCCATATGCTCTGTGAGTAACAGGTCATCTAATGGCGATGCCTCGGGTAAGTTGGTGGCGGGCGGGATTGCTGCCTCTAAGGCGTGTTTTATTTGATAATATCGGAAACGCTCCGTTGGTGTCATCCCAAATTTGAATTGGAGTTGCTCGAATGTAATCATCTTCCCCGTACCCAGAGGTCCCCGACCTTGGAGATGCCGATAGCATCCCATTGTTGGAATCCCTTGCTCTTACTCAGTCTACCCAGTCTATCCGTGACCCAAAGTGGTGTGGCCTGTGTGATTTTGTTATGCCAGCCCATTGTTTGGCCATATTTGGAGGGTGTGTTTCGTCGGACCCAGCAGGGCCTGCGGCTTGCCGTAGATTGCACGATACGGACCTTTGTCTCCCATTCCTACCCTATCCAGCCCGTAAGCCGGGTCTGTGTGAGGGACATGCAGCCAATTGTTTATTACAGTTAGTTGGGAAGCCCAATAGTAGGTCTGGATATTAGGAAGTGCAATTCCACCATCGTACCATGTTCGACACAATTTAACCATTGCTATGCGCGCCTGCTTGTTGTCCCAGAGTAGCTTAGTGACCTCTGCTTCTATAGCTCGGAAGTAGGATTGGGGAATCTGGGAAGGGGTATATTGGAGGGCGTACAGAAAACGTGGTAAGGCCATCCTTTTTAAAGAGCCCCGCCCTACCTAAGAGTGTTAACGGTAGCGATTGCCAGTGCTTAGTGTCTCGCTGCAACCGTTGCAGTGGGGCGTGTAGATTGAGGGCTGTGAATATCTCGGGGCTGTGCGTTATATATATCCCTAAGTATTTAAAGTGGTCTGTCACTATTTTAACGTTGCAGCCAGCTAGTAGTCGAGGCGGATGGCCATGTAGAACATAGAACACGGATTTCGCCCAATTGATTGTGTATCCTGAGAATCTCCCATAAGATTCACAGATATCTAGGAGGCATGACAAAGAGCTGCTCGGAGAGGCCAGGTATAGGAGAATATAGTCTGTGTACAGCGATATACGGTCTTCATAGTCAGTAGTCCATCGGAGCCCACGAATGAGCGGGTCCTGCCGTACCCACGCTGCCAGGGGCTCCAGAATAAGGGCGAAGAGCAGTGGCGATAGTGGGCAGCCCTGTCGTGTGCCGCGATGCAGTGCAAATTCTCTGGAGATGTGGCCATTCGCCACCACGTGCGCCAGGGGATAGAGTTGTATCCACGAGCAGAACTTGGGGCCCAATCCCAGCTTTTTGAGGACTGCAAATGGGAAAGGCCACTCGACCGTGTCGAAGGCCATTCTTGCATCCAATGAGAGTATAATGGCGTCCTCCTGGATCGTGTGCCTGCGCCCCATAACTCCATGGAGGCGTCGTAGGTTTATAGCCGTATTTCTCCCTGGCATGAAGCCCGATTGGTCTGGGTGTATTAATTTGGCTAGATACGGTGTGAGTCGGTTGGCCAAGGTTTTGGCCAGGATTTTGGCTTCGGCATTTATCAGGGATATAGGCCTGTAAGAGGTGCAGTCTGCCTGGGGTTTCCCAGGTTTGCAGATGGCCACTATAGTCGCCAAGCGCTGGTCTCGTGGTAGTTCTCCCGCCTCCATACCCGCCTCGAACATTGCTAAGAGATGGGGTGCCAAGGTCGTAGCGTTACTCTTAAACCATTCCATGGGGATTCCTTTGGGGCCGAGGGCCTTCCCCGACTGAATTTTATGAATTGCTAAGGACAGTTTGTCTGCCGTAAGCTTTGCTTCTTGGAGCTGAGACTCCTCCGCTAGTTTAGGAAGCCAGATGTCACGGAGGAAGTCATCTAGCTCCTCCTGCGTGTGAATGTGCGGAGGCATAGAATTGTTCATAATGGTGTGCTAGGAGACCTACCACCTCTTGTGGGTTCTGCGTGGTAGCTCCCGTGGGCAGGCTGAGTTCTGCCACCCATCTGTCCGCTTTCTCGCGCTTATCAAGCCAGGCCAGCAGTTTGCCCGCTTTGTCGCCCATTTCTTATATTGTATGCTGTTTTGCCGATAGTCGTGACTTAGTATCTTCCCATAGATACCCTTTGTATTCTTGCTGTTTGACCAATAGCCTATGCGTGATATCGTCAGAGGGTTCTGGGCCCAGATCCCTCTCTAAATCAGCGATCTCTCCCTCAAGTGTCTCCATTTGCTGGGTCGCTGCCTGCCCCCAGGAACGCGGTGAGCCCGCTCCACTGAGAAGTAGTTGGAGAGTCCTTTTGGTTGCAGGTGATTCTTAATCAAGTCCTCAACAAATATATCCATGGCAGGACCCCCTGTTCCCTCCGGCACACCTACGATGCGGATGTTATTGCGACGAGCGCGACCTTCGAAATCATCCAGCTTTGCCGCCATTTGTTATCCAACTCATGCTGCTTCATTTGGTTCTTTAATGTATGTGTGTCTGTGCTTAATTCTTTCGTGGTCTTTTCTGCTTCCGAAACTCGCAAACTAAGGTTGCGAAAGTCCAAGCGTATGAGGGATAGTTCGGTGGTGACTGTGTCTATGCGGGATTCCAGTGACGCATGGACCTTGTAGAGCGTGGCCATAATGTCTTGCAATGTAACATCATTTGCTGGTGTGGGGCCTTTACCTGCTGCGTCATCCGCCGCAGCCCCCTTCGGATCAGTAGCCTCGCTCTTGGAGTATGCATATTTCTCCAGTCTGTTCTGTTGGGTCCCTCTTGGGCCCCGGCCCCACATGGCGCCCCTACCAGGAGCACCCGGCGTTGCGCACCCGGGAACAGCCGGTGATATTCACCGCCGCCTGCCTACGCCTTTCGGTCTGGCGCGCGGCCTGTCGAGTTTCTCACCAGCCATAGGGTGTCACTGGTCCCAAGAGGGGGGGCCGTTCCCAGCTTTGTAGTATGACCCCTTCGACCGTGACCGGTGGTACTGCACGGGTCCCGCCGCCCACAGTAGGATGGTTGCTGCCAGCATGTTCGCCGGTCACTTGATGCGGGGGCTCTCCCAAGCCCGGAGACACCCCCCCGCCGCCACCGAGATTCTATGAGGCACAGAGGTGGGGGCTGGGTAGTAGGCGCCTTGGACAGTCGCCGGCACCCTCAAGCGGATCTTGGTGCCTGCGATGCGGTGGTCGCTGCCAGCGGGTCCACCCGATAATCACTGCAGGAGTTCTCTCGGGCCCAGAGGCCCCCTCCTGTTGCTGCTACTATTGTGTGGCCGATGGGGGTGGAGGCCGGGCCCCGAAGACTCTCACGGGGCCACCACCCCCCACCCTGTCCCCCACAGTTGGACCTCTTTCACTGGAGCGGCGGCGCCGATGAATGGGCTCCCGCTCCCCCACCGCCGGCTCAGGACGGAGTCAATCCGGGCAGCGCTTTCCGCCTCAGCGCCGTCTGTAGCGCCCAGTCCGCGAGGCCAGTCCGCGCCCATCAAGCACCATACCTCATTTGGCGGCAGAGGGTATGCGGCCACGATGGGGAGGAGGCGCCCCCGCGCCCGGTCATGCCGACGCCGGTGTCACACCCTCGGGTCTCTCGCCGGGCCAGCCCGCACTCGAGTCCCCAGCTCAGCGCACGGTCGCAGACCGCACCGTGCGCCCACCGCGGATCTCAGCTCCAAGCGTCGACGGGGGTCAGCTGATGTGCTCCTTGGATGCCGCCAGAGTTCCGACGGCTTGGGCGGCCAATAGTACTCTGCTGCAGGCACGGATCAGTGGTCGGATGTTAGCTGTGGCCTTCGGGTGTTCCGGAGCTCCGCTACTCCGCGGCCATTTGCATCGGCAGCAAACTCTATTTCCAATCTTGTAGAATATGGGACACCCGACCCCCTACTCGACCAACATGTTATAAGATGGGGGATCTAGAACTGCTTTCCTGAGGCACCAACGGTGGATGAAGGAGAAGAGGAGGAGGAGGACTGCTGTCGAGGGGCTCCTCTAAGACTGCCCCTGTTTTTACCCCTGTACGATTTGTACAAAGGATTCTGCTGCTGGCCCTGTTGAGGTTGCTGGTGGCCACGAAAGGAAGCAGCCCTTCCAAAACCACAATACCGCTTGTAGCTGTGTCTTCTAGACTGCGTTTGAAGGCCCAAAGATCTTGCAGTCATCTCTGCTATCCTTAAAAGGTTGTAAGGCAGAGTCAGCTTTAGTGCCAAAAAGTCTCACACCATCAAAGGGCAAATCCAACAGGGTTGCCTGAACATCAGGAGATAATCCAGATGACCTCAACCAAGCTTGTCTCCTTGTTGCTACAGAGACCCCATCACAAGAGCCACAGAGTCAGTTGTGTCCAAACCTGATTGTATAACTTGACGGGCTGCAGCCTGAGAGTCAGGAAGGGCCTCCAGGAAATTATTCCTATCATTCTCAGGCAACTTTGGAGCCAGCTGCTTGACAGAGTCCATAAGAGCATGGATATATCTCCCAAGTAAACAGGTAGCATTAGTGGACTTTAATGCCATACTCACAGAAGAAAATACTTTCTTTGCCGATTGCTCCATTTTTTTAGAATCCCTATCCCCTGGAATAGTTTGGAATGAACCAGAAGATTGTTTTGAGCAAGAAGCCTGGACCACCAGACTTTCAGGAGATGGATGCGATGAAAGAAGCGCCGGATCCCCAGGAGCTGGCCTATACCTCCTTGCAATGGACCTAGAAACTGCTGGAACAGTCAAGGGGTTTTGCCAGAATTCTAAAATAGGCTCTGTTAAGGCCTCATTGAAGGGCAGAAGTGGCTCAGAAACTGCAGCAGATGTATTTAAAATCTCCGTTAGATTGTTAGATTTCACCACAGCTGTAGGTAACTGCAGATCAAGCAACTCAGCTGCTTTCCTTATTACAACGCGATAAGGAGCAACATTCTGCAATACTCCAGCCTTAGGAGATGAGAGTTCATACTCGGGGGAAGTATCCAATCCACTGGCCTCCAGTAAAACTTCAAACTCGTCCACAGACTCGACAATTTCCCCTTCCTCCTGTTCCTGTCTATATTCCTCCTCTTCAAGCAGCCTCTGTGCATCCCTCCTAGAGAACTACTTCAGAATCGGCGTTGGGGCGCCAGACACGGCGCCGGTGACGATGGCATCGGCGTCGATGGAGGACCTTCAGATTCAAACCTCGGCGTCGATCGAATCGACGGCTGAAGGAGTCTGGGGAACCGGAGTGGAAGACCTCGGCGCCAGAAAATGCCAAGCCGGAGTCGTCGGCAAGAATGGCACGAAGGGCACCTGGGCATACTGGTGAGGTACACCCAAATTAAAGGCCAAAGGACCCATGGGGCCCAAAGGCGCACCAGATGGGTTAGAGGCTCTGGCAAACATGCCGAACATCTCATTTAAAAAATGTGGAGGGTCTGTTCCAGGACCAGGAAAAGGAGGATAATGATCCGTACCTTCCTGAGCAGGTATCACCTGAGGCGGATCTGGAATTTGCAGAGCCGGTGAAGACGGCGCCCGCACAGGCAAAGCCACACGAACAGGAGAAAACTACGTGGGCGTCGGAGTCTAACTTGGAGCCGGAGAACCTTTAGGCGAAGAGCTCCTCGATGCCGGGGACATCGGAGCCGGAGATTGAACCGGCGTCGCCCGAGGAGAAGGAGTAGAAGATGGAGATACAGAGCCGCTTACCTGGAGAAGGCGACCTCGAAGCCTTGTTCTTCGACGAACAGCGCCGAAACCATGCCTCTTCTTCGACCTGTGTTTTCTCGACTTTGAAGTGTGAGAAGACGCTGACTTTTCACGCTTTTGACCCTTCTTCTCCTTTTTGGCTTTGGCTATAAAGAGTTTAGCCTTGCGTTCTTTAAAGGCTTTCAGATTCATCTTCCTGCATCTTCGACACCCTTTGACGTCGTGATCGGAAGATAAGCACCACAGGCAATCATCATGGGGATCTGTGATCGACATGTGGCCACCACATTCCCTGCACGGCTTGAATCCGGACTTCTTGGAAGTAGCCATCTGAAATCTTTAAGGAAACAAAGTATTCACAAAGAAAATGAAGAGTCCCTAGAAAAAACCGTTACGCATCGACGGCGTGGAAAAAAGGGAACTGACGTCAGCAAGCCGACGAGGCTCCGATGACGTCATACAGAGTCGCGAGCGGAGCCGTGCTATTAGGACGTCCTCAACGATGTGGTAGAGCTAGGAAAGAATTTCCACGGAATGCTGGTGCAGGGGGTATTCAATAAGTGAGGAATCCACAGGCAGAAGTAGCCTTCAGAAATAAAAAATATAAAGTTATTTTTTTGTTGGCTACCTTCATTCTATGTTATTGCATCTTATCAGCCTGTACGTTAATGCACCATCTTAATAGCAGGATGGGAGACTGCTTTCACAGCAGTTTTTTAGAGCTCTGGGTGCCCAGTACACTCTCCCTGAAGCACATAAGATGCCTGTGCTGTAACGAAAAGTCCCTTGTATGATTATAGATGTGCACCTCTGAGTGCCCTCACTGTGATGACATCTGGATCCTTGGTAACGATTTTTGGTCATGGACGAACATGGGTCGTACATGTGCACTATGACCAGGGCCTGTAACATGGACTGCTTAGATCGGGAGGAGCACCGAAAGCATTACCCTCAAGTGGTGGAAGGCTCTGCCTTCATCAGGAGTTAAGTAGTACGAGAGCGATGGTGGCAGCATGCCGTCTTTTTAGTGATTAGTAAACTAAACAGGGCTCTTTTTATCTGTGTTATGGGATTGGTATGTCATGGCCCTCTTGGGTAAAGTTCTGCTGCCGTGTGCTTAAATCACCCTTTTCCTGCATTGGATTGTGTGCAGCACTGAGATGTATGTGTGCCTGTAGGAAGGTACTGTGCATCAGGAGATGGTCCACATGGCTGCGTGCGAGTTTTGGGATACCTTTGTGTCTGAGAAGGAGGAGCAGGGTGAAGTAGATGTTCGTCCCCCCCCCAGACAGATTTGTGGACTGCTGCATTACTGAGAGCTGGGTTAGATACACACTGGAGGGAGGAAGAGCCAGGCGAGTGTGCGACTCGGATTCTGAGTGGAGGTCGCTAGTCAAAGGGTCCTGGCGACATCCAAGTAAGGACATGGGGCTGATAAGAGAATAATAAAGAGTAGATCGGTGCCCTTTGGGAACCTTTTGATGCACATATCACTGAAAGTGACATCGAGGTGAGAATCTTTAGGCACTCCATTGCCTGTGTTTGGGCTATCAAGATTAGAGACTGTCCTGCTGTGATAGACTGATTTCTGGAAGAAGAGCGGAACAAAGGAATTGGCACAGAACACAACGTTCAATGACATTTTCAGACATTAATCACAAGTGTGTCTGGAAATGGACTATAAAAAGGGAAAACTTGAGACTCCCAAATTGTCAAACTGAAGCTGTATGTCAGTGTGGAAAAGTTCAGCATGAGTTCGTGACCAGGACTGGGGACTAAGGGTCTCCCAGCATCCCATGCTGGTGGAACGGATATCATCCAGAGTATTCAAGAGCACTCCCCTGGAGCACCAGGGTCTGCCTGACCCAAGGCCAGTTGGCCCTATGAGGAGAAGGAGATTGCCTGGTGGGCGCAAGGTCCAGTGTGGGTCCTTCTGAGAGGATCATGGAAGCAAAGTGAGAGATTTTGGTCTGTTGAGAATAGCGTGCTGCTCAGGATGTCTGCCGTTGTGTGCTGTGCGGCCCCCTTATGCCTTGTGAGGGACATAGAGAGGACTGGACTGCCATACCAGTTGGGATGATAGCCCGTATGCGTTGTGGAACCCCCCTGATGCTAGGAGGGGGCTGCTGTTGACAGGAAGGATCACCAACATAGTGCCACACAGCTGCGAAGGGAAGGGTCATTGCCCCTGGTAGTGCTGGGACTAAAGACCAGGCACGGTGACACATGGACTTTTGCTAAAAGTTCTTGTAGAACTTCTAAGACTTGGATGTCGCCACATGCGAATAGGGGAATAACCAGTCCATAGATGAGGAAGTGGGACAGGAGTGGACGCAGGTAACGCTCGCAGGTCTGCCATAACAAGACTGTGTATATTATTTGCAGTGTAGTGTATCATACATTGTGTTAGTAGATAAATACTCCTTTTCCCATAAAATCAAGTATTTGACTTGACAATCATCGATTGGGGTTGCTGAGCATACTGTGGGTTGTGAATCTGTGTTCACCTTACACCTACCTCCTTGCCAAAAAGCCTTAGATTGCTCGACCCGTACAACCACAGAGTCAGGTGTGGACGGGGTACCTGGCCCAGTTGCTCAGATACCATAGAAGACAGGACCCATGGGCATCTGGAGTAAAAGGTCTTAACCACCACGGTTGAGCCCCAGTAGCTTGTGCTTATCCCGTGGCCCTCTGGAAGCACGTGCATCTACTTACCATCGGTTGGAATACACCCACGCTGTTAAATCTACTAGAAAAAGTCTAGTGATTTTTGTCTGATGAAAGTAGCATGAAGGTGAGGGTGTCAGTTACAGGTAATGCCAGGAGGACTAGGAGTAGACTACTATGATGGGACTGACATTTTCTGGTCTAAGAGACAGACCCGCAGAAATAGTTATCTTTTTTGATGAGATTCCAGGTACTTTGTCTGCTTTCACATGCGGGAAGACCATCCTGGAAGCTGCAATCATCACAACAAAGTGACCTGTGAAAAGACCCAGAGACAAAGATAGGGTTGTAATTAAGTGGCTAATCCTTGCTGTATATGGACTGACTTATCCTGGATTTCCTTGCCCTCCATAAGAACATGTGGCACGATGAGCAGTGCTGTTATTTGTGAGACGAGGAGATTGAAAATGCTTTTATTAATTAGAACTTTTGTAAAGAATAGGTCATACCTCACGGGTGAAGGAATGCTTTACAAATAAGTGATGCAATGGTAAAGAGATTCAACTATTATTATGGGCCAGGAGAGAAGATGATATCTGAAATATTGCAGCATTTGGACAAATACATATAAATATTGCTCACAAAAGACAACTGATTCAGAGTGAGGTCAACAGAGGCAGGAACCTAGTAAACTAGTAACAAAGGATTTGTGGAAATAGCACTAGAATAAGATATTTCTTGAACATCCTGTATAAAAAGCTTGTCCGAATCTTAGGGATAATAATTTTCTCAAAATGATGTTCTGTAAAATCTGCTTTTTCAAAAGTAAACGTTGCAGGAGGAGGGTGTCAGTGCTCCATTCCAGACCTCTACAGATAGGAAACCTTTGTGGCAAGTAGTTTGGCTCCTTCGAGCTTATGGCTCTGTTCCTGAAAGATGCCAATTTGATCTTCTGGCTCCACAGAGCAGCCACCAAAGGGTGATGGAAGAGGTTTGGTCAAAAGACTTAATTCCAGACCCCACACATGCCTGCAGGGAATTGGGCTGACTTCAAAGGTGCAAACTGTATCTTGGATATCCCAGAGAGTAAAGAGTTACCTTAGTCTAACCTAGATATTAAAAGGACACTGCTATAAAAAAAAAGTGAAAGGAGTAGGTGATTTTTATTTAAAATAAATAACATTTATAAGCACTTTGTTGCCTTCAAGCACAGATTACTAGATATGGTTTCTAGATGGCTTAAATTAAGTACAACTATGTACTTTGAATTGCTTGGGGGTATTACCAAAGAGTATAGTTGACTGAAATAAAATAAAGATACTTGATAAAGATATTTGTGCCTCAGTAGGCACCCTTCTGTTAATAAATTGGCCTGTGCAGCTATGAGGAAAATGACCTGGCAGGGTGAGGTTTTGGGGTGAATGATCTTACATAAATCCCTGTGCTTTTGCAAAACATATGAAATTGGTTCTTTGCGCTACAAAGTGCTAGAGTTAATTAAATATTTGTATGAACTTAAAGCCCATGAAGTCTTTAATATTCTAAAGTTTCACAGCAGGTAATTAATGATTGGCTAAATACATAATAAAAAAGTTAATAAAGTTAGTTCAATGATAATGTTGTTTGTATTAAAAAAAATCTGAGCAAGCCTATTCCAACTCAAGAATTACAAAACCTCCCTAGTAGTGCTTTTGGCTAAGGTATAACTGTTCGGGTTTGCAATGGTCTTTTTACAAAATATTTTTTATTTCAATGAAAATTCAAGTAATTTCTCTTCTGAATGAACCTTGACTAAGCAGAGCAAAGAATGGCCAAATTTGGCTTAAAATCAGTTTCAATGCAGAGTTTAAGGAATGAATTAAAAAGAGAGACATTCTTTTCTAGTAATCAAGATGCTGATGTCATCCACAAACATGAGGACCAGAAAGGATCTCCAACATGGTAAAAGAAGATCAATATATGATAAGACACCTGCTGCTTTGAAAATGGCACAACCTGTCTGCAAGCCAGCAAGCATTTTCCAAATTCATCTTATAAAAGCTGGGAAACATAGCAGGTTCAGGAGTGGCATTTAAAATAACAGCCTTGAACAGATTTTTACTTTAGCTTGGTGGTTGAGCAAACTCGACACACTAGCAAAAAAGTTTGATCTTTTGATAGCATCATATTGTAGAACTCTTGCAGTGACCTGTTCAAATGCATCCAGTGGTTAAAACTAGAACACAAACCAAGTGCAGGAGGGGCACCTACAGGGAACAGCATGTTGGTGGATTTTCATAAGAGCGCAGTGACCTAGTTGAAAGCTGGGTTGTAGTTAGAGGGGCAGGCAACACGCCACTTAGATAGCCCACTGAAGTCTGAAGATAGATCTTGTAAGTACATTGTGTAGACCCTGTAATCAATTCTGAAACAAGACATCTTAGTCAAAACACTTACAGGAGTTAGGTGAGTAACAAGAACTGAAGCATGATAAGAATATATATATCTTTTATTACATGCGTCTAGTAGCTATCAAAAAGTAGTAATTCACAAATTAATAAAAACAATGCAAACTAAAATAATGTACATGTTTATACACTTGATAAAAACATTACTAACAACCAAAGGCACACCTGAAATAACAGAGTATTCCTGAAAGTACAAGGATATACAGAGAAGAGCACATCACCACAGAAAAGTGTTGAGTTCCATCTTTTCCTGTTGTGCTAGTCCCAAAATCATAGGCACCCTAAGTGCAGACCGCTACAGCGGTTTTGGCTTAAAAAGTTAAACGTGAAACATCCCTTTGCCCAAAGACCGTTGTGTTCACTCAATGGAAACTATACCTCATACCAATGGACAAGTATTAGTAATAGCTATATTATCCAGAAGAACACAGAGCTGGAGTTAGAATGAGTCATACGCAGAGATTGGAGTTTCAGTTTTCACGTTACTCAAAGAAGGAAAACAAACCACCTAAATGGTGACCCCATAATCGGCTCACTATTTAAATGGGCGGATATGAAATAAGGATGTTTTCCACAGACGTCTTTTGCCTCATCCGTACGTTAGCTGGGCATTTACAAAAAACATTACCAATCACTTTGCAAAATGATCCATCTGTCTGAAATTTTATAGTGATGAATATGAAAGGTGAAATAAGCATTTCTCAGCTTTAGATCACTATCAGAATTTCTATTACATGCAATCATAAAATAACATTTTAAATACTATTGCTCAAACATTAATCAGCAAATAAATTGCATCAAGTTGACATCAACTAATATCAGACTGTTGCATTCCAGGCAAAATCTCAGTCATAAAATCTTTGGTTTGGCCATTTCTAACATGGGCTCCCAAGATCTTTTCTTCCTGTTATGAATCGGCTTATTTTTATTATCTGTAATTTTCTAAACAGAGTGGTGACAGTACAATACATTCAAAGATAGTAGCTCCAACGTGCAGGGCTTTTGATGACATGTATGAGACAAAAGGGCATATAATATTAAACAAAATCACATTTTCTTTGCACCTTATTTGTTCTTAAAATGTAGCAGTATTATCTCCATGGGTTAAGCCTAGCTCTATCAGCAGCAGTAGACACCTTTTCTTCTTTTCCATATTCTCTTACTGGCTCTTACATGTAAAGTTGTTCCAAACTGGACTTCTATAAATGCTACTTACGAATCATCTTTGATATGCTCCCTTTGTGACTAGAGCAGTTCAAACTGTACTAATCTATATTTCACCCTTCATGCCTAGGTCCAAGAGCCAGTCCATTCCTACTTGGTTATCCCTGCATGGCTGATAGAGGAGAGACCTGAAATGCTAACTGGGAGGAGCTAAGTGGGAGCAGAGGAAGGTAGGCCACATTATCCAATGAAGGGGAGTTGGAAGTATGGGACTGACTTAACATACACAGGCTCTGTCTAACACAGATACGTGACATCTTGATATTGGATACCTGGCACCTGATCTGTGCACAAAAAATGAATGGCCATCATATCAGATGTGGAAAAATGACCAGCCATATACAACAGATTTGAGTCGCTTCAAATAGCCTTTATCGTAGGACTCAAAATAAACAAGGACAGATGTTTTACTTAACAAGTTTCTGAAAAAGCTTTGAAGTTCAAAAGACACACCCATACATCACCTGAACAATTACATTCTCTTTAAAGTGGTGCAGTTGCAGTAAAGGGAGATACAAATATAGGATATACCAGTTTCTAGGATTTAATGTGTGCTATTTCAGTATTTTAATCTTCATAACCCTCCCTATCAAGAAACTAACATCATTCATCAACTTATTTTGGCTTGTCTTTGAAAAGGGAACCCTAAAGAGACTTGTAAAGATTTGAATTAAACAATGTCAATATTTGGTACTTCCCACTCATGTGTCTGATCTGTGGCCTCAAACATAGGCCCTAATTCTTTTTCAGACCAAACCTTCTGAACAAATTCCATTAGCATCAGTTATTTGAGAGGGCATATTATTTGTACACTAGTCCAAGTTTCAGACCACAGAATAGGGACTATTGTGCTTAACTGCTTCAGTTATCCTTCCATCTCAGGTGTGCAAACTCAATATGTGCACCGTTCGCCTTCAGGAAGTGTATCAGGTTTTATCGGCCAAACTTCTTTAGGCACAAAATCCTGTGTGGCAAATTCTGTCCTAGTTGAAATCCTGATTCAAGCGCAAATAGAAGTTTGAGCACAATTTGGGATCTGTGGCTAAATCAGTTTCTAAATTAGGAAGAATGGCCGCTAAAGATTATTTCCTTCTTGCTCTTTGGTAAAATAGTGCTTTCAGTTAAAAAAAAACCCCCAAAAAACGAAAGAGTACCACTGATCGAATCTCCAGCATCAAAAGCAATCAGTCACATTAAGTATATTAGTTATTTTCATAATTTGGCAGATTGCTTCTAAAATCAGCATTATTACGAGTACAGTAGTGTCAGAATAAATGTTCTGTGATAAAATAGGATTTACTAGTTAAAAATGAACATACACAAACATTTAAAGGCAAATAAATAGCATTTTAGTAAGGCAAAAAACTGCACAAATCTCATTTAGCATTCTATATTACAATCAATTTATTATTCATCTCTTGTGCTGATGAAAATTAGCAGTACATCTTTCAAGGCCAGAGCAACATCAAAAACACATTTTCTATGCTGTTGTTGAAACAGTGAAGATTTAGAACACAGGGTTTCTCAAAGTGGTAAATTGGAACAAGACATGGAAAAATGAAAATTCAAACCTGGTGTTGACTAGTTCTCATGGACATATGCTGCCAATTGTGTCATGTACTTTAAAATAGTTCTGAAATAATAAAACTATTGTATCTATGCATAACATACTTTTAAAGTCAATACAATTTTATGCCAAAATCTGAGAACTTTAAGAACAAAGGCTGCATAAGTAAAAACAAAGTCTTTACGCATAACAAAATCTAAAAATGTATTTTAAAAACAATTTAAAATTTTCTTTTTTTTCTTGGTACATGCGATCATGTACATGCAGCACATCCCTCTCACTACAGCCCTTTGGAGTGAGAGGGCACAGTCCTCTCACTACAAAGTGCTGAAGGTCGATAGAAGCTTTGCTCTGTTGACAACGTTGTGTTACGAAGAGCAATGAGGTGTAAAGGCTGGGGAAGTTTAGCAATCGATTCCCATTGCTAGCTTCAGTTGAAATTGTAAAGTTATAATATATGTTACACTAGGGATGCATACCTGCTTCAGGGAATAGTGAAACTGGTATGCAAACATTTGAGTTTGACAGGAATACATTTGAGATTGACAAGAATCAAAGTAAACAGTTGTTCACAATGCAGAAACATTCTGGCAAAATTCATCCAAAGTGGATGGATACAGTGCACATGTTTAATTCACAAACATTACATGAAATACAAAGTATTTTCCAGTTAACAAAAGTATTTGTTCTCCTCTTTCCATGTATTATGTTTTCCAAAGGTGAGGTGTACTTACGGCACTGAAGTTGGCAAAATTTCCCTCATCACCAGCCTCCTTATTGGGAGCACTGGGGGCGAACGGGTCAGAAAAAGGTTCTGCTTCTGGTCCTTTGTGAGTACTGCTTTTTAAACTGAAAGGCTGAAATGGATCACTCCGCTTTAAAGAATTGGAAGATTCCTGCTTCTTGATCGAAGACCTTTTTCCTAAAGGTGGAGACAACTCAATTAAAGGAAGCATGGTAAGAAAAGTTATACTTTATCACATGCGTCCAGTATTTATCAAAAACTAGTCATCTAGTAGAGACTATCTACCTGCAGATCCCTTACCTTACAATTATCCCCAGGCGTGCGACTGGATCCGGAAATGTTTCTTGAGCGGTATGTCTGCGCGACGGTAGGTGGAGTCATCTGCGAGACGCAGTGCCTATAACGGCACCATTCCAGCATGCTGAGGTCCATTACTTTTCACTACTTTCCATGTCAGAAGCGCAGAGGAAGTAAACTTACCACTGGTGTGGATTACTAGGGCCCTGAAAGGGGAACACCCATATCTCTAGAAATCCGTTCACAGAGCGGGGAGGATGGGTGGGTCGGTAAGGAATCTGCAGCTGGATAGAGTCGCTATCAAGCAAGGCATTACTGAAGGTAACTTGTACATTTGATAGAGACTTCTAGCCACATATTCCTTACCTTAGAATAGATACCCAAGCAATACCTCCCTGGAGGTCAGTCTGTGGACCAATTTCACACATAGACCCGACTGTCCATGCAGTAGTGCTTGGTAAACGTGTGCAGGGAAGCCCATGTTGCCACCTGGCAGATGTGCAGGACTGGAACTCCGTGTTCTAAGGCAGTGGTTGCAGCTTTAGCTCTGGTGGAATGAGTACAGAAACTCTCAGGGGGTTGCTTCTTAGCAAATGTGTAGCAGATTATGATACAGAGCACGATCCATCGCAAGGTGGTTTTCTTCTGTATGGCCCATTCTTTCTTCGATTCGCCATGACCCACGAAGAGTTGGCCGTTCATCTGGAACTCTTGTGTACAGTCATGGTAGAATGCCAACGTTTTTTTTTGGGTCCAGTCACTGAAGTCGCTCCTCTTCCTTAGAGGGATGTGGCAGAGCCTAAAAAGTAGTCGGAGTGATGGATTGGCCTATGTGAATGGGAGTGTCCACTTTCAGTAGAAAGGAAACTCTTGTACGAAGCACCAGTTTGTCTGGGTAGATGTTCAGATAACAAGACTTCGATGACAACGCCTGAAGCTCACTGACCCTCCGGGCAGATGTTATAGCCACAGGAAAGGCTGTCTTGATGGTAAGGAGACAGAGTGGACAATTGTGCAGGGGCTCAAAGGGAGCGCACATAAGAAACGTGAGGACGAGATGGAGGTCTCACTGGGGCATAATAAAGGGAGAAAGTGTGAATAAATGTTCTAGACCTTTCAGTGAACATATTTACAAAAGGGGATTTGAAGAGGGGTGGCTGGTCAGGCAACAGCAGAAAAGCTGAGATAGTCCTTTAGAGTGCCCAGAGCAGAGCCCAGCTGGGTAAGAGAAATAAAAGGAGAACAGAAGAAAGGGGGGCAGAAAGAGGATCAATTTGTTTTTATGATCACCATGCCACAATTTTTCCCCAATGGCATGCGTATACTGTCTTGGTGGATAAACGCCTCGCTGCCAAGATAACGTTACAGACTTCAGGAGGAAGGTCGAAAGCTGTCAACTGTTGCCGCTCAATCTCCACGCAAGAAGGCGGAGCTTCGGCAGGTTCTGGTGGAAAACCCTCCTCTGTTGCTACGACTGAAGACCCTCGTGAAGAGGCAGCCTGAGCGGAGGACAGAGGCCATGCTCAACAGCTCAGTATACCAGACTCTCAGTGCCCAGTTCGTAGCCACAAGGATGACTTGGGTCCACTCGTTCCTCATCTTCCTGAGAACTCTGGGTAGGAGTGGTATGGAGGAAAGGTGTACAGGAGGCGTGCGCTTCACTCAAGACAAAAAGCTACTCCGAACGACAGCAGCCTTGGAAATTGCAGCATGCAGTCCTGCTGAGACTGCACGTTCTTGGCAGTAGAGAACAGATCTAGCCAGGGCTCTTCCCACTGCTGAAAGAGACCTTGCACCACCACCTGCATGGAGGTGCCATTCGTGATCCGCTAGGCGCATTCAGCTGAGTTTGGTCACTCTGGCGTTCACAGAAACCACCAGGGAAATGCCCGCACCTTCCAGCCATCTCCAAAGACACAGGGCCTCTTGACAGAGGATTAACAACCCCACCCATACCTGTTTGTTGCAGTGCCACATGGCAGTGGTGTTGTCTGTGAGGAACAACTGTACTAGCCTTCCCTTGATGGGAGGGTAGAAAGGCTTTCATTGCCAGCCGGATTGCCCAGAGCTCCAAAGGGTAGATGTGGAAGCCAGATTCTGCCAAAGATCGGAGACATCGGATCTTCACCTCTCCCAGATAGCCACACCCCATCCCAGGAGTGATGCATCTGTCACTACTATCAGATCTGGCTGAGGAAGGGCGAGGGGTCTGATGCCGAACCAATTGTGGTTCGTTAACCACCACTGCACATCTTTCACAGTTCCCTCTGAGATCTGGACAATGTTTGAGAGATTCCCTGGATGCTGTGCCCCCTGGAACTTCAGGTTCCACTACAGAGTCCGCATATGCTAATGGGTATATGTCCCCAGCAGGATGAGGCCTACCAGCTTCAAAGTCAGACTCACTAAAATCCAGGATAGAGGCTGAAACATAGCTGATATCCTTGACTCGCCATTTGGGAGAATAGACCCACAAATGCACCGTGTCCAGAACAGCTCCAATGAAAGGGAGCGCCTGATGGGAAGTCATGTGTGACCGGCACATTGATAGGGAACACCAGTGAATGCAGGAAGACCGCCGTAGTCCTGAGGTGGCAGACGACAGCCTGGGACAAGCCCGCCTACAACAGCCAGTCGTCAAGGTAGGGAAAGACTGGCACCCCTGATCTCCGCAGATGAGTTGCAACCACCACCATCACCTTGGAGAATACCCGAGGAATACTGGTAAGACCAATGGGGAGCAGAGCAAACTGAAAGTGCTTGTTACCTACAGCGAACCGCAGGTAACATCTGTGGGTGAGCAGGACAGGGATGTGGGAATGTGTGTCCTGCAAGACCAACGCTACCATCCAGTCTCCTGGATCCAGGGCAAACAAGACCTGAGCTAGAGTGAGCATTCTGAACTTCTCCCTCTTGAGGTAGAAATTGAGAGAGCGGGCCAAGGATAGGGGTAAAGGCCTCAGTCCTTTTTGGGCACCAGAAAGTAGCAAGAATAGCAACCCGACCCACTTCTGGTGTCGGCACTCAAAAGAGCATTCACTTCCTTGCAGAAAAAGGAAAGGTGGTCCACCTTCAGCCTGTCGTAAGTAGGTGGCATGGAGGGAGGGACAGTCTAGAAGGGTAGGGAGTAGCCCCTTCGGACGATCTGCAAAACCCACCAGTCCGATGTTATAGACCGCCAGTGGGAGAGGTGATAGCATCTCCTGCCACCCACTGGGTGCTCATGATGGTAAGAGGGCAGACAATAAGGGTTTGGAGGCTGCGGCTGCCGGGGGAGTGTTGGACTGGCCCGATCTCTGGCTGCCTGACCCACAAGGTCTGTGCATACCGGACCACCAAGCTCAGAGGGGTAGGGTGTTCGGTGAGGAATCTGGGGTCCCAGAGAGTGGGCGGTGGACTATTGTCTTGCTCACAGAAGCCCCTGTATTGTGCTTGGACCAGGTCCCAAGCTGGACATCATTAAGTACTTGTTTAAATGGGAGAAACGGTTTTGAAGGGGACATTCCTGGCTGAAGCACTTCTCTCAAGACATTAGTCTTGACTGCCACAGAGGCCAAGCTAAGGTCCAAGACCTCAGCCGCCCTCCTCACCATCATTGAGAATGAACCTCCTTTTTCCGTAGCCATGTTAGGGAGAGAAAGCATATCAGTACCTGGAGAAGTATCCAGTCCGCTGGCATCCGCCAGATCCTCACATCAGTCCGTGTTGATATCATATTGCTGGCATGCTTCAGATTCCAGCAACATCTCCCATTACTCCCCGAGTCCTACCCCATAAGAATATGGCTCAGGCTGCAGCCTGGAAGGCATTGTTCCAGTTGGCCAACGCCCCTCCCGTATCAGTGATATAAATGGGGCTTCGGAGCGGTGCAGGTTGACAGGGCATGACTGGCACCGGTCAGGATCTATCTGTGGATCTCTATGTCCAAAATGTCCCCTGGGCTGCCGGAGTGGATCCAGCAGGGGCCCCTCCCGAACCCACAGGGTCTGAAAGAGCACTGTAGGGAATGGGCCGCCCAAATATGAGGTGCATAGTTTCAAAGTTCTTTCAATTGGGTGAGGGTCGCTCCAGCTCCCGGAAACTCCGGGAGGCGCAGAGGCTGCCCAGGCGCTGGCTCAACAGTGGAGCCAGGCCACGAGTGACGACACTAACTTGTCTTGTCGGCCGAGGTAAAGTTGAAGCATGCCTCAACTTCTTGTGGAAGGACTTACACGAATGGCCTGATGACTTTAAGTGAGACTAGGATCTCTGACTTAGCGACCCCTCATGGGACCTTCCTCTCGACCGAGATCTGAATTGTCGAGGCGTCGCACATCAAGCCGCCAGGAGCTTGAGGATTGCTTCCTCAAGGCCTTCAAGTGCACAGTGTACAATTAGAGCAGGCCTTTGGGTCGTGATTGTGCTCGAGGCATCAAAGGCACACAAAGTGCTGGTCAGTCACAAACATCGAGCGGTGAGAGGTGCCGCAGGGCTTGATGCCAGCCTTCTTAGATGACATGCCTGCCACATCTGGAGGAAAAAACCTCAAAACACTTCAACAAAACGTCAAAAACAGTTAGTAAAAAATTGACTAAGTATAGCTCTCCCCAGATCTGTGCTGACTGGTGCAGAAAGAAAAGAATTGACGTCAGCGTGCTTGGGTGGTGTGTATATAGACATCAAGCACCTCACTTCCAGTTCCGACGCAGCCGCCATGCAGAGCCAAATGCAATTTGTGGATCCAGTCTCACACCTGGGAATATTACTACAGTCACGAATCCACAGCTAAAAGTCTATCAGATATATATTATTGAAGTGTGGCTCACAGACCATTCAAGCCCAAGCCCTCCAGTTTATCTACGCAACTGTACATTAAACCAGCGGACAGAAGGAAAAGCAGACGAGTAATTTACACTCTGTTCTTATTAGAAGGGTTCCGATTGAACATGTCAAGCTGTATGGAAGACTGGACATGTTCAGATATTGGTATCTTCTTAGGTTCAATACTCCAGGTATTCTACAAGTTGCACGTACACATACATCAGGGCTTTAACTGTTGGAGGACCTGCCAGTACTCAGACCCTTTCCAGACAAAAACAATGATCGATCCCCGATTCTACTGACTGTAAAAACCTTAAGGTAATCTACGTCATCAATGCAGTCCATCTATACATGTCATATGCTTTACCCCATCTTGCACTCCCTAAGAGTATCTGCATTTTCCAGATGATGCGTTTCTGTAGTTTTGTTTACGATACAACGAAAGACTCTTGTATAGTGCATGCAGCAAACGGTCATTTCTAACTGCACAGGTAATTTCAGGGTGTGTAGGGGTGTTCATGATGAGGCATGATTGAAAGCTCTCGGGTAGAGGCTGAGGGCACTTCCAGTTTCTCTTAGTGTCTTTTCTGCCAGTAAAGTTACCTTCGGTATTGCTCTTTCTGGTGGATACTCTACCTGACCGCAGATTCCTGACCTGTAGAGTATACCCAGGAGGAAGGCTGCATCCTGAAGAATTAATAGCATTTTCATGCCCGCTGGTACATGGCATACTGAATGTTCACTCCAACTTCATTCAGCCCCCTGAAGTGATTAATGTAGCCACATATAAAAGCAACCCATGCACTCTGCTGTCAATTTATTTTTTTACATTGTCTGTGCCCTCAGACGCTGTACCCAACAACAATCAGCAATATCAGAGTGAAGACTCCTAGACTGGGTCCTTTTTTACATTTGAAAGGAGACCATACCACATAACAAGGAGGAGGGAGAGCAATGAGGAATCTGAGGTTAGAGATTGTATCGACCAGAAAAGCCATACCGAAGGCAAATAACTTGTTCTTTGATGGAAACTTCTAATCACATATTCCTTACCTTTAAAATAGATATCAAAGAAATTCCTCCACATGTTGTGGGTCTGTGAAATGGCTCAGATCCAAATGTCCTGCAGGACTTAGCAAGCAAGATGCCCTTCCGACCTGACTTGGCTGCCAAGGCAGCAGTGCTTCGTGAATGTGTGTACCAACGTCCACATCGCAGCCTGAGATATGTCAAGTAAACTCCATGTGCCAACACAGTGTTAACAGCCGTGGCTCTGGTGGAATGAGCTTTCAACCCCCTCCAGAGGTTGCTTCTTGACCTGTGAATAGTAGATCTTGATGAAGAGGATCATCCACATTAACAAGTCCTTTTAGGCACTACCCTGTCCTCCTTTGCCCCAGAGAACTGTACAAAGAGCTGATCGACTTTTAAATAGTCTTTGGTGTGATCAATATACAAACTCAAAGCTCTTTTAGGATCCGGCCGGTTGAATCTCTCCTCCTCCTGTTCCGAGAGATGACACTGGGAAAAGAACGCTGGAAAAGTGTTGGCTTGCCCAAGGGGAAAAGTCATACACTTTAGGCAAGAAGGCTGCCCTGTTCCACAGTACCACTTTGTTTGGAAAGAAGGAGGTTTAAGGGGACTGCATAAAGAGAGGTTGGACTCCACTCAAGTGAAGAGCCAAAGTAATCGTGACCAGAAGCAGTCTTCAAAGTAATTTAATGGGCAGCTGTGTATGGGATCGAATGGCACGCACATGAGAAAAGTGAGAATCAAATGTATATCCCACTGTGGCATCACAAAGGTTTTCAGATGTAATAAATAATTCAAATCTTTCAAAAAATCAAATCACACAGGGTGATTTGAACAGCGAGAGTTGCTCTGGTAAACGTAAAAAAGCCAAAAGTGCCAACAGATAAACTTTAATGGTTCCCAATGCAAGTGCTTGCTGGGCCAGAGATAAGACAAACAATAGGGCATCTAACAGTATGGCCTTCAATGGATCAGTATTGGGGATGCCTTACGAGGTTGCAAAATCGTCCCAGCGCCCAGCATACACTAACTTAGTAGAAGGATACCTGTAAACCAGGATGACATCCTCAACTTCTAGAAGAAGATCGATTGGCGTCAACTGTCACCACTCAATCTCCAGGCATGGAGGTGCAAATTGTGCACAGCCCACTGCGACTCTGCTGACCGGAGGGTGACGTCACAGGTATGCTAAAACCAGATGTGAAATGCAATGCAAATATACATTTTGCAGTTTTACACAGCATGACATCATACTCTGTAACAGCATTGCAAATATTTAAACAAAACACTAAATTGTATTAGGACAGAGAAGAAAATCCAGGATTTTAAAGGCAATTCCGATCCTGATATTTAATGGTGAAAATTCAACATACCTGACCAGACCGGAAACTCGGAATGAGATGTAGAGTAGGACCACTACAGGGATTTCCATCTTGAGATGCCTTCTATTTCCTACTGAGAATGCTGTTGACAATTGAAAATGCGGATAATAATACAGAAGGCTGGTACTTTCACATGTTTAGGATGAGGATATCACCTCCACTCCCTGATCCCTGCTTTGTTCACACTGTTTAGTCCCTTCTCTTTCCCCTCAGAAGAGGCAGACATGTGGCGCACAGCTCCAGGTGTCTGAATGTGCACTCTTGTTATTCTTGCTAATTTATCTTTGTAATTTGTAACAGTTTGTGTTGTGGTTAGTAAGAATCGTCCTGGATGTCAGCTTTTTACTAATTATGTCAAAAACCCTTTCAGGGGGTCATAGGGCATGCAGGAGCTTCTGGGACCCACTGTGGGGGTTGGGGCCTTTTACTCCTGATGTCAATAGGCCGAGCTACTATGGATACTGAGCAACTGGGCAAAGTACCCTTCTGCACCGGACTCTCAGTGGTACCTGTGGATGAGCAGTCAAAGACTCTACCGGGAGGGGGAAGTGTGAATACAGGTTAGTGAATAACAACTCATAACTCAAAGAGCGGACAGTCAGTAAACCAATGTCCAGTCAAATACATATTTTAATAATAAGTATTTTATTTTTAAATCTATTTGTTCAAAAAAAATGTTAGGACAGGTCTAAAGAATAACACGTTTACTCTTGAAGTCGGGGTTCTAGTCTTTCACTAGCAAATCCCTGTTCCACCCGCTCTTTGCAATGTAGTCCGGGTTATCCCCATTTACTGGTAACCACATCCAGGGAATTCTTACTAGTAGGCCTGAACTCAAAAGTCCAATCCTACTCTTAGAAAATAGACAAAAGTAACTTGGCGCTGTAGTGCTCTTGGCAAGTCTCCCGTGGCCAGAAAGGACCGTGACCAGGCTTACCAATTCCAGCAGCAAGGAAGCGTGCAGCATCTCAGCGGGCACCCTGTCCACAGACACTTGCCAGGCTCCAGTCCTTTTGTGGGGAGTCGGCTGTATCCGGGAGCCTGTGCAGTCAGCTCCAGCAGTGATCGGAGGTACTTATCCCGCATGGCGAGTTCTGCACTCCCCAATGGGGGAGGGAGGGTTGAATTCCGATGCTCCCAATTGGGATCCTGGGTGATGTGGTGATGCACCCACGGCATCCTCCTCATGGGGGCCGAGCCGAGAGCAATCCTCAATGCTTCCTTGTGACCTATGGGTTCTTGTGTGGTGGCCCGAGTCTCTCAGCCCCTTCTGGCATGGTGCTTCAGGCTCCCGAGCAGGTGATTTTGGTTACCATGGGTGATGTTCCCTCACCCATCAGGGAGAGTAGCAGGCCTTGGCCCTCAGTCCCAATCACAGGCAGAAGTCTTGCAGAGTTTCCTCTTCTCACACATCCCATCTGGCTGCTTGGCAGATGACAAGTTTTTGGGGTCTCAATCTCACTTTCTTATAGTCCATTTTCCGACACCAAATGTGATTTAGGGCATGATCCTTGTAGTACGGAAGAGGGCCCACCCTGTGGCTTATGCACATGCATGCAAATCCCGACCCCATGCTGGAGATCACAGGTGAACTAATTGGGGAAGCCCCACCCACACACACTGTGCGCACAGAGAGTTACTGACTTCACCAAGCTTCAGTGTGTTTATTTAACAGCCACAGGTGTCTGCTGAAGGCCTGATGGGCCCCAGCACTACAGTGGGGACGAGGAGAAGCTGGCTCAGCTGCACCCATCCTGCGAACCTCGCCCACTGCAGGGCCAGCACTACAAATTCCCCTCAACGCCCCACCCCCCCCAATACCTAGGTCACTCATCGTCAACAGGATCAGTGCACAACCCACTTCTCCTTCGCTCAAAGCTATACGAGCAGGCCCTGCTAGGCCATACCTCAGCACGAAGTGCGTACCTGACCTCGGCACCTCCCCCGCAACAGTCGCTGCACCACGTGGCACCACCACGCCCTGGCACCCCATTCAAGTACCTGACCAGACACACCCTTCTTCACAACCGGCACTAAGGACTTTGCATTACCTTGTCCACTTAACACGCCCAAGCAGTAGTTGAAGCCACACCTTAGGATGAGCGCCGACCAACAAGGGGATACACAGGTGATTTCAGACCAGCAAGTGCTGCTCCCGCCCCCACCACGTCTAATGCGGCTCACGCCGTCGGAGGTGGCTCCAACACTTTGTTGCTCTTCAGCAAACTCCGAGACCCTACCACGGCAGCCACCCGCTAGCATACATGGGACTCCTGTCTGAACAACTACTTCAGGGCCACTAAATAGACTGATGGAGATACAAAACGCTCCCTCCTGCTGCACTACACAGGGAAAGCAATTTTCAAACTCTTCTGTAATCTCACCAACACTGGCGCATACGATGACTATGCGAAAGCTATCTCTGCCCTGAATGCCTACTGTGACCCACAAATGAACCGCAATTTTGAGAGGTTCAAGCTCGACAATGCAAGGGAGAATCCATTGATCTCTTCTACGCTCGTCTCCAAGAACTCACTAGTACCTGTACAGAGGACGATTCAGAGAGGGAGGGGAGGGCTCAAATCATCCAAGATGGCCTGTCTGCTGCTCTAAGATGTCACATAATTCGGCGGACCCAACATGCCACTGGATGAATTCCTAACTCTTACTCATTCCCATGAACTGTCCAATGACCAGGCAGACCAGATTGAACAGGCATTTCACAGGCTCTACGCCACCGGGGACCTGCAGTAAGCCCATTAAAACAGAAACCGCCATGGCCATCTCCAAAGGCCCCCCACCTGCTTGCCGACAACCACCCAAACCGACAAACTCTGTGGCTACTGCGGGTCCCGGCACATACCCACTAGCTGAATAAACAGCCGGTGGCAAAACCTGCTCCACACGCTAATCCCCCAACCAGTTTGCCGTGGAGGGCACCGAGCCATGACTACATGTGGGCGAATCAACCTCAGGCACCAAGTTGTGAGGGCAATGACACAAGAACACACACCCCCACCCGGAAGGAGCTGCCGCCACCTCCACCCTCAGTGATGCTTCAAACGAAGACTATGGCAACGAGATGTTTCGGATCTCATGCATCCTCACACCAGGAAAACCCTCGCAACGAGCCTGTCCTACCTCTCAGATACTCATCGTACACACCCCAGTTGCAGCCTTGATTGGCACAGCAGCATCAGACAACTTCACCAGCCTTCTATATATACAGGCTTTTGACCAGAGCTGTTAGACGGCGACCTCAGAGGAGCCCGGAAAGGGGTCCTGACTACCCTGAGACCCACCTTCAAGGTATCGTAGCCGGGCACTGGCGGGAGATTCCCCCGGGGGAGGAATCTCGCAACTAGGATCGTACTTCTGGCACCACACGACACAGAGAGACCACACTGGGTATTCTCAGACAAAGCTTTATCCAACAGGTATCACTGCAAATATGTACAAGGTGAGCACGGGTTCAAGAGTCTCGGAAAGGTAGGGGGTAGCGGGACTGTCTCTGGTAACGGTTCAAAGCAGGGACGTATCCGGCGCACAGCTCACAATCCTCGAGCTGGGGGATACGTGGTCGGAGTTGGGGTCCAGCGGGACCGTGAGAATTTGGGGGAGCCGCGAGTCACTCAGCAGGGCTCAGGTACAAGTTCGGAGGTCTTACGATCTTCAGGGAGCCGCGAGTCACTCAGCAGGGCTCAGGTACAAGTTCGGAGGTCTTACGATCTTCAGGGAGCCGCGAGTCACTCAGCAGGGCTCAGGTACAAGTTCGGAGGTCTTACGATCTTCAGGGAGCCGCGAGTCACTCAGCAGGGCTCAGGTGAGTTCCAGTTCCAGGAGCCGCGACCACGTCAGCAGGCTCTCGTTGTTCCAGCGTCGAATCTGCCGGACAGCCCCAGAGCACCCCTTGTTATAGTTCGACCCCTCTTTGATGTCCGGAGTCTGTGCCGGCAGGGGTCTTGTCACCTGGGGGTCGCTTGTCGGGATTTCCTGCTATAGTCTTTTGATCCTTTCAGGGCCGGGTCGGGAGGAGTCCCAGACACCCAGCAGGCGTGGAGCCAGCCCTCAGGGAGGCCGGAGGGCCGATCGAAACCCATCGTCCCGGGGGAGTTCAGAGGTGCGATAGAAACTGCTCCTCCCTCTCTCATCCCCTGGAAGCGTGATGTCCTCCAGCCGGAGTGGTGCCTCTAGGCCCGGGTCGCGCTGGGGCCGGGCGGCCATCTTGGTGCATGAAGTGGGCACGCGGGCCCGGGGTGGCCGAAAGGAGAGAGGCCAGGGACGGGGATGTCCGGGTCGGTGCGTGTGTCCTGGTGGGGAGGTTCGGCTGGGCCGGGTGCTTGGGCTGTAGGTACCAGGTTTCGGTGGTGCGGGGGCACGGAGGGCCATTCTACGAGGCCGGGTCCAACACGCGTCCCCCCCAGCTGAAAGCCGGAGAGAACTGCCCATCAGCTTGGGGGGTTCTCTTCGCTGAGGCGGAAGAACCGGGAGAGGCCGTCAGCATTGGCGTGGTCCGTACCAGGGCGGTGTTCCACGGTGAAATCCATCCCCTGGAGGGAGATTGACCACCGCAGTAGCTTGGGATTTTCTCCTCGCATCTGCATGAGCCAACGTAAGGGCCGATGGTCAGTTTGGACTCTGAAATGGGTGCCAAACAGGTAGGGTCGTAGCTTTTTGAGTGCCCAGACCACGGCAAAGGCCTCGCGCTCTATGGTGCTCCATCTTTGTTCTCGGGGCAACAGCCGCCGACTGAGGAAGGCGACGGGCTGGTCTAGGCCTTGGTCATTTACTTGGGACAGGACGGCCCCAATGCCATGCTCGGAGGCATCGGTCTGGACTATGAACTCCTTGGTGTAGTCGGGAGCCTGGAGGACGGGGGCAGTACACATGGCCCTTTTTAGGGCATCGAAAGCTTCCTGGCAGGCAGCCGTCCACTGCACTTTTTTTGGCTGTTTTTTAGACGTGAGTTCTGTGAGAGGGCCGACAAGGCTGCCATACCCCCGAATGAATCTTCGGTAGTAGCCCGTGAGTCCCAGAAAGGCTCGGACCTCCGTCTGGGTGATGGGTGGTTCCCAGGCCAGGATGGCGTCGATCTTTGGCTGTAGAGGGGCGACCTGGCCACTCCCGACCTGGTGCCCCAAGTAGACCACGGATCCTTGCCCGATCTGGCACTTGCTGGCTTTTACTGTGAGGCCTGCCTGGCGCAGGGCGATTAGCACCCTTCGGAGGTGCTCACTCCACTCTGAACTGAAGACAGCGATGTCGTCCAGGTATGCCGCGCTGAACTGTTCTAGCCCGGCCAGGACCCTATTCACCAGTCGCTGGAAAGTGGCCGGGGCATTTTTCATCCCGAAGGGCATTACGCGGAAGCGGTAGTGCCCATCGGGGGTGGAGAAAGCGGACCGCTCTTTGGCCCCTTCGGTGAGCGCAATCTGCCAGTATCCGCAGGTGAGGTCGAATGTGCTGAGGAACCGGGCTGCCCCTAGTCGGTCAATGAGTTCGTCGGCTCGTGGAATGGGGTGGGCATCGGCTCGGGTAACGTCGTTGAGCCCCCGGTAGTCCACGCAGAATCGGAGCTCGGGGGCGGCACCGGGGGCCGCTGCCTTCGGGACCAGGACCACGGGGCTGGCCCAGGGACTGTCAGAGGGCTCGATCACCCCCAGGGTCAACATCTTCAAGACTTCCGCTTGAATGCAGGACCGGACCCGGTCAGGAACCCGGTAGGCTCGGTGTCTCACCGGCGGGCTGTCCCCGGTGTCCACATCATGAACACACCAGTTGGTGACCCGGGGGGTCAGGGAGAAGAGGTCAGAAAATTGTCTTAGGAGCTGGCGGCAGTCCGCTTGTTGCTGGGCAGTGAGGGCTGGGGAGAGGTTCACTCCTTCCACGGAGCCATCCTGCTCCTTGACACACAGGAGGTCCGGGAGGGGATCCGACTCATCTTCGGCCCCGTCATCGGTGGCCAGCAGGAGGCTCAGTTCTGTCCGCTGGAAGTGAGGCTTGAGGCAGTTCACGTGCACGACCCGGAGGGGATCCCGAGGTGACTGGACGTCCACCAAGTAGGTGACTTGGCTCTTCCTCTCGACCACTTTGTAGGGCCCAGTCCATCGGTCCTGGAGAGCGCCAGGCTTCACGGGGGCCATGACCCACACCTGCTGGCCCGGCTGGAACTCGACCAGAGTAGCATTCTGGTCGTACCAGCGCTTCATTTCTTCTTGACTCGCCTCCAGGTTGGCCTCGGCCAGTTCCCGGAACCTCCTGGTCTGGTTCCGGAGGGCCAGGACATATTGGAACACATCTCGGGGGGTGGTCTGGGGTGCTGCCTCCCACCCTTCCTTAACTAAACTGAGGGGACCTCGGACGGGGTGCCCATAGAGTAATTCAAACGGGCTGAACCCTAAGGACTTCTGGGGGACCTCCCGGTAAGCGAACAAGAGGCAGGGGAGCAGGACGTCCCACTTACGCCGGAGGGGCTCTTCTAGGCCAGCGATCATCCCTTTCAAAGTCCTATTAAACCTCTCTACTAGGCCGTTCCCTTGGGGATGGTACGGGGTGGTGAACTTATAGGACACCCCACATTGTTGCCACAGGGACGTCATATACCTGGATATAAAATTAGTGCCGCGATCGCTCACGACCTCGCGGGGGAAACCCACCCTGGAGAAGATCCCCATCAGGGCCCGGCCCACCACGGGGGCCGTAATGGTGCGTAGGGGAATAGCCTCTGGGTAGCGGGTGGCGTGGTCCACTAGGACCAAGATGAAACGGTGACCTTGGGAGGTGGGGGGGTCCAGTGGCCCCACGATGTCGATCCCGACTCGTTCGAAGGGGGTACTGACGA
The DNA here is from genome assembly GCF_964204655.1 of Triturus cristatus. Taxonomy (NCBI): domain Eukaryota; kingdom Metazoa; phylum Chordata; class Amphibia; order Caudata; family Salamandridae; genus Triturus; species Triturus cristatus. The sequence goes on along the minus strand of NC_140586.1, from coordinate 738,969,582 downwards.
CCGGGAAGGGTTGGAGGGGAGCCTTGCGCTTCCCCCCACTCTTCCCACTGGCTTGGCACGTGGGGCAGGACTTGCAGTGGGCCTCTACCGCTGCTTTCATCTTAGGCCAATAAAAATGGGTCACGAGACGGCTGTAGGTCTTGTCCTGACCCAGGTGACCGGCGAGGGGGACATCGTGGGCTAAGCCCAGGAGGAAATCTCGGAAGCGGAGAGGTACCACCAGTACCCGTCCGGATCCCAGCTCCACTGATTTCTGCTCACTATACAGGACGTTATTCTCCCAATAGATTCGGTGCGTTCCGGTCTGGTCACCTGCGGCTTGGCCCTCGGCCTGGCGCCGCAGCCCGACCAGGGAAGGACAGGTGGCTTGCTCCCGGCAAAATTCTTCTCGGGTGGGCCCGCCCTCGTGGCGCCAATGGGCCAACTCGGGTAGATCCCCCAACTCGGGGACCGGGGCGGGGTCGGATGGTGCGGGTTCGTCGCTGGCGATGGACCCTTCCGATGGGGGAACGGGAGGACCCTCGGCGGGGACGGTGCTGGCTACTTCGACCGGGGTGCTCTCGACTTCTCTCCGGGGAGTGAGTCGGGCTGTCATAGATCGGGTGGTGGCACACACCCACTCGGGGAGTCCCATCATTCCTAGGTGGGCCTTGCGCTCTACGTGCTTCCAGGGAGAACTCTCCAGGTCGTTCCCTAAGAGGCAGTCGACCGGCTGGGAGGTTCTTACGGCCACCTTGAGTTTACCCATCACCCCTCCCCACTCAAATGGCACCAGGGCCACCTGACACATACTTTCCCTATTGTCGGCAGATATTACGGGGCAAAAGACATTGGGGAGGATCTGCTCCTCAGGAACTAGGTGCCTGAGGACACCGGTGATACTGGCCCCGGTGTCCCGCAGGGCCTCTACCTGGTGGCCATGGATCTTGACGAGCTGCCCATATTTCTGTGTGTTGGAGGGTAGGAGGCTACCAGGGATCATTTCCCTATCTCCCAGGGATACCAGGGCCATAGCGGCGGGTTCCCACTCCTCGGCTTCCTCAACCTCCTCCCCCAGGGCTACGTTGGCTATCTGTCTCGCAGGGGTGACTTGGGTGGCCATGGGGCACTCTGGGTCATTGGCGTAGTGCCCGGGTTTCTGGCAGCGGAAACATGTGACGGTCACCCGGTGTCCCCGTCTCCCAGGGGGCCCTGTCACTGGTGGGGGGGGCGCCGGGTAAGGTGGAGGTGGTGTCTTCGGGGGGCTAGGCTGGGACTCCCTCGGCCCTCCCTGGTTCCCTCCCCCTCTCTGGCGGGGTGGTCCTTGACTGGTTCGGGGGTACTCTCCTACCATGCCCCGGGAGACCCGGGTGTTGGTCCAGCGGTCGGCCTCCACGGCCAGCTTCCGGGGATCTGTGAGCTTGCTATCCAGCAGATGTTGACGTAGCTCTACGAAGCAGTTCGCAGCCAGAGGTTCCCATAACATGAGGTCAGTGAGTTCGGCCAGGGTGGTGACCTTGCTGCCCTTGACCCACCCATCGAAGGCCCGACTAAAAAAGTTTACATACTCCACCCAGGTGGTGCCCGGGATCTTCCTGCAGTCCCGGAACCGTTGGCGGTACATTTCTGGGGTGAGGCCGTATCTTGTGAGGAGAGCCTCTTTCATGTGGCTGTAGGAGGTCTGCAGGGAGAGGGGTAGGTCGAGCAGGGTGTCCCTTCCTTCGCTCAGAAACCGTCCCCACAACCCCGCCCCCCAGTCCTTCTGTGGAATCCGATGGGAGGTCATGGCGACCTCGTAGGCCCGAAACCATTGCTGAATGTCATCGTTTTTATAATATTCTTTGACCACATCCTTGGGGATGTGGACCTTCTGTTCCGCTGGGGGGGCCGTCTCTCGGTTCCCCGAGGGCCTCCCGTCCTCATTTCGGGCCTTGAGCTCGAGTTCCTTTAAGCTCCGTTCGTGCTCCAGTTGGAGCTTTCTTCCTTCGTGCTCCCGTTGGAGCTTCTTTTCTTCCAGTTCGCCTTGTACACGCATTTGCTCTACTGCTAGCTTTTTCTCCGCTAACTTCAATTCGCCCTCGATTTTGAGTTTGGCTAACTCGAGTTCATGACTGCGGCTTCTCTCTCTGTCCGCGAGCTCTTCCGGGGATAGGCCCCCGTCTGGTACGATGCCTCGCACCTGATTGCTACTGCTTTCACTTTGGGGGGGGTTCGGCTTCGTCGGGGCGTTCCCCCGTGCCTTCCGGGCGGGAGGCCCCGGTCTCCACCCAAGTTTTCAGTGCTTTCTGCAAGTCTTCCTTAGTGTTGAGGCCAGTGGTAGCGATTTTAAGTTCTTTGCAAAACTGTTTTAGCTCTTTGTGTGTGTATTCTTCCAGATGCTCCACCTGGAACACTCTGTTGGCGTTTCTGCGGAGCTCGTGGCGCTTCCTTCTGCCATCTTGTTGGTCGTGCGTCCGTTGTTTACTGTACGATCTCTAGGTGATGGGCCCGAATCCCGTCGCTTGCCACCAATGTTAGACGGCGACCTCAGAGGAGCCCGGAAAGGGGTCCTGACTACCCTGAGACCCACCTTCAAGGTATCGTAGCCGGGCACTGGCGGGAGATTCCCCCGGGGGAGGAATCTCGCAACTAGGATCGTACTTCTGGCACCACACGACACAGAGAGACCACACTGGGTATTCTCAGACAAAGCTTTATCCAACAGGTATCACTGCAAATATGTACAAGGTGAGCACGGGTTCAAGAGTCTCGGAAAGGTAGGGGGTAGCGGGACTGTCTCTGGTAACGGTTCAAAGCAGGGACGTATCCGGCGCACAGCTCACAATCCTCGAGCTGGGGGATACGTGGTCGGAGTTGGGGTCCAGCGGGACCGTGAGAATTTGGGGGAGCCGCGAGTCACTCAGCAGGGCTCAGGTACAAGTTCGGAGGTCTTACGATCTTCAGGGAGCCGCGAGTCACTCAGCAGGGCTCAGGTACAAGTTCGGAGGTCTTACGATCTTCAGGGAGCCGCGAGTCACTCAGCAGGGCTCAGGTACAAGTTCGGAGGTCTTACGATCTTCAGGGAGCCGCGAGTCACTCAGCAGGGCTCAGGTGAGTTCCAGTTCCAGGAGCCGCGACCACGTCAGCAGGCTCTCGTTGTTCCAGCGTCGAATCTGCCGGACAGCCCCAGAGCACCCCTTGTTATAGTTCGACCCCTCTTTGATGTCCGGAGTCTGTGCCGGCAGGGGTCTTGTCACCTGGGGGTCGCTTGTCGGGATTTCCTGCTATAGTCTTTTGATCCTTTCAGGGCCGGGTCGGGAGGAGTCCCAGACACCCAGCAGGCGTGGAGCCAGCCCTCAGGGAGGCCGGAGGGCCGATCGAAACCCATCATCCCGGGGGACTTCAGAGGAGCGATAGAAACTGCTCCTCCCTCTCTCATCCCCTGGAAGCGTGATGTCCTCCAGCCGGAGTGGTGCCTCTAGGCCCGGGTCGCGCTGGGGCCGGGCGGCCATCTTGGTGCATGAAGTGGGCACGCGGGCCCGGGGTGGCCGAAAGGAGAGAGGCCAGGGACGGGGATGTCCGGGTCGGTGCGTGTGTCCTGGTGGGGAGGTTCGGCTGGGCCGGGTGCTTGGGCTGTAGGTACCAGGTTTCGGTGGTGCGGGGGCACGGAGGGCCATTCTACGAGGCCGGGTCCAACAAGAGCCATACATTGCTGCCCACCACAGCCAGGGTCTTCAACTATGGGAACTCATCCCCCATCCCTCTGGCCGGGTGCTTAACCTGCTCTGTCCGTAACAGCACCCACGTTTGCCCCCACAAAATTATTTGTCACCTCCGAACTCGGAAACACTCCTCAGCTGCTACACCGAAGAGCACTTGCAGCTTATCCACTTCACCGCTGACAACAGGACCTCTCCAGCGACATCGAATGCCTGCTCCTTGATTTTCCACACACCTTCAGAGGGCCTGGGCCGTGTGACGGAACATCCAGTATCACCCCACCTTGCCCACATTGACCCCACAGTTCGCCCTGTCACAGTAAGACATCGGAGTATCCCATTCTACTTCCGCCCTACTGTTGAGGCAGAACTGCAAAAGCTGAAAAATGCCAGAGTCATAGAAAGGTGCCAAGTACCACACCATAGGGGTGTCTCGTTCTAGTCGCAAATAAGCACATGCAACCTGGAAGCATCCACACTGAAATGTGCCTTTCCAACAGGGTCATACAAATTGGGCGTTAATATCTCCCTCACAATCGACAAGCTAATACCCGATATCATCAGATACAAGTGGTTCTCGAAACTTGATCTGAACTCAGGACACCATCAGGCCAAGCTGCATGAGAACAGCAGATACATCACAATATTTTCCACTCACATCGGCCTCTGTCGCTGCAACAGACTCAACCTTGAGATATCATCTGCGGCAGAGGTTTTCCAGAATGCCATTCATGAATTCCTCACAGGCCTCGAAGGAGTAGTACATGTCAATGATGACATCCTGATTCAAGCCCCTACCATTGAAAGAAATCGCCGCCGTCTCTAAGAGGCACTCAAAAGAATTGACTCAGCCGGCCTCATGCCAGTTCTTTTGCAAAGAAATTGAGTTATTTAGGTATATATTTTCCAACACTGGCATCAAAGTTGACCCTGCCAAATGCATCGACATCAAAAAGGCAGCCACTTCACCCCCCACTGCTGGAATCCTTGGCCTCGCAACACACGGTTGGAGATTCATACCAATTCTGGCAACCCTAGCTGGCCCTTTACGACACCTCACCAATATGGGGAAAGGTGGAAGACTATGCTTTACAGCCCATCATAAGGAATATGCTACTTACCAGTATGCATCTGTTCTTGGCATGTAGAGCTGCAGATCTATACACTGTGCATAGATCGCGATCTGGTGTTGGGCCCGGATGTTTGCAGTTTGTTTTTCTTCTTGGACAATCTTTGGAAGTCACGAGTTCGGTGACTCCTCCTTCGGTCCGTACTGCGCATGGGCTTCGGCTCCATCCTCAGATTGTTTTTCGCCAGCAGGGAAAAGATGGAGCGTAGTGATAATAGTAAAGAAACCCATGTGTGTTGTATCTAAATAAGATAGACTGGAACGGATACAGGTAGCCGGGGAGGCGGGTGGGCGTGTATAGATCTGCAGCTCTACATGCCAAGAACAGATGCATACTGGTAAGTAGCATATTCCGTTCGAGGCATATGAGCTGCAGATTATACACTGTGCATAGATTATATAGCAGTACCCAACCCTAGCGGCGACCACCGGTATCCGTTACAGTGGTTTGAAACAGTGTCTTTAGTACAGCCTGGCCCACACTAGCTTGTTGTTTGGAGTGCACGTCTACACAGTAATGTTTTGTGAAGGTGTGCGGTGTTGACCATGTGGCTGCTTTGCAGATGTCATCTAAGGGTATGTTCCCTAGAAAAGCCATAGAAGCCCCTATCTTTCTTGTAGAAAGGGCTTTAGGTGGAACAGATAATGTTCTTTTTGCTTTGTGATAGCAAATTTGTATGCACTTTACAATCCACCTAGCCATCCCTGATTTTGAGATGGGGTTGCCTTTATGCGGTGGAGAGAAGGAGACGAACAACTGTTTATTCTTTCTGAAAGGTTGCGTTCTTTGTATGTAGTAAAGTAAAGCCCTTTTAACATCAAGTGTATGTAGAGCCCTTTCCGCAACAGATTGAGGTTGCGAGAAAAAACCCGGTAATTCCACCGATTGATTGAGATGGAAGGGGGAAATGACCTTAGGCAGAAATTTGGGATTTGTGCGAAGTATCACCTTGCTCTGATGTATCTGTAGAAAGGGTTCTTGTATAGTGAACGCTTGTATCTCACTAACCCTTCTAAGGGAAGTGATGGCTATGAGGAAAGCTGTTTTCCAAGTAAGGAACTGTAGCTCACATTTATGCATTGGTTAGAAAGGCGGACCCATCAGCCTTGTAAGAACTACGTTTAGATTCCACACAGGTGAGGGTGGTGCCCTGGGCGGAATTACTCTTTTAAGGCCTTCCATGAAGGCTTTAATAGCAGGCACTCTGAAAAGTGATAAATGCTGTCTGTTTTTCAGGTAAGCAGCAATTGCTGCTAGGTGTAGACGGATGGATGAGTATGCCAGGTTACACCTTTGAAGATGGAGCAGATAGCATATGATGTGCTGTATGGATACATCTAAAGGGTTGATTGCATTGTTACGGCAGTAAAAAACAAATCTTTTCCACTTTGCGGCATAGAATGCTCGAGTGGTAGGACGTCTGGCTTCCCTGATAATGTTCATGCAATCAGGGGGAAAGTTAAGGTATCCAAATTCTAAGATTTCAGGAGCCAGATCGCAAGGTTGAGCTGAGCTGGGTCCGGGTGCCTGATTTCTCCATGGTTCTGGGTTAGGAGGCATGGGGACAGGTGCAGTTTTTGGTGTGGTACCACTGAGAGCTGTAGTAGTGTGGTGTACCACGGCTGCCTGGCCCATGTTGGAGCTACCAGAATTAGTGTGAGGGAGTGCTGTTGTAGCTTCCTTACCACTAATGGAATTAGCGGGAGAGGTGGAAAGGCGTATGCAAATTTGCCTGACCAGTTCATCCATATCGCATTGCCTTTGGACAATGGGTGTGGGTATCTGACGGCGAAGCTTGGGCATTTTTTGTTTTCGTGGGTGGCGAAGAGGTCTATCTGAGGATGCCCCCACTTGTGAAAGAATGGGTGAAGAACTTGTGGATGCAGTTCCCATTCGTGCATTTGCTGCGTTTGTCTGCTGAGCAGATCTGCCATGGTGTTTTGTATACCTGGGACGTGTTGTGCCAGGAGAAAGATTTTTTGTGGGATTGCCCATCTCCATATGCTCTGTGCTAACCGAGAGAGCTGGGGAGAGTGTGTCCCCCCCCCTGTTTTTGAATATAATACATTGCAGTCATATTGTCTGTGCGAATGAGGACTGCTTTGGCTGAGATTTGTTTCTGAAACGATTTCAGGGCTAGAAAGATCGCCAATAACTCCAGATGGTTGATGTGGAGTAACCTTTGTTGTGGCGTCCATACACCTTGCACTGTGAGGTTTAATAGATGCGCTCCCCAGCCGGAGAGCGATGCGTCCGTCGTTAGAATCACCTGAGGAACCGGGTCCAGGAACGGTCACCCTTTGGAAAGGTTTGTGGTGTTCCACCACTGCAGAGAGCGATGGGTGCGACCGTCCACCAACACCAGATCAGTCAGCTGTCCCTGGGCCTGGTTCCACTGGCGTGCCAGGCACTCTTGGAGTGGACGCATGTGGAGTCTTGCATAAGGCACTATGAAGATGCAAGATGCCATCATCCCTATTAGCTTCATAAACACTCTTGCTGGGAGAGAGTGCTGAAGAATGAATCTTTGGCGCAAGGCTTGTATGCTTGCGATTCTGGCTGAATTGGGATAGGCTATAGCTTTTGAGGTGTCTATAGTGGCACCGAGGTATTGCTTTGTGTGAGACGGTATCAGCTGGGACTTTTGGTGGTTCACCGTGAAGCCTAGCTGGTGGAGTAGTTGGATGGTAGTGTTTGTATGTTGCACACACTGGTTGTAGGACGCGGCGTTTATTAGCCAGTCGTCCAAGTAAGGGAAGACGTGAATGTGTTGTCTTCTGAGGTGTGCCGCCACTACTGCTAGGCATTTGGTAAACACTCTTGGTGCGGTTGTGACCCCGAAGGGGAGAACCTTGAACTGATAATGTTGGCCGTCCACCACAAATCTGAGGTACTTTCTGTGAGAAGGGTGTATTGGAATATGAAAGTATGCGTCTTTCAAGTCCAGTGTAGAGAGAAAGTCGTCCTGACAGAGGAGTGGGAGAACTTGTTGGAGAGTTACCATGTGAAAATGGTCTGAATGGATGTATGCATTTAGAGGCCGGAGGTCTAGAATGGGCCGTAGGGTCTCGTCTCTCTTTGGTATCAGAAAGTACAGAGAGTAGACCCCTAAATTTTGCTGATTGATGGGGACCTGCTCTATAGCCTGTTTTTGCAGGAGGGAGATTACCTCTTGTTTCAGCAGTGTGGTATGTTCTTGTGACATTGCACGGTGCCTGGGTGGGATATTTGGGGGGTAGATGTTAGTTCGAGACAGTACCCTGACCTAATAATTTGGGTCACCCATTTGTCTGATGTTATGGTCTCCAAGGTTTGAAAAAAGTCTTGTAGTCTGCCCCCGACCGGAGTGGAATGGTCTGGGGGGAGCAGGGGAAAGTCATTGCGTGGGCGGTGTGGCAGAACGGGCGGTGTTGGTTTTGCCCCTGCCTTTATTATTGTTCCCTCTATATCCACCTCTTTGATAGCCCTTTGTGAAGGTAGTCTGAGGAGGGGACTTGTAGGACGTGGAGGCGTTATCGGTAGAGTAACCCCTGCCAGTGCCTCGAAAGGAGGAACGGCGAAAGGAGCGTCTAGGAGTGTGGGATTGTAATGCTCCCATAGACTTGGCCGTATCGGTATCCTTCATTTTTTCCAGGGCTTCATCTACTTTTAGGCCAAATAAGTGTTGTTGGTCAAAAGGGTGGTTCAATATAGATGCTTGGACCTCCGGCTTAAAGCCTGAGATTCTGAGCCAGGCGTGGCGGCGAAGCAGAACACTGGTGTTTATAGCCCTGGAGGCTGTGTCTTCTGCGTCAAGTGCACATTTAATAGAGGTGTTGGTAATGATCTTTCCCTCTTGTATCAGTTCATGAGCCTTATTTTTATATTTCTCTGGGAGATGTTGCATGAGAGCCTCCAGCTCTTCATAGTGCGCTCTGTCGTACTGCGCCAGCAGCGCTTGCGTGTTGGCGATGCGCCACATATTGGCAGCTTGCGAGGCAGTGCGTTTGCCTGACGCATCTAAGAGCTTGGACTCCTTATCGGGTGGTGGAGCCTCACCCGATGACTGAGAATTGGATCGCTTCCTAGCTGTGGACACCACTAATGAGTCTAAGGGCGCAGGTCCTTTAATATAGGCAGGATCTGTGGGGGCTGCCTTATATTTCTTCTCTATTCTGGGGTTTAAGACCCTAGCCCTGACGGGGTCTTTGAAAACCTCTGCCGCATGTTTGGTCACCCCTTTAAGCATAGGTAATATGGCAGTAGATTTATCTGCGATGTCAAACGTATCAAGTAGGAAGTCTTCCTCAACTGGATCACTGTGTAACTCCACCCCATGATAATGTGCTGCCCGTTGTAACAAGTGGTGGAACCCCAGGGAGTCCTCTGGTGGAGATGGCCTGGATGGATAAAGATCATCCTGAGGCACATCTGGGACGTCTGGATGATGATAATCCTCCCATGGGTCTGGTGTGCCCGGAGGAGTGGGGTCCTGTGGGGCATCTGTTGGATCATAGTAGGGATCCCCTTGGTCATCAGGGTCTGGAGACGGGGTTGGAGAGCGATGAGGCAAGGGTGGAGAAGGTGGAGGCGGCGGTGGGGGAGGTGGAGGAGGTGGAGGCGGTGGGGAGGGCACTCTGAAAGAAGATGTGGCAGAGTCCTTCCGTTTTGGCGGTGGAGGAGGAGCTGGCTTGTCTAAATGTCTTTTCTTTGAAGACAAAGTCAAATGTCCAGTCTTTGGATCCTTTGTTAAAGTCTTTTGTAGAGGATCTGGCGTGAAGAGCTCCTCCGGCACCGATTCATCTGTCGGTGCCGATGTTTTCGGAGCCGACGGCTTCTTCGGTTTATCCGTGCCATGCTTTTTCGGGGCCTCCGATTTTTTGTTCGGTGCCGAGGCAGGCTTGGGCACAGGAGCGTCGGTGCCGAGGGATTTAGGTTTGGTCGGCACCGAGAGGCCAGGTTTCGACACCGATGGCTTCGGAACGGTGTGGTTTTCTTCGGTGCCGAAGGATGTTTTTCGGCGCCGCTAGTAGGCTGGCCCGAGCCGCCGGGAGACTTGTGATGCCTCTTCACCGGGCCCGAAGGTGGGGTGATGGAAGCGGTATGTTTGGTTTTGCCTAAGCCCGGAGGCGAAGGTGTAACCGGAGTCTCTTTCGGTATGGGCGTGGGAGTGGGAGGGGGTACTGTACTCACAACCCTCTGCGCCGGTGTGATCTCCTCCACGTCGGAGTCGTCGGCCTCGGAAGCGCTGACGATGTCGTACTCCTGTTCGGTGTGCTGCTGTCCCGAAGCTCCTGTGTCTTCTCCGAAGATGTCAGGTGGAGCCGAGGTCGATGAGTGCGCCATGGTGCGTCGAGCTCGTCGATCCCGAATAGTCTTTTTCGATCGAAAAGACTTGCAGGCGGGGCAGTCTCGGGCCTCGTGTTCGGGAGAGAGGCAGAGGTTGCACACCTTATGTAGATCGGTGTGGGGAAATTTAGACCCACATTTTGGGCACTTCTTAAAGGGAGTCCTTTCCATCGGCCGAGACCGGAGTCGAGATAGGCCCGAAGGCCGCTGCCGATGCCTGGAATCGAGGAAGTGCCGAAGAGAGAGATAAAGAAGATGATTCCGTCTGAAGAATCTCGATGGACGAGGATTTTTCGTCGAAGGTCGAACTGGAAAGGTTCGAAGCCGGAGCAAAAAGTATTACATCCGAGCCCGATGGCGGAAAAAAACAATCTGAGGATGGAGCCGAAGCCCATGCGCAGTACGGACTGAAGGAGGAGTCACCGAACTCGTGACTTCCAAAGATTGTCCAAGAAGAAAAACAAACTGCAAACATCCGGGCCCAACACCAGATGGCGATCTATGCACAGTGTATAATCTGCAGCTCATATGCCTCGAACAGGCTTTTCTCCAAGACACGTAATGGCTTAATTCGACCTTGCAAAGGAATCTGAACTGGTGGTTTACCCAAGCTGCATCGGCCTCAGAGCACTCCCAACTTGCTGGTAATGACCGCTGGGCACCAGTCGAATTCGCCAGCAAGGCCCTTCAATATACAGAGAAGCGGTATGCACACACTGAAAAGGAAGCACTTGCCATCAAGTGGGGCTGCTATCACTTTCATCTATGAATCTACGGCCAGCCCTTCAGAGTCGGCACAGACAATAAACCGCTCCTACAATTCTTTGCAGGTACTGCACCACATCTACCACCCTGCATCGAAAAGAGGTCTCTGGAGCTCCAAATTATTGGCTAACAGTGGTCTACAAGCAGGGGTGTGACAACCCGCTGATGACCTCTCCAGACACCCCTGTGGATCAGACAGTAGTTCCCTCATCTCTCTGTCTGAGGCGGACGAGTATGTCCACTGGCTAGCAGAAGTTGGGTTCCCCACAGCGTCACTCTCCAAGACATCACGGTCGATATCACATCAACGCCATGTCTCCAGAAGGTGTAGGAGGCTGTTGAGTCAGGGAGGCTTCCTACAGGACCTGGGGAAACTACAATGATGTTGCCCAGCACGATTTGACAGCATTGTGAAATATTCACCATGAACTTGGTGCCACCGCTCCAAGCCTCCTTCAGAGGGGACACAGACTCATCATCCCCTAGCCACTGACGCCAAGCCTGCTAGCTCTTGCACATACAGGGCATCAAGGGCCCACAAAGATGACCGCACGCTTCAGGCGGATGACTTTGCTCCTAGCACTGGATGCTGATGTCCATGACATGGTTTCCCAATGTCACTGGTTCCAAGTAAGCAAGTCGCCGAACCGACCTCCACTGGTTACAACCAGCAGTCCCCAGCGAGGGCTCCTGGTGCAACAGTGTGGATTTCAGTGCTACACCTGATGGGCGCCACATGCTTGTCATGTCAGAAGCCTTCTCAAAGTTTTCTATAGTTGAAGTGCTGCAGAACACCACTTTTGAACACACCAGACAACAAAATATTCACACTCTTTGGAGTCTCAGGTATGCTCAACAGTGACAACAGACCCCCCCAGCCCACCCTTTCAAGGCCAAGACTTCAAGGTGTACTACCAGTCCCTTGCTATCACTCACAAGAAGATCACTCCCCCCTGGCCCAAACTAATGGAGAAGTTATAAGACTCATGCGCACACTCAGAAAATCCATTTGGATAGCATCTGAAGAGCAAGCTGATAACAGAGGATGCCATCCTCAAGGCCATTGGCGCCTACCGGCGCACTCTGCACAGCACAATTCAAAGAGCACCAGCAGAAATCCTATTAGGAAGAGACGTTCAAGACAACAACCCACACAATGAAGGCTGGACTCGAGAGCCCATCAATGTGACAGCCACCCAACAGAGACGAAGGCGAAACATTAGAATGCTAGCACGGCCCACAGGGTTCGAGAAATGAGTATTGGTGTAGGGGAATGGGTTCTGGTGCGAGACAGACACTCCGCCAGTAAGTTCCAACTCCTGTATGACACACGTCCCCTATGAGTTACGGAGAGGAAGGTCACAATGGTAACCACCTGAAACAGCACAGACAAGGTCACAAGGAATGTGTCTGCTGGGCCTGCAACCCCCCAGAGAAATTGGAACCCAACTGCCAGGTACCACTCCAAGGGAGTGGGAGGATAACCGAGAGATGAAGCAACATCCAAGCAATACAGGTCTGTGAATAATATATGGACATTTAGGACCACAACATCTTTAGAACAGTGACTGTATGGTGAACATTTCGAATTGTGTTTTGTGTGAAAGTTGTGAAGGAATGTAGTACCAAACTGCGCCCCCGCCCTGTGGTGTACGCTCACACAAGTCCAGACCCTATGTTGGAGGTTGCAGGCGAGCTAATAAATAGAGGAAAGCCCCACCCATGCACACAGTGTGTGCATGGAAAGTTATTGACTGCACCCAGCCTCTGTGTGTTTATTTAGCTGCCACAATGGGCCCCAGCACTAGAGTCCTTTGAAGTTTAATGTTTGGGTTCTACTCCTTTTGAAGTATACACTCCTCTCCCTCTAGAAAAGTTATCTGTCACAGCAGGAGAAACTCCAAAGCTGTCCTGCAACACAGACAATGTGAGTCACTAGAGTTCACACTTGGGTGTCAACCACAACGATATGTGCACAAAAGGGTAAAAGCCCCATCTCCTTCCTGAGATATGTTCAGGCCCCTTCCTTGTGACCTCTCACTGAATCAAAGAGCACCCTACAAAGTGTACAGGGGGAGTATCTCTCTTCCGTCTCCAGTGTGTCCCACCCAGCTCACAGGAGTGCAGTAATACACAATTCTGTCTGGGGGGCTTCCTCTATCACCTCATGTCCTCACCAAGTAGGCCTGTGCTTCCCAGAATGGAACCCAGTGTCCTCCATGTAATGTACAATTACAGGCACACTTGCACTCAGTGTATGTACACAGCACAAACACCATCCATCCTGGTCAACTCAGCACACACATTCACTCTGTGCACGCAACTCAGTACTGTGGCCTATCTGTATTGTGCCATTGTGTGCAACCTGCAGACACACAAACTGCCAGCACACACATTAACCATGCCTGCGCTGCACCACACTACACCCTTCACATATTGTACTTCACACACTATTGTACACATACACCCAGTGCATGCATGCATCATACATGCACCGCATAGCACTACATCTCATGTAATGTATTCCTCGCAGGGACACATACACCCAAAACATACATTCTCCATGCACATACTGCACAGCACTGCTTTATTCCTGTACAGTAACTTTCCCTGGCACTCATACAAATAGTGCAGTCACCATCCCTGCACTGTGCAGCATTTTACATCTAACTGATGTAGGCCAAGGTTGAGTTAAGCACACCTCAGTGGAACTTTTAAAATGTGATTGAGTTGGTAGGCCTCACTCCAGTGACACAAGCTAAAAGGACCTACTTACTTCCACTGATTACTACACAGTATGCTTCCACCATAGGGCTCAAACAACTTTACTCCTGGTGAAGGCAGTAGCCTTCCACCACCATTAGGGAAGCGCTTTGGATGCCCCTCCTGGTTCAAGACCAGAATCTGTGAGACATGCTTATGTCATGGCGTACACGCATGTTGCCTATGACAACATAATTAGGGATCCAGACAGGAGTACAGTTTGACACTTAGGACAGGGGCGCGCATCCATTACCATGCAGAGGACTTTTCCATCACAACACCTTACCTCCAGGTTTAAAAAATAGGTTTCTTGCAAAGTGCAGTTTCTTCATTTCCCAACACAGATAGATGTGTGGGAAGCTTTTGTGATCCGAGTGTTCCCACTCTTCAGGAGTCTTGGGAAACCAACTGAAAAGAATTGCCAAGACTCATATGCAAGGACTATGTGGGAGCCAGGTACCATCAACAGATGAAGTATGTACCCAAGCTATCTATATGCTGTAATAGCTTGGAATTTGGGCTATGCCTCTCTTGAGGTAAAAACATCAGTGGGCACAAGGGAAGTCTTCAACAATACAAAGTTGACGGAGAACTGAATTTATATGTATATGCCTTTTCAAACTATTTTGGTAACGGCCTCAATGTGGTGGATGTTCCAAAGGGTTAACTTTAATCTTTATCATGGAATCTTCTCTGGAGTCATTACAAAGGAGCAGGGACCCATAGAGAAAGAAGGTTGCTGCTAAGCATGCTAAGGTCTGCTCTACAGACAAAATGTTCATGTAAGCCACTCATGCACCACTGGAAGGGGGCGGGGAGGGGGGGATGAAGGCCACTTGATGTATGACTTAAATATCAGCTACTTTATTAGGTCCATCACAGCAGATATGTATAATGTGGTGTGTTTTCGTGCTGATGGCAAGATGCAATGGCATTCACTGTAGGGGTCTGTGTTTTTATCTAATGGTTACAGGTTAGAAACTTGCTCGGTCCGCTCAGCTTTCAATCCTTCTGAGGTGGATAAAATCACTACCATCGAATCGGGTAAGACTAAGCATCTGTTATTCAACAACTAGAAACCCCCTCAGGTGTATATGCACTTTATGTTCATGATTTGTTGTGCACCAGACCTAGAAGTAGCACCTCTTCTTGCCAAATGCCTTAGTGAACATTTATCGGAGGTAGATTTGAATCAAATTATACTTGTCTTTCACTAAAGAAGACACCCACCATCCAGGTTTGCGTGGAAGTCTGACAAAACAGTGACAAATTAGTTCACTAGTTTTCCATCCTGTAACAGTACGTTTTCTTGAACCTGTACCAAATTAGAAACAATATTTCCATAGAGAAACATTTAAACAATTCAGTGTAATTGAAATCATATGAAAAAAATACAAATCAAGAAACCATAAATTGGCAACATATTTCAGACCAGCTGTTGTACCTGGGGGTGGAGGACATGGTCTTGTTGGTGTTCCAACCTTTGGTGGCAAGGCAGGAGGAATATCTTCAGTTTTCAAAGGTTCCTCCTCAAATATGTTTTTATTGTTGATTGAATCACTTATGATACCATCTGCAGGTATACTAAAATTAGCTGTATCGACTTTGTTGGTCTGCAAGTTTGAAGAAAGTAGCAAAATTCAACATAGCAATGAGATGTATATATTACTTACAAGGCTATCTCATACAGTTTCCCGAAGGGCAGAAGAACAAGTTATTTATCATGAATAATATTTAAAATCAAACATTTAAATGGACCGATATTTGGGACTTAATAATCAATTCAACAAATGTTCCTACAATTGCTATGATTCGCCCTTCTTTACTGCAATCAACATGCAAATGCATAACTTCCTTCAAATTTCTCATCTCAAAGTATCTTCGAACAGAAGACTGGATCATGTATTATTTTCCTGTCACTGGACTCCCTGATCCAAGGTAGCACCGCAGCGGTGCCAACCAGAGAATTAATAGATAGCATGCATGGAGGTAATAATTCGGGTACAAAAATGTGCCATGAGCACGGGTGACATCAATGTCACCTTATTGTCCCCACTCCACAGAGGTGGTGAATAAATAAGCGCTAAAATCGAAAATGTAAGAAAATATCAGAAAAACGACCAGAGTATGCATCAAAAGGAAATTGCTACTTACCAGTATGCATCTGTTTTTGGCATGTAGAGCTGCAGAATATCATACTTTTGCACAGATCGCCATCTGGTATTGGGCTTGGATGGTTGCACCTTGTTGTTGTCTTGGAAGAAGTCTTTTGTAGTCACGCGATAGGTAACTCCTCTCTTGGATGATAGTGTGCATGGACATCGACTCCATCCTCAGATTGTTTTTTGCCATGATGGGAAATGATGGAGTTTGTAAGAAACAGAAAAGATGTCCATGTGAATGTAACTAAGTAAGATAACACTGGAACAGGTACAGGTTCCGGGGAGGCGGGTGGGCGTATGTTATTCTGCAGCTCTACATGCCAAGAACAGATGCACGCTGGTAAGTAGCATTTTCCGTTCGAAGCATATGAGCTGCAGAAATCATACTTTTGCATAGACTGTACAGCAGTGTCTCCCCTAGCGGTGGTCACCTGTATCTGTTGCAGTGGTTTGGAAATGTGTCTCAAGAACAGCCTGACCTACAGAAGCCTGTTGCTTCGACTGCATGTCTACACAATAGTGTTTGGTGAAGGTGTGTGTAGTAGACCATCTTGCTGCTTTACAAATGTCTTCAAGGGGGAATGTTTTATGTTACAGAGTTTTATATAGTGCGAATTTGACCCGAATTGGGTATCAGAGTGCTTTACATAGCACCAGTTGCTCCCTAAGAATGCCATGGAAGCCCCTAGTTTGCGCTTTGAGTGAGCTGTAGGGGGAATTGTTAATGTGCGTTTTGCCTTCTGGTAGCATATTTGAAAGCATTTGACTATCTACCTGGCAATTCCAGCTTTGGAGATGGGGTTTCCCTCATGAGGTGGAGAGAAAGCAACAAACAATTGGTTTGTCTTTCTAAAAGGTTTAGTCCTGTCAATGTAATAAAGTAAAGCTCTTTTGACGTCAAGTGTGTGAAGAGCTCTCTCTGCTACGGAATGTGGCTGTTGGAAAAACACTGGTAACTCTACAGATTAAGATAGAAAGCAGAGATTACTTTGGGAAAGAACCACCTTGTTAAGATGTATTTGTAAGAATGGTTCTTTTATGGTTAAAGCCTGGATCTCACTTACTCTTCTGAGAGAGGTGATTGCAACAAGGAAAGCTACTTTTCATGTAAGGAACTGCAGTTCACATTTGTGTCAAGGCTCAAATGGGGGACCCATGAGCCTAGTAACGACAATGTTTAGGTTCCACACCGGAGAGGGTGGCAGTGTGGGAGGAATTATCCTTTTAAGGCCTTCCATAAAGGCTTTGATACAATGACAAATGTTGCCTGTTTTGCAGGTAGGCGGCAAAGGCAGCCAGATGTAATCTTATGGATGAGTATGCTAGATTACATCTTTGTAGATGGAGCAAATAGCAAATGATGCTCTGAATGGAAGCATCTAGCGGGTCAATTTTGTTATTACAGTAAATGACGAATCCTTTTCATTTGGCTGCATAGCAAGCTCTAGTAGTAGGGCGTCTGGCTTTTTTGATAATGTTCATACAGTCCGGTGGGAGGATAAGGTAACCAAACTCTAGGACTTCAGGAGCCAGATTGCTAGATTCAGTTGTGTTGGATCTGGGTGTCTTAAAGCTCCATGGTTCTGTGTCAGCAGTTTTGGGGAGAGACAGTTTTTGGTGTGAAACTACTGAGAGTTCCAGGAGTGTTGTGAGCCATGGTTGCCTTGCCCATGTGGGAGCAACTAGGATCATTTTGAGAGAGTGTTGCATGAGCTTGCGTACTACTAGCGGAATGAGTGCGAGTGGCGGAAAAGCGTACGCAAATCTGCCTGACCAGTTCATCCATACTGCATTGCCCTTGGACAACGGTGTGGGAACCTGGCGGCGAAGGTTGGGCATTTTGCGTTTGCGTGTGTGGTGAACAGATCTATGTCTATGTCTGGCTGGCCCCACATCTGGAAAAATGGTTTAAGCACTTGAGGATGAAGTTCCCATTCATATATCTGCTGTGTCTGACGGCTTAGCAGATCCGCAATCTGACTGTGCACTCCTGGAAGATGTTCTGTCAGAAGATATGTGTTTTGCGGAATGGCCCATCTCCATATGCTTTGCGCTAGATGAGACAGCTGCAAAGAATGTGTTCCTCCTTGTTTCTGTATGTAATACATTGCTGTCATATTGTTCGTGCGGACCAGGACAGTCTTATTAAGGAGATGTGTTTGGAATGACTTTAGCGCTAGAAATATTGCTAGTAATTCTAGGTGATTGATGTGGAGCACTTTTTGTTAAGTGGTCCACTTTTTGTTGAGTGGTCCACCTGCCCTGAACTGTGTGGTTTAGGAAATGGGCTCCCCAGCCGGTGAGTGATGCTTCCGCTGTTAGCACTATCTGTGGAAATGGCTCTAGGAATGGCCGCCCTTTGGAAAGATTTTGTGTGTTCAACCACTGCAGTGAGCGATGTGTGAGGCTGTCCACCAACACCAGATCTGTAAGTTGACCTTGAGCCGGATTCCACTGACGTGCTAAGAATTCTTCTAAGGGGCGCATCTGTAGTCTTGCATGAGGTACTGTGACAATGCAAGAGGCCATCATTCCTATGAGCTGCATAAACACTCGAGCTGGAAGGGAGTGTTGGGGTTCAAATTTTGTGATGAGGGTTTGCATACTGGCTATCATGGCTGGATTGGGGTATATTAGAGCTTTGAAAGTGTCTATTGTGGCCCCTAGATACTGATGTAGGTAGGAGGGCTGTAGATGTGACTTGGCGTGGTTTATTGTGAACCCCTGGTGGTGTAACAGTTGAATTGTTTAGTGAGTGTGATGAACACACTGACTGTGTGACTTGGCTTTTATGAGCCAGTCGTCCAGGTATGGAAATACATGTATCTGCTGTCTTTGCAAGTGTGCGGCTACTACAGCAAGACACTGTGAAGACCCTGGGTGCGGTGGTTACTCCGAAGGGGAGCACCTTGAACTGATAGTGTTGGGAGTCCACTGTGAACCTTAGATATTTCTTGTGAGCCGGGTGTATGGGAATATGGAAGTAGGCGTCCTTGAGATCTAATGTGGCAAGGAAGGCTCCTTGTTGCAGCAGTGGAAGGACCTGTTGGAGAATGATCATGTTAAAGTGATCTGACTGTATGTAGAAATTGAGAGGTCCCGAAATCCAATACTGGCCTGAGAGTACAGTCCTTCTTGGGGATTAGAAAGTACAGGGAGTAAACCCCTGGCCCTTTATGCTGTAGGGGAACTGGTTCTATTGCGTGCTTTTGAAGCAGTGAGAGAAATTCTTGTTTGAGAAGCGTTAGATGTTCCGTGGACATTGGACGCTGTTTGGGCGGTATGTTGGGGGGAGTTGCAGTAAGTTCCAGGCAGCAACCATACTGGATAATTTGTTTTACCCACCTGTCTGTAGTGATGGAATTCCAGAACGGTAGGAACTGAGAGTCTTCCTCCAACCGGAGTGGAATGGTTTGGAGGGAAGTCATTGTTTGTTATTGGGGGAGGTGTGAGTGTTGTTACCTCGGTCTCTCCCTTTGTTATTTCACCTGTACCCACCTCTGAAATATCCCTTGTTGGGGGATGCGTGTGTGGGACTTTTATAGGAGGAGGAACCAGTGTCTGTGCTGATGTTCTTGGATGCGCCCCTATAAAAGGAGCAACAAAAGGAGCCTCATGTAGATGGAGACTGTAATGCTCCCATAGATTTTGCGGTCTGTGTCTTTTTTCATTTTCTCTAGGGCTGTGTCTACAGCTGGGCCAAAATGTTGTTCCAGATTAAACGGCTGATTCAGGATAGTAGTCTGTACTTCTTGTTTGAAAACTCTACCCCAGCACAACCCTGCCCCTACCCCCAGTCCTGTCCCTACTCCCAAACACTATCCTGAACAACCCCCCCGACACTACCCTAAACCAAAATACACTACTCTACACTACAAAAACACCACACTACCCTAAGACCAAAAAGACTACCCCCTGCACAACCTTCCCCCTACCCTTAACCACTACACAGCCCCTCTTACCTCTCCCTCCTCAGTTCCTCTCTTCTCCTTCAGCAGTGGTTCCTCTTCTCCAGGCTTCCAGCGTCAGTTGTGCACGTCGTTGTGTGGAAATGGAAGGGCGTCCGTATCCACACAACTATGTTGATAGCTTTTGCTTCGCAAGCGTTACAACGCATGCGATGTTACAACTTGCGTAGTAAAGGCTACGCGTTGTAACATCGCATGCGTTGTAACGCTTGCGAAGTAATGGTACTCGGACTAACATCCGTGTACTAATGGCTGTTAACCGTTTTAGGGTCCATATGCAATGTTTTCTGTTTGGGATCGATAGGATCTGGTGGAAACAGTTCTTCCTCATTGGTGTCTCCTTTCAGCGCCGATTTTTTCGGTTCCAAACATGGTTTAGATTTCTGTTCTGGAGCCTTAGAAGGGGTTTCTGGGTCCTTTGGCTTTGGTGTTGAGTCCGAAATCATTTTCGGATCCAAAGGTTGTCGCGGTTTCTTTGAATCTGAGGCCTTTTGTTCTTTCGGTGTTGAGGTGCTTGGTGCCGAGGCCTTTTTGGAGACAGCAGGAGTTGGATGTGTTCCCGCTTTCAGCACGGACGGTGTTTTTGGGGCACCGACGTGGGGCTTGCTCCGTCCCGAGCTGTTGGAAGGCTTCTCCTTTGTCTTCGGAGCCAGGCCCGCAGGCGGGGTTTCTGAAGTTTTCTTTCGGTCGCGACTAAGGCCTTCAGGCAAAGTCTTGACCGGAGCCTTCTTTTTTTCGGGTGGGTTGGGGCTGGGGCAGTTGTACTCACTCGTTGACCTGGAGTGATGTGGTCATCGGAGCCGGAGTCATCTGCTTCGGATACGATGTCGAGATCCTCCGAATCCTCTGCCTCTGGAACGTCGGGGCCTTCATCGAAGAGGTCTTCTGGCACCGGCACAGCCTGTTGCACCATAACGTGTCGTCGAGCCTGGTGCTCGCAGATATTCTTCTTGGACCGAAAGGAGGCGCAGGCTTGGCAATCTTTTTCTTCTTGTTGGGGCGAGAGACAAAGGTTGCAGACCTTGTGTTGGTTGCTGTGTGGGAATTTAGCTCCACACTGGGGGCACTTTTTGAATGGCATCCTATCCATTAGCCGTAGGCCCGACAGGTGTTGATAGGCCCAGCGGCGATGACCGGAATCGAGAATTTAAGTTAGCGCGTTGAAAGGCACGCAAACGAAAACAATACCGTCGAGTTTGCGATGGTAGACGCGCCGAAAACGTTTGGAAAACACAGTACCGACCCGGAGCACTTTAGTTACATCCGAACCCGATGGCAGAAAAAAACAATCTGAGGATGGAGTCGATGCCCATGCGCACTATCGTACAAGGGAGGAGTCACTTATCTTGTGACTACAAAAGACTTCTTCCAAGACAACAACAAGGTGCAAGCATCCGAGCCCAACCCCAGATGGCGATCTATGCAAAAGTATGAATTCTGCAGCTCATATGATTCCAGGGTTAGGAACTTGCTCTTCTAATTGCAACAACCTTATAAAAAGGAGGGTCAGAGATGAAACGTGTGTCCATTTATTCAGTGGCGACTCCTCCACTAAGGCGTAGGAGTGTCACCCTACTGCTCTCAGAGCAGAAAGAGAAAATGATAATAATGCAATGTTATAATTGTATTTTTCCGTACTGGCTCAGGGGCGGGTGGGGCTGGGCTGTTCAGAGAAGGGAAGGAGTGGTGGGCACTTTCTAAGCACGCATGACAGTTTGGCTGGCCGTTTTAGGCTGGCCAAACAGTAATGCGCACTTAGCAGGTTCTCCACCTGGCTGTATTGCACAGCCTGGGTGGAGAATATGCACAGGCTCCCAATACCTGTCTGAGCGCTAAACCACGGCGATCAGCCCAATCACAACGCTGCTGTCATGCTGATGACAGCAGTGTTGCAATTGGCTAGGGGAGTCTGGGTGCTTCCTGCTCTGTCGTAAGAAGGACAGAGGAGCAGCGGGCAGTACACAGGTAGCAGCCGCCACTGAACTTATTACTTTAATAACAGTTGAAGAACTGCATAACCAAATGAAGTGTGATTCCTCTAATTCAAATTAAAACTGCAATGCTGAGTGTAGTAATGATAGCTAAAGGTGGCTTTACAAATCTTGGAGACCAGCACTCTTTGCAGGTGTCCAGAAAGGTAGCTCCCCAGCCTCTTGCAGTACGTGTGACCTGAACCACTCGGGAGGTTCTTTTCTTGCTAGATTCTAATGCACATTCATGTACAGAACAACCCACTGATAAAAATCAACAAATCTTTTCCCTTTGCCTTTTTTTGTACAAGGATCTCATCAGTAAACATGCAGTCTTTCATTCTTTTTCTCGATATTGAAACTGAATTCACTCTTGGGATTGGGTTTATGAAATGGTTCCTCCAACCACGAAGGATGTGCAAATTTATTAAATAAAGACATGGCGATCATTTGAGCAAGATGGGATTTAGAGACAAACTTCAGTGAGAAAAAGAAAACCGAACACTTAATAAGGTCTAAATGAATAGCCTCTAGGTATGAAACCCAAGCCTTATTTACAAGGGGAAAAACGCCCAGCACAAGGAGGGCTTACACACGCCTAGTACTTCATCATATGAACTGTCACCGAATTCAACAACTCACCCCCTCCCCTGTTTAAATACCAGGACGGTAAATTCAACATGTTCCATCAACAATAATTAAAGCAATTGCAAATAGAAAGCCTGGTGGGATACTGCAGTTGTCTACCTTAAAGGCACAGTGTTTTATTTTGTGAAAAATACTTTTAGGCATCCACTTTTGCACTTGTGGCGTTTTTCATTTCCCACCGTTGGCTGTTAAATAAAAATAATTATAATTGTTGCCAATGTAGACTGCCATTATGGAGAAACACCCTTCAGGGGAAGTGTCAACTCCACTTACATGCTGAATGTCCACATACAGACCTATATGTTAATTCTCTGAAGGAAACAAATGAAGCTCACCGTCTTCATACATTCTGCATGTTAATACTAACTCCAAGAACTTTAGAATTAGGGACGAAAATCATCATCTGAAAAATATCTGCCTTCAGCATCATGTTTCAGAATATTGTAGGTGATATACCTAAAACTGGATTACTTGCCACCTATCCAGACACGGTTTGTGAAAATAATTTACCCTCCAGTCTGTTACTGGAGACATTTGATGGTGAATAATCTGCAGGAAGAAAGGCTCCTGTAAGGGGAGGGCTTGAACCCCATTGATTCACTTAAGGAAAGTAATGGCTACCTCCCATGAAATATACTGAAGCAGGCAAGAGTAAAGGGCCTCAAAAAGAGGCCCCATAAGCCAAGTTAGGACGATGTTGAGATTCCCACCAGGGCAGGATAACCTGCTTAAGCCCTTCCATGGAGGCCTTAATGACTAGTACTTTGAAAAGCGAAGTGTGCTGCCTATTCTGTAAGTAAGCAGTCACAGCAGCCAAATGTAAATGAATGTAAGTATAGGCAAGGCCTGACTGTTGGGAGATGTAGGAGGTAATAGACAATGTCTTGTACCAACGGTGTGAGTGGATTGATATGCTCTGGTGGGCAACAGTGTACAAAAAGCTTCCATTTGTCAGCGTAGCAGGCCCTGCTAGTAGGCCTGCGTGCTCAGTGAAGAATGGACATACACTCTTCAGATGGTCTGAGATAACAAAACTTGATGACCTCAGGAGCCAAACCACAAGATTGAGCTGCTGAAGACTGGTGTGCAGGAGAGTTCTGTGGTTTTGCACTAGAAGGTCCGGCCTGTTGGTAAGCTTCTCTTGAGGAACTAGAGAGAGCTGCAGCAGAGTGAAGTAACAAGACTGGAGCAAACATGTTGGGCTACTAGAATGAGGGTAAGAGATGTCTGCCTCAGACTGTGTATTAAGAATGGTAGGAGCGGGAGAGGCAGAAAAGCGTAGCCAAATATCCCTGACCAGTTCATCCATAGTGCACTGCCCATGGACTGCAGGCGTGGTAACCTGGCGGCGAAGTTTGAGCTATTTATGTTTTCAGCAGTGGCAAACAGGTCTTTGTGAGGAAACCCCCACTGCCAGAAGTAAACGAGTAGGGGCTGGAGCTCCCACTCGTGGACTTGTTGATGCGTCCTGCTGAGTAGATTGGGCAGGTCGTTGTTGAAACCGGGAATGTATTGAATGACCAACTGCACATTGTGATTTATCGCCCACCTCCAGATGCTCTGGGCTAGAGCAGACAGCTGTGGCGAGTCTTTCCCCCTTGCTTTTGCAGATAAAACATGGCCGTGGTCTTGTCCGTGCGGACTAAAACAGCCTTGTTGTGGAAGAAATACTCAAAGAGCGAACTGAATAGCCAGGAGTTCCAGGTGGTTGATGTGGAGGGTCTGGTGTACAGGTGCACATCTGTCCTGGGACTGTGTGATGTTGCAGCTGTGCTCCGTTTCAAGGGAGGGAGGCATCTGTGGTGATGATCTCTTGTGGAAATAAGTCTAGAAAGCGCAGTCCCTGCAACAGATTGTTTGTGGCTCCAAATCAACACTGGATCCTCTCATAGACCTTCCGCTTGAGACCACGGTGCTGCTAGGCACTGCTGTAAGGAATGCATTTGTGCTACCTTGAATGAGAAACTATTGTAATGGAGGAGGCCATCACGCCTAACGGATGCATTACTGTTCTGACCGTTATCTGACGATACGGCTGAAAAAGAGGTAGCAGTTTTTGGAAAGCTTTGACCCTGGCCAGGCTTGGATATGGGTTCCCCACCCTTGAGTCTAAGGTAGGCCCACGGAAAGGCTGTATGTGAAGGGGCTTAAGAGGTGGTTTGCCTATACTTAGCATGAAACCCAGCTTTTGAAGGTGGTCTATGGCTGTTTGCATGTGTGCCAGACATTGCTGCTATGTGGCACTCTTGATCAGCCAATCATCAAGGTAAGGAAACATGTGGATGCCTCCCTGTCTGAGGTGAACGGCTACCATAGACAGACACTTTGTGAAGACTCTCGGGGCTGTTGTAACCCCAAAAAGGCAGCACCTTCAACTGAATGTTGATCACTCACCACAAACCGCAGGAATTCTCCGATGGGCGGGCTGGATGGAAATATGAAAGTAGGCATCTTTCAAGTCGAGGGCAGTCATGAAGTTGCCTTGCCGCAACAGAGGGATGACATCTTGAAGTGTAACCATGTAGAAATGTTCCATCAGGATATGCATGAGGGTGCCATCTTTGTTGGGAATGGGAAAGTACAGGGGGTATACCCCTCTGTTGCAATGTAGTGGCAGCATGGCTCTATGGCCCCTTTGGCAATTAGTGCATGCATCTTTGCTCGAAGCAGGTGCTGGTGTTCTCTGGACAACTTGTGTGCGTGTGGGGGATGTTGAGAGGTGTTTGGGTGAGTTCTAAACAGCACCCCTCCACTATGGGGTTTAGAACCCAGCGATCGGAGGTAATTGCCTCCCAGTGAGGCAGAAACCCCTGCAACCTGACCCCAACAGGTGTTAGACGGTCGGGGGGAGAAGAGTGTCACTATTTTGAGGCAATGGCTCCTTTAGGATCTGCCCCTTAGTCTCTACCCTTGCCCCCATGCCTTCCTCTGTAGTAACCCCATGAAGAGTGCTGCTGCTATTTTCTAGTGTATGTGGTGGAAGACTCTGGCATGGCAACTGTTTTGGCAGCACCTGAGCACAGTGGTCAGCGAAAGGACCCAAGGACAGTGGGAGTCTGTAGGGCACCCATGGCTTTAACCGTATCAGTGTCCTGCTTGATGTGTTCAAGCATCTCGTCAACATGGGGTCTGAAAGATGCTTACCATCAAAGGGCACATTAAGGTGGTGTTGCTGAACCTACAGCTTGAGACTCAAAGCTATGCATGGCGGTGGCAAAGAAGACTGGAAATTATTCCATGGGCAACTGGTCCGCGGCATACAGAGCAATGCAGATGTTAGGATTGGAGATTATTTTCCCCTCTGCAACAAACTCATGCATCTGCCTGCAGTATTGTGCTGGGAGATGTTGGATAAGATCCTTTGTTTGGTCCTAGTGGGCGCGGTCATACCGGGACAGCAAGTCCAGGGAGTTGGGGATGTGCCATTGTGTGGCAGATTGCGCTGCCACAAACTTGCAAGCAGCATCTATTTTCTTGCTTTTAAGGTCTGGAGGGGGCGCATCCCCTGTGGCTTGGGAATTGGCTCTCTGCATGCCCTATTGGACCACCCAGGAATCAGATCCGCCCAACATGTTAAGCAAAGAGGTCACAAAGGCCAATTAACCTGTTTTGGGTATGTATGCCGAGACAAAGGTAACACGTCTCCCCTTCAATTTCACCATCACCACTCGTCCCTCTCTGTCCGTTTGCATTCCCTCTGGTTAGAATTTTGTGGTATTGTGGAACATTAGCGCTACACCTTTTTGATTTGTTCACGCGGCGGATCGATATATAAGGATATAGCTTTTGTGCCGTAACCTAAGCTCCTCAGACACCTTTAAATGTGTTTCCTGGAGTGCCACTACATCGAATTGGTGGCCTACTAAATACTTCCAAACTTTGTGACGTTTGAGAGGGGAGTTCAGGCCCTTCACATTCAACGATGCTACAATAAACATCTTATCTTGTGTGTCTCTCCCCTCTTTAGACTAGACCCTCCCAAGTTGATCGCCCCCTCTCCTTTCTTCCAGTCTTTCAGGTCGATCACCCCTGCCCCATCTCCTGTTCTCCTTCTATTGCAGAGTTGTTGTAAGAACTGTCTGCTTCCCCTGGTTCTCCACCACCCCCCCTTATGTGTTAACCCTCCCCTCAAATTTTTAGAACATGTAACAGAACTAAACCTGGGCTGTGGGGCCCGGGAGCTCCCAGCAGTGACATTTCTCAAGGATAAGAGCATGTTGGCTGGAGCCTTGGCCCATGAACACCGTCATAGCGGTCTGTGAAGCAAATAGAATGTAGCATGTATTTTCGTTGTCTAATGTAATTCCTTGGTCCCTTGTATAATGTGAAGTCCGTGGGGATCAAGGTTCCCCCCCCCCCTCTGCCTGTTGTCTATGCTTCTCGGCCCTTCCCTTAGATTGCTGGGACTGCATATCTGTGAGGTTTCCGCCCTCACCCTCTCAAAGGTGACTGTGGCCGCTCAGCGCCTCCTTCACATACTATGTTTTTAATTGGCGGCCCTTGGGTATTGGATGCCATTGAGAGGGTTTATTGCCCTCTGTCTCATTCCCTTTCAAGGATGCATGAAGGAGCTCCTCCTCGGGGATTGGTAATCCCAGAATCTCCAGCCCTTCCCTCAACTCACTGATGTGCCGTGCCTGGTTATTACGGAGTAGAGATCATCATCAGGACAGAACGTTTTGTGAGCAAGAGGAATCTATTAAAAAAAACAGTAATTTTAAATTAAATTAATGTTTGGTCCCTGGCTCCATGTTATATTCATTGTAATGAGTGATGCTAATGTGCTCCCAGTGCAAAAAAACTGAGCTGAGAATGCATTAGAAGTGGATGAAGCTAGTATGTGACATTCTCTCACTGCTTCATGCATTCGTAAGTTACAACTACGGATTTAGTGAAAAGCCCATTTGTCAAGCAAAACCTCTATTAAGGTACCATCTCACAGACTGGTTGTAATTAATACTCGTCTCAAGTTTAGGAATATAGAGGAGAACAGATGGAATCACGGAAATAACAGGCAGAAAATGAATTGTGCCACACAATTAAAAAAAACTTACTGGGACAACTGGCAGAGGATGGCGTGATATAAATTGTTGCTGCAACTCCCCTGTGTCCGTGCTAAGCCACTCTCTTATTGCTCCCTCTGGTATTAATTACCTCATATACCTACTTGATTATAAGCATATTGATTAATAATACACTTTTGTTGCAATTGTTCATGTTAATGCTGTGGTCTTAACACGGCTCCAGCCACCCCCTTGCCTCACCTCTTGCTACTCACTCAGACAATACTTTCAGGCATAGGCTGTTAACACTGGTGCTATTCGGAAAGAATTTCAGTCAGTGCTCCTCAGTCAGACATGGCGGCTATGCTGCAGTTTGAAGATTCAGGGGTTGAATATCTAGTGGTGTAAGTCAGCCTACGATTATAGAACAGCAATATGTTGTGGCCCTTTTGCAGTATAGGCAGAGTACAGTTTATGCTTTGAAAGGGCCTTGGATATGCAGATATTTAGTGTATATCAGGCTGGATGCTAGAGAGCACCGAAACTTGCGTCTTCACCGCATCGCGATTGGTCAAGTCAGCCTGATGTACACTACTGCGATTATCTGCAACCTAATCCCTCTCCTTTTTGACTTCATAGTAGATATGAAGCATATTTGTACACCTTTGCTTTCATTTGATCTGGTTTCCTTCAAAATTGCTTCACAATATTTTGCAACACAAGGAGAACCGCACTGGACGATGATTACACTATCTCTAAGTGACTATGTAATC
Organism: Triturus cristatus; assembly: GCF_964204655.1. Taxonomy (NCBI): domain Eukaryota; kingdom Metazoa; phylum Chordata; class Amphibia; order Caudata; family Salamandridae; genus Triturus; species Triturus cristatus. The sequence continues at coordinate 738,941,395 of NC_140586.1, read as the reverse complement.
TTTATAATTCACAAATTACTAGAAATACGCTCAGGCAACTTACCATTATCAATGTGAACTACTACCTTCTTTCAAAAAGAAAATTTGTACTCCTCATAAAACCATCGCAAGTGACAAATGTATACCTATTAACACACTTTGTGCAATGCATCAACGTTGCTTAGGACAACACTAAATAAGCAAAATTAACAGTATTTTAGATGAATGTCATGACCATTAATCAATTTGGTTTACCTTGGACAAAGTGCCAAAATCAGCAAAGCCGCTTCCAAATGATTCATTCCCAAAGAAAGATGCAAATGGATCATCAGCTGCTGCAAGAGTTAAAGAGACATTGGAACCACAAGGAAACTAGTTCAGAATTCAGTGTTAGAAAGGAAAAAATATACACAAATAGTTGTGGTGAAAGTAACTTTTGCAGGATGATATGCTAGATCTAAAACAAATTACTTACCAGTATAATGTGGTTCTCCAGTATTGGCATCTTTCATAGACTCACATGTTTGAATCATCCTATTCGTTGAGGTGGGAGTCTCTCAGTATTATAATGAAAGGCAATATTGAGCCAAGCTTAGGCTTAAGGAAATAGGGGAAGCCAGATAGGTACCCTATCCACATCGTTATAAAAGAACCAAACTTCAGACTAGCAGAGCACAGTCAACACCTCTCCTCTCAAGGGCAACCAAGCTTCTGATTTCATACTTAATCAGTACTTTTTAAGCACGTCTGCTCACCTGTGAGGGTTTCAAGGCGCTGGAACAGGGGGTGCAGGTCCGACTGGGCGATTGGGTCAGCGACTGGGATAGACAGAGGTGGAGAGGCAGGGTATTCCAGGTTTTGGCAGCAAGGTAAGAAAAGGATCTTCCTCTGGTCTTGTGGATCCGAGGGAAGGTGGCAAGGGCCAGTTGGGCGGAGCGGAGGTGTCTGGTGGGTACGTGGAATGAGGGGCAGTGGTTAAGGTATGCTGGTCTGGCGTCGGACTCAGGAGTGTATGATAACATATATATATGCAAGAATAAGTGAGCCCGTATCAGAGAGGAGGGTGGGTCACATGTGAATCTATGAAAGATGCTAATACTGGAGAACCACAGTATAAAGAGAAGTAGATGTTTTTCTCCAGTACTGGATCTTTTTATAGCTTCACATTCTGGAATCAGAATAGTAAGCAGTAACCACATTTCGAATATCCATGCAAGTACCTCAAACCTTTTCCCATGGCATGTAAGGCAATATTAACAGTGGTTGGAGAGTCGGGCTAAACATGTACATTTTTTAAACACCAGAAAACACCTTAGAAGAGATGTCGAAGGACACTTTGTCCCACTACAGCATCAATATAAATTGTCAAATCCAGACAAGAATGGGGAATAAAAGTATGGATGCTCTTCCTTGTAGCAGCGCTACAAATCTACAACAGAGGGACACCTGCATATAAGGCTTTTGCCATCAATATTGTTGAGTCAACCTTCACAGTCCCTTATAAGGGGCAATCAGCTTTCGAGTGGCAGAAGGCTAAAGTCCCTGAAATACATCTTGTTACTGTTTGCTTGGTAATAGCATTTCCTTTTCTGGGAGTACCATATGCTATTAAAAGTTTACCAGATTCTCAAATGTTTTGAGTCCTGTTCATATAAAACCTGAGACAGCGACTTACATCCAGGGTATGAAGAGATCTTTCTGCTACCTTTCTAGGGTCTTTGAAAGAATTTCTAACTACTACCGGTTCCTTAGGGTGAAATTATGAACATACTTGGGGATATAGTGAGGATTCATCTGAAGGACCCTATCATCACTAAATTGCAAATATGGTTCCATAACAGTAAAAGCTTGCATTTCACTGACTTGGTGTGCTAATGTCATAGCAAGCAGAAAGACTGTCTTCTAAGATAAATATTTTGAGTCTGTTTTATGAATAAGTTCGAAAGGGCGTTTCATTAGCTGCACTAAGACAGTATTAAGTTGCCACAAGTTTGGAAGTTTTGTGATGGAGGAAAAGTTCTGAAAAGACTTTTGCTGAACTCCTTGAAAATCCTTTGTGACCATGAGGAAGGTCTGTTATGTGTCCTTCTAAATCTGGATACTGCTGTCAGGTGTACTTTGATAGAAGAGTGTGATAACCCCGACTGAGCTAAATGGAGAAGATACAGAAGAATCTTGTCCAGTTCTTATTAAATTGGATGCAGTTTCTGTGCCGAACATCCAACACAGAACTGTTTCCATTTAGATAGAAGTATTATTTGTAGAATCTGTACTGACTTTAAGTATCTATCTGAAATCTTCTGAGAGGTCTAAGTGATGGTATTTATTGGGTTCAGGAGTCAGGCCAATAAATTGAGTGACTTCATGTTCAGATGTAACACCTGACCTTTGTGCATTGTCGACATCGTTGCCCGTGGTTTAAGAGGAAAATGGGCACATTCTGATAGGAGATGAGCTCGGTGCACCAGTATTGCCAGGGTAATGCTGAAGGTATTGGAATGAGTCGACCACAGCTCTGGTTTCATATTGCTTAGCTTTCTTGGTACCATCGTTAGTGGAGGGAAGGCATATGCAAAGATGCTAATTGAAATACATTCCCCTCCCCCACCCCCGAGATCCCTTTTGAGGGAATATGCTGGCATAAAGAGATTTCCCTTGTTCATTGAGAGGTCTAGGTTTGGGTTTCCCCACCTCAAAAATATGTTTTTTAGCTGGTCATCGTGTAACTCCCATTCGTGACACTCCGTTGATGATCTGCTGAGGATGTCAGCCCATGGGTTGTGACCCCTGGAACATGACCTGCCCTTAGCATGATGTTGTGATTAATTACCCATTTCTAAGTCCTCTGAGCTTCCCTTGGACAATAGCTTTGATTTGGTTCCCCCCTGCTTGTTGATGTAATACTTGATATTTTTGTTGTCAGTGCATACTAAGACTGAGGACCCTGAGAACCTAGAGAGAAATGCTTGAGACCTAAAGCTACAGAACTGTTGGTTCCAAGGGACTTGGTGTGCCTTCAAGATTCTTGAATGAACCACATTCCATTTCATAACGTCCTGAAGGTGAGCTCCCAAGCCATCTAGGGAGGCATCCATAGTCATTGTGTAAGCTGTGGATGGATGGAGGTAGGTTAAACTTTTTGATTGTTCTCTTTTGTCCATCAGGGTATCAACTCCTTTGCCTTTATTGTGAACCGGACAGTGTTGAAGGATCCCTTGTCTTGGGTCTATTATTTGTCCAGTTCCTCTTAGAATGGTTACATTCATAGCCAACCATTTAGAACCAACGCAATATAGGACGGCATCATCTCTAGTTAAGACTTGTATAAACGGACCAAAGTAGACACTCCAGAAACTTTTGAGCAAGAGTTGTAATCTTTAGTACTCTTACCTCCGTAGGAACTGCTTTGTCTAGTTCTGTATTGCGGATCACACCCAGAAAGGCAATTGTCTTTCCTGAACAGTTACCTTTCAAAATGATTGCTTCTTTAGGCACTTCAGTCTTAGATCTAGTATAGGTCTCTGTTCGCCTAACTTTTTTTGAATGAGGGAAAAAAGTGAATAGAAACCTACATTTCGTTGAGAGAAAGGTATGATTTCTATTGCTCCCTTTTGGAGTAGCTGTTTTATCTCCGATTGTAACTGAAAAAGCTATTGTACTGATCGCCTCGAGGTGGATTTGCAGGTGGTATTGTGAGAAATTCAATGGTGAGTCCCTACTGAACAACTTCTAGGTTCCATTGTAATAGACATCCAATTACTGTAGAAGTTGAATATTCTTTCTCCTACTGTTAGGAATGTGGTCGTGAACACCGCCTAAGGAACATCACTGACCCCTAGAAGAGGTTTGTGACCATTGTCGTGTTGTCTCTCTCTGTGGTGCTTGTCTAGGATAGATAAGATGACGGAAGCTGCCTATATTGTGGACAGTGGTATTTATTGCTGATTGTAGCCCTGCCAAAGCAGTTAAGGTTGATAGCGATAGGGCTGATACTCCCCTCTATAAGAGAACTAACCCATCCCGCTAATTCCCCCGAAAGGAATAAGAACTTTCTTGCTGCAAGATATCTAAAGACCGTGCTGTGTCTGTATCTGTCTATATTCAATAGAAGTATCTATTCTTTCAGATGAACGCTTTTCTCCTTTTAGATTATGTATCTTGCAGTACTACTTTTTTCATCTGATAGATGTTCTAGGATGACATTTAAGTCTCGCCACATTTGGCGGTCATATCTTCCAGTTATGGCTAGAACATTGAAAGGGCTGACAGTTATACTTGCCTCTGCTGAGAAGCATTTTCCAACAATATCTAGTCTCTTTTCTTCCTTATTAGATAGCGAGCAGGAAAGAGTAGATGGATTTTTCGATTTTCTTTGAGCTGACTGCAACGTCAGTCTTCGGGTGGCCAATGAAACATGCCTGGGAAATCTTCTGGGCCCTGTCTTATTTGTCGAGTCCACAACCTTTTCATGGTAGTTAATCCCTAATCCCATATGTAATCAATAATCATCCCATATGTAATCAATAATTGGTATTGATTTGACCAACTTTCTTGATGTTTCATTACGAGCAGTGCATGATATCCACCTATGGAAGATGTTAGAGTAGAAAAGAGAATATCATAGTCTTCATATTGGTTTCCTTTATCCGTTGGAGGTTTGTCTGGAATCTCACCTTCTTCGTGGTCAGCAGCATCATCTTTTGAGTACATGTCCTTATAGGTTGGTGGCACTATGGGTCTCATCAGTTCCTTAGTTGGAACAGGTTGTCTTGGACTGATAGTCAAGGGAATAGTGTTGTTGTATGGCAAGGTAAAAGTTGCACCCTTGGTAATTTAGCTTGTTCAGGGAATTACTTATAATAATCTGCACACATTAAGTGTAGTCTTTAACAAGCACTCTTGAGACTTGCATCATTCCCTCTTCCTGGCATTAATATTGTCTTATTTTATCGAACGCACATTGTTCTTGAAAATATCCAACAGCCCTTAAATGAGCAGGAGCTGGCCCAATAAATATGTAGATTTCTCCATATGCTGATCCTTATCGTCCTCAACATCTTGACACTTTAAAAAATGTATATATATTTATTGAGTTTAACAAAAAACAAAGACCAACAAAATAGGAGGGGAGGGAAACAGGGGGACCTACAGGGGTGTCAGAAATGCCAATTTGAAAGCAGCAGCATATGCATCGTCAACAACAAAATACATTATGTTCAATAAAGGACATGTCCACATATGCAGAGAAAAGTCAGACTGGACCAGTTACTTCTGAGATGATAATAGAGAGAAATTAAGAGGGATCCGGAGATACAGATTATGGAGAAGGATATTCCACAGTAATGTTATCACATCATAAAGAGAAGGTCAGCATTAGACAGACTGGAAGGGTGCATGGGGTACAAGTGTAGCAATAAACGTTTGTGCTTGCGTGTGCATATGTAACCCAAGAGAGCTCAACTGAAGTACAACGCAATCCCTCCGTCACCTCAGGATGAAGCAAATAATTTATTTTCTGTGGAGTTTTATAGAGCGCGAACCAGACCTGAAGGTATCAGAGCGCTTTACATGAGCAGCAGTTACATTACACATTAATTTTTTTAGGCACGGGGAGATTAAGTTCTTTGCCCGGAATCACAGAATGTTGAGCATCCCTGCCGAGACTCGAACCCAGTTTCCCAGCTCCGCGGTAGACCGCCCTAGCCGTTAAGCCACATTCTCTACCAATGAATATCATCTTGACACTTGATGTGTAGCTGAGTTGGGCTACTCCAAATGGTCCCTTGTCAACCGACTCCTCAGAGTATAGTAAGAGCCTAGGTGGAAAAAGGGACACCTTACTTTGTTACGTGTCTTCCAGCAAAATTAGTACCAGAATGCCCATTTCTGAAATAAAAGTAGCTTTTGAAAGTATTTTTTATGAATCTGTCATCGATGTCCTCTGCAGTAATTTTGTCATTACCGGTCTGTCAACAGTCTTGCCGTTGTTGATGACGACGATCCATGAGTCAACAGTTTGGCCATCAACACTGTCACCGTGGACGTAGTAGTTGACAAAGTCATCAATGTAGTAACAGCCGTCGTAGCTGTTCAACGTATAGCTCGGTACGATTGCCGATGTAGTAATCAACAATATATCTATTGACAGTAATTTTATTATCAAGTTTTCCTTACGTTTTATCTTCACAGATGGTGTTGAAAATTCTGAATGAGTCTTGTGGTTACTAGACTCTTTGGGCTTATGTTGCTCTAGACTTTCCAAAGATGACAACTGAGTTCTGGGAGATGACACTTCAGAATGTCGTTTCACCCCCTGCATATCTTTTGTGACCCTTTTTAGACTTCTTTGAAGTACACTGCTCCTCAGCTGATAAAGTAATGGGCTTAGCCTTCGACTACTGGGGCAATAGTAGATGTCTAACTTCCCTATTTCTGAGGGTCTTGGCAGAGAAAGTGCAACAAATCTTGCGCTCCTTGGGTTTATGGTCTGGATGTAGGCAGTAGATACACTTCTTGTGGGGATCTTTCAAGTATAGATTTATTTCCCCACAAGAGCCACAAGGTTTGAAAAGGCTTTTTTTAGGATTGGCTGACATTGTTCTTGTCAGACAATACTCACCCAGAGATGAAAAAGGTTGAGCTAAAGAGTGGTAAAGATCAAATGCAGGCAAAAGTTAGACAATAATATCTTTCTTGAGGGAAAAAACTGAGCAAAGCCCAGGGAGATGCCCTTTACATGAGACTGTGTTAAGAAATATGAGATTTGTTAGCCCTTGAGGAGAGAGGTGTTGGCTGTGCTCTGCTATGTTTGGATGAAGTTTGGTTCTTTTCTAAGGTGGATTAGCTACCAATGTGACTTATTCAATTTCCTTAAGCCTAAGTTTAGCTTTCTACTGCTTTTTATTATAATACTGTGAGACTCCCACCATGACAACTGGGATGATTCAAGCATATGAATCTATGAAAGAGCCAATACTGGAGAAACTACTGAATATAAAAATTTAATTGTCAGATTAATTGCAAAATGATCCTTCTCTACTCAACAGAAAACGTTCTACCTATCAGATAGATTTGACTAAGTTTACTAAAAAGTGTTCCGCTTCTAAGGTACTACACCAATTTACAAGTGTAAGACATCCTAGTAACTGTACATTATTACGCCAGTAAACCCCCTTCATTCTGTTTAGTTATCATGCTGTGTGGGTTATTTCAACAGATACACCAGTAGCAATAGTGAAGAAGCATTTCTCAGTGTGATTTAAAAATGAAACACACCGAATATAGTATAGTTTACTTTGGAAATTGCATTGTTTAACAGTTCTTATAAAGTAAATGTGTTGTCTCTTCCTCTGAGAAGGAGAGGTATGTGGAGGGGAGGAGAGCAAGGAGAGCAAGACAAACAAAGAAGGAGGGAAAGAGAGGCATAAAGCGAGAAAGAACACTGGCTCTGCCAACCTCAGTATTTCTAAGGTTTAAATGATAAACTGAACCATGAAGCCAACTATCACCAAAGATCTAAGTCACTGATGGGTGGAGATGAGCAACACCCAAAGGAGTACTGCATGCAACCCCCTATCATTAAAGGTAACCATAAATTGCAGTGTTTTAAAGACATCTTTAGTAGTGGGACCGGCCCCTTTTAAACAGTGTAGCGAACATTTGCAAATGCTCATTACAATCGCCCTTATTAATCAAACGGCAGAGTAGAGAAGGACAAATGCATAACTCAAGATGGCCATCACAGTCCTAAACAGTACATTACAGTAGAGTAAAAAGAGTGCAGAGATCAGTAAATACTCCGAAGCAGCAGAAAAAGATGTGCAGGATCAGTTATTTTAAATATACACGATTCACATATTAACACCCTTAAGCTGAAATGAAAGACAACGCACTAGCTGACAAAATGAAAGTAGCTGCATGGGCAATACAAATAAAAATGAAGTCCAGCAGCACATAACAGGATAAGCACTTAATGTGTGGTGTTTAAAATGGCAATGCATCATCTGAGCCTAAATGGTGCAGCACATGCTCTACAAGTTCACCCACAACTAGACAGCTGAGCAAATAAGATAAATGCAGAACTCAAAATGACTATTGTGGTTTTAAAATTGGCCAGCATATTACGTATTTATGAAAGAAAATACTTACTAGACTAAATAAAAATGTGAAGGAATTACTTCCCAAATAAGGATGTATTTTTATTTTATTTTTTATTACAAACTGGGAATACATTAATTGCCTCCCAAAGAAACATGGTGGATAAAGGTCAATGGTGGAAACACTCCTATTTGAGAACAAGCCCATCATGCTAGTGAACAGTGCTCCCTTCCTTTATGGCTAGGACTGAATTATATAAATACAGTAGATACAAAGAACATGACAAAACAGAACACTACGACTGGAAAAACGGTTATAACTCCACATTAAATCCACAAATACATGAGGTCTTCATGTGCATTTAAGGTTGTAAACATGCAAAACACAGGACAAAGTTTCAGTTTCGTGAAACTCAAAATGTTGTCATTTGAAATGCATATTGCTTCTTAATTCGAATAACCTAAACAAATAATAACTTTTATTCATGCCTACCAAGTAAAAGCTCCACTAACTGGTAAAATCATATACAAAACAAATATAAAAAGGAACTGATTTATTTTAAGCATGTAGCGAAGGTTTGGGGTGAGATAGCTTGGCTGTGTGCCAGTCCGTTCACACTTGGACAAGTACCCATACTGGTGTTTTAGGAGCCTGTGTTTGCCTACCTACTTGCACAGCAGTTGAAAAGCTTTGGTGTAAGTGCATAAACACACAAATTGACATATATACCTGTTTCGTTTGCAGCAGCAACAACAGTTCCTCCTGGAGCAAAGGGGTCATTGATCTTCAACTTTTCTGTCTATGAAATAAGTAGCAATGCAAACAAGAATAAATGGAGCATGTGTGAACAAAACCCAGTCGTAAAATATTTGTGAATCAAGTATAGCTATTATCATTAGCAGATCGAAAGTGTTGCACAACAGGTAATACTTAAATGTAAATGAAATCCAGTATTAGCAAAGCGCACAATTACCCGAGGGTGTCAAGGCGCTGGGGGCTGTCGGGAAGATTAGGCAAGCTATTGCCCAGAGTCACATGGTGCTGGGCTAACCTGCCGCCAGCAGCATGGATCGAACTGTGAACCCTGTGGTCCGGAGTCAGGCACCCTGGCAGCTGCGCCACACCTCTTCCACAGATTTTTAAATATATAAGTACAGGCATCATGCTATACATAAGTGATAAACGAAACGCCATGTCGTACCTCTGTCTGTTTCATATGAAAATAGACTGTAAGAAGTTGAGTTGAAAACTCCCCCCTTTACAGAACACTACATCACCATGCATTAACTCTCCCATCACGTGTTGACTTTATGCTCGTCTTTGATGCAGCAACAGTGCTCTGTTGACTTTTAGCTAGGATTGCGCTATAGGAATACGATATACATACATAACATTTGTTTTTAAAAACGATTTCAAAATAAAGGCTATTAAAATATTGACATGCTTTAAATATATCCCTGCAAAGACCTCCAGTAATTTCTTTTTAAATCCCAGACAAATTCACTTCCCATATAGTCTAGGACTAGTTTAATTTATTATTGCAACTTTAGTTCTGGCTTATTAGGGGACAAAAGATCAGGCAAGTTCATGTTTTTGCAAAAAAACGTTTTTCACATGCTACCACCCATGTCACCATAAATAAATAACTAGAACTGGTGTAGTGAATTCAGTTTAATCGTTTTTACGTTTTTATTGATAGCGGGGACAGAAGTCTGGTCAGTCCTAAGGTCACAACACACACACCAAATGAGAAAAATGGTTCAAGCCCATCATCTTACCTTGTTGACCCCAACTATACGATGTTTCTGTACAGTCAACTATACATATATTATTCTTCTGTAAATTTTATTTTATCCCTAGGAGTTGAATTATTCCTGTATTAAGAAAACTTGGATTGAGACAATGTCACCCCGCATTTTTGGCACTGCAATTCCTAGAAATAGAAACTGCTATTGCCTCCGTTATTGCTATTAAAAAAATGTTTTTAACTATTGTAAATCCATTATAATGCGACCTAATTTATGTACTTAGTGGGTTAAATGTAGCCATGACATGATTACGTTTTCTTATAGTGGAGTTTTAATTATTAGACAAATGTACTGTGCTTTTATGGTTATTTTATACAGTAACCGAATAAAGAGCTTTTGAATTAAATTGAATTGAGAAAAACAGTGCACCATCTGCACCCTTCCCAAAATTCCACTGGTCATGTAAGAAAAGAATACAAGAGAATAAGTATGTCTGAGCTGGATGTCACGGCAGTTTTATAAGCAGCTTATTACTCTATGCACACAAGTTATTCTGCTGCTCCGACATATACTACTGTTTTAGCGTCAAAATCATTTACTTGCCTGAAAACGAGTTTTTAAAATATAATTAACCCATAAAAAAAATGTGTGTTGTCAAATGAATTTTCAGAAAGTTGAATAAGAAGATGCACTTCTTCAGTCTTCACCTCCTCTTTGGGGCTTCCTCTGGGGACTTCAGACTATAGGGACACAAAAAAAAAGTCGGCAGTAGGGAGGCCCTAACTTATTCTGCCCCATTCAAAAAGAGTGACAGAAAACCATACCACACTTTTCCAAGTAATAGGAGGGACCTGATATGCGGTTTGTGAAATGTTCTGGCTGTGGAAGACCAACCTCCACAGGGTGGAGAATCTACTGAATGGGAAAAGCTTATATGGAAGAGCTCAGAGAGCGACAACAGGCAACAACACTCAAAGCCCTCATTGTGTTGTCCCGGGAGAACATGGCACTTAGTACAAAGGGTGAGAAGATCACTAGAGAAGTGAGTCAATGGCTCGATTGACCAGAAGACAAAGAGAAACAGACACCACTGCAAAACAACTGAGTTTGTATTTACCTTTGCGTGTTCATATGTATCAAACAAAAGAAAGGACTTGCCTAAAGATTTTATTAATGAGGAACCTGTGTAATACATAACTTCTTTGATGAAATTATTCTTGTTGCTTTTATATTTTTAATACGCATTTTTTTTGTTTAATAAATGAACAAAGACATGCATAGTATTAGACTAGCAGAGCTAAAGAGTGGATTGTGGTTAGACGATTTCTAAGGAGTACCGCTTTGCAAAAGAGCTGGGCAGTCTAATGGTGAAGAAAAACTCCTAGGATCCGGACGAGTCAAGCAACCTGGATACACAAAATGTGTTAAGAGTTACTGGCTTCTTGTCTGGCAACTGGTTAGGGGAAAATGAAAAAGGATCCACCTTTGCAGCATCAGCTCTAGAATTGATTACACTAGAATAATAGGTCCTTATAGAATCCCATAAGCATTTTTTCTTTTTGTTTTTAAAAGGCTGATGCCATTAACTTGAGAGAATGATAATGGTGAAAGTTAAAATGAAGGTGGCTGCAATGACTATAAAAAGGACTGAAACCACCAGCAGCACACTTTGTGAATAAAGTTTATGTAAGTGTTATAATCCTAATCCTTTGTTAAATATTCAACCGTTTTTGTGAATGCTTGCACCTCTATTTAATTGATGGCATTGTTTTCTATGGTTTGAAGGGGCCCTTTGTTGAAAAGTAAAAAAATTGTCCTCTTACCCAATCTAACACCATAAACAATCGCCAACAAGGTTTCTGGGGTATCCCTTTGTTTGAGGAGGTCTTTTTCAAATTATTATGACTTCACATACCAGATTGCTCTTTAAGAGTAGCCAAACAGTAACCATATAGATTTTAATGGACATACACATTTAGTTAATCAGTTCAAAAGAAGTGACATACTTACTGAAGAGATGGTACTGTTTGGTATCTGTATACTGAAAGGGTCAGTTGCCACAGCAATAAATGGATCAGCTGTGGTTTCCTTGAAAAAACTGTCACCTCCAAAAGGGTCTGAACCCTTAAATGGGTCACCTCCAAAAGGATCTTAGAAGAAAAAACAAACAAATGTATACAAGTAAATGTGATTTCCTGCCAACACAGTTTGCTGTAGAATAATTTAACATAATGGGATTAAGCTTCGAGAAGGCAAAACGTTTGTAGTACATCACATGTATAAGGAGTTTCTAAAACTAAATGCTTTAGTATTGTTTACAATAAACAGACATTTTTATTAATGAAGGATCCTTCTGTCAAAAATGTAAATGCCCGACTAGCAAGTGATCAAGAAATTAATGAAATGATGCAGATTGACGTTAATGATATTTTTCGTATTCCTTCAAAAGCTTTAGAAGATGTCTTCAGCATATGCTAAAAGGGTTGTCTGCGGAAATCTGAAATAATTTCCGTTAGCATAAGCTGAAGCCATCTTGGTTGTGGCATCCATTTTGTTAGCTATGTAATTCTTCAGTCTTCCCTGTTGCTTGCTCTTCTATTCTACTTGTGTCATCAGCTTTAGTTAACTCCTACTGTACTTAGGCAGAGCAATGTATGTGCTGAGAAAAGGCCTGTAGCTGCTAAAATGCTCCTGGTTAAAGATGTAACTGTCAATCATTGGTGCTGTTGTAAGCAGTTCTGTTCTCCCTCCGACTTTGCTGACTAAGTGATTACCCATCTGCCCATGTCTGGCTGTAACTATTCCTGCGTAGGCTTGTACCTTCTATTTGTAACTACATGCTTACTCTGCAACAAACTCTGTATATAAGCACCATGGTTTGTGTGTTCAATGTACTACCTCAGGCAGCACTTTAGTGCTGTGTGGACGTAGTCCCACTCATGAGTGATTAATAAACTTGTTATTTGAATTCCAGCTTCAGTGCCAATCTCTATTTTGTTGGTCTATGGACCTGTGGATAGAGAAGGGTGACCCCTGCACCAGTGTGCTCATTAAAAGGCACATTTCCACAGTTGGCGCCCGACACGTGAGGCCTCATCGAGGACGCGGCCGTCCGAAGGAGTGGTCTTGACGGAATCGTGGGATATGGCTGAGGAGACGTCCTGCATGAGAGACCCTTGTCTTTGCAGGCAAAGTGATTTTCCAGTTTTCTCGATTTGACCCTCCAGGTGTTGGCCGGTCCCGACTGAGGTATCCTTTGGCGTAAAATTTGCAGTGACCATTAGGTCGACCAAGAGATTGGCAGTTGGAGGCTCGTTTGGTAAGGTCGCTGAAGCGGCACTCTTGATTTGTTTGGCCAAGATTCTGGTTTTGTTTGTTTGATTTATTTTTTGCAAAAGATAAAGGCAGGTAATGTGGAGATTTTTCTCTACTTTTGAATATTTTGGAAAAGTAATATTTTACAAAAACTTGGTAGCATGCCTCTTTCCAGCACACTCTGTAGGTTGCGTTGCTGTCTTGGTGGTACCAATATGGAATTAGAAAGGAGTGAGCCCCCCAGAGGTGACGCCTAATAGACAGATGTTTATTAAATATGGTATTTCTTCCATAATGTATAGTACACTGTGGAACAAATATACGAAAAAGTATCCTGATTTCCGATGGCCTGTGAAAGGGTCATTTGACTTTAAAAAGATTCAATAAGTAGAGCAGTGTTTATTCAAGAGAAAAAGTCGACAAGATATGTTTGATTGTGTACGAATGTGGGAGAAAGAAGTGCAAGAGAGCGAGGAAAGAAGAAGCTATAGCAGAAATAGATACATCAAAAAGCATTGGAATAAAAAAATAAAGAGATGAAGGCAATAAAAGAAAAAGAGAAAAGGGAGCGTCGTTTAGAGGTAGCTGGCCAGTACCCTATCAGGCGCCCCATCTATCCCATACTTAATAAACCTCAGGATGATTCCATCTTATTAGATCGACCCCCGCCCCCGTATAAGTTTCCCTCTGCCCCTGAGAATGATCTTTCCGATGAAGAACATCTTTCTTCGGACGATAAAGACTTAAATAAGCAAGATGGGTGGCAGACTTGCTCTACTTTGACGGTTGATGAAAAAGCCACTATCAGATCCACTGCTCGCAAAGAAGCTTGTGGGACTACTTCTGCTTCAGACCTTGTAGCGCTGGTTCAGCAGTGGAAAGATTTAGAGCAGTTATATTTTGCAGAGAAGTTCACTTGGGAAGTAATACTTAACTTTAGAAACCTTTCTACAAACTTAGAGCTCACGGATATAAATTCTGATTATAAACAATTAAGTGATGGAACTTTTCTTTGCTAAAAAATACCTGATCTAATTAGGCGAGTGGTTAAATTACGAGATGACATGTTGCTTGAAAGCGGAGAAAAAAGCAGCTGGTAAAATTAAAACTGTACAAGTAGCCCAACCCTCAGAACAGATCGTAGAAGCTCCAGAAACAGATAATGTATTTAGTAGAACTGAAGTTAATGTACGACCACCAATGCGCGAAGCTGCGCTTTTGTATGTTCCTCCGAAGGGTACGCTAACAGATGAAGATAAAGCTTCAGATGATGCAAAAGAATATTTTATTTATAATTGGGTTTATACTCCTTGGAGTAGAGCGGATGTTATGGCTCTTAAAGTCACTTTGCCCGATCCGCGGAAAAATCCTGCGCTTTCTATGAAGTAGAAGGAGCCATTAGCTCCTGCACTATGACTTTGCCGGATATCGATATGTTTTTTGGATTTATTTTGCCCCGTGATATGTGAAGAACGATTCGGAAAAGAGATAATGTAGCATATGACGATACTTGGGTACGTTTAGAAGAAATAGATTCGGCCAGGGAGCCTGCGCAGAAACCCCAGCAGGAGATTTTAGATCTTCCCAAAGCTATTGTGACTAAGTTGAAAACTCTTATTCCCCCTAATGAAAATAGATTGGACTATGTTAGTGTCCTGTAGACAGAAACCGAATGACTTAGTTTCAGATTTCTTTACACGATTTGAAGAGACATTCCATGACTTTAGTGGGCAGTCCTTGACAGATGACATGGGTAAGCATTTGTTTGTCGACAAATTCGTTGCTAACATGTTTCCAGAAATAGCTAGTCGCCTTAAGACCAGCGAGAGTTTGTGGACTACGTCTTCCCCAGTTTCCCTTTTGACTATGGACCAGTATTACGAGCATCAGGAATTGGAAGCAAAAGGCAGGGAGGATAAGAAGGTTAAGGATTTAAAGACGAAAGTTATGTTGGCTCAAGTATATAGTCCACCATTCAGAGGTGGTGGTAGAGGCGGAAGTGTAGTACATACCCCTGGTGTACCCCCTTTCTCTCAATCAACTTTGTCTTTTGATCAGTGCGCTTATTGTAAAGAGATTGGACATTGGCGTTCTGAGTGCCCACTTTTACAAGGTCAACAGTATCAGTGGGGTAGAGGAAGTATGAGAGGACGCTCAGGGAATTCAGGACAAAGGGGAGGAATAGGAACTCGTCCCAGGTTTGAGGCAGTTGACCACGGACCAAATCATTCTAATACTTTTGACAGATAAAATCAATATCATATGTCTGATTATTCGGTCACTGGTTTTGCAGATTCTGATTATGCATAGGAATGCCTAGGATGGGGTAAGGAACCGGTTGAGGTCCCAGTAGATCAGAAAGGTCCTTATGTTGATGCAAATGTCTTGAGCTCTACTGATCGGTTTTTGGTTGATACAGTAGCTACTCGTAGTGCTCTGTCTAAAAAATTGGTTCCCAGGGTTCCCCTCTCTGGCGCAATGATAACATTGATAAGAGTCGATGGGACACCTACATCTAGCCCACTGTCACAGCCACTTGCATTTAGTCTTGATAAATTCACTGCAGCATGTCCATTTTTGCTCTCCCCTACCACGCTGAATAATGTTGTGGGTATCGATATGCTTAAACATTTTCGTGCTACAATACGTTGTTCCCCAGAAGGTGTGCTTGTTATTTTAAATGATAACTATCCAATGGTTGAGAGGTCTTGTCTCATTCAAGAAGATATTGCTCTGGCATCATTACCTAGTACTTTATGGGCTACATCAGATACTGATGTGGGACAAATGGTTATTCCACCAGTGCATATTCAAGTGAAGGAAGGTGCTTCATTGCCTCGACTGCCCCAATATAAAATATCTCATGAAGGCGAAGAAGCACTGACGCACATTGTTCAGGATTTGATCAAGGTGGGGGTTGTGGAAGAAGTCCCTTATAACATTCGTAATAGCCCTATCCTTCCCATTTTGAAAAGAGACACCGATACTAATATTTACAGATTCATTATTGATTTACGAGAGGTTAACAAAATTGTGGTGCCCCAATACCCGGTAGTCTCTGACATTACGATACTTCTTACTATAGTTCCTCCTACTGCTACTACATTTTGTGTAATTAATTTAAACACCACATTTTTTTCAATACCTATTCACCCTGACAGTCGTTATTTGTTTGGCTTCACTTTGAATATTAGATCATTCAGAATTTGTAGAGCTCCACAAGGGTATACAGAGAGTCCTAGCATTTATAGCCATGCATTGAAAAGGCACATTGATTTCTTTCCTGTACCAAAAGGGGTGGCTCCTATTCAATATGCCGTCATCTTGTTGGGAGGCAGATACCCCTGAACAGTGTGAAGAAGGAACACTTTGTTATCATTCCTTGCCTCTCATCATCATAAAGTCTCTTGTTAGAAATTGCAATATTGTAGACAGCAGGTTACCTATTTAGGTCACCTCCTGCCTAAGGAGGGACGTGCACTCACACCAGATCGCATTCAGACCATTTTAGATACTCCTGTGCCCCGTACTCACAAGGACGTCCATGCATTGATTGGCCTTACTTCCTTCTGTAGGCAGTGGATCCCTAGCTTGTCGTACATTATTAAACCCTTGTTGGTCCTAAAGACACTCCGATGCCTCTCCCATGGACTACTGAATGCCAGAATGCCTTCCAACAGCTACGTCAAGCTCTTTGTTCTGCACCAGTATTAGGAACTCCAGACTACACCAAGACTTTCACACTCTACGTACACGAGAGGGAAGGTTGTGCCCTCTCGATTTTAACACAGATTCACGGCGATAAACAACATCCTTGTGCATATTTTTCGGCTGTCCTTGATCCAGTTGCTCGCGCGCTACCTGGTTGTTTCCAAGCGGCAACGGCTGTGTCCATACGTCACAGTGAGGGAATAGTCTTGTCACATAGATTGTTTGTGTTAGTACCTCATTCAGTTGATGACTTGTTAAGTCAAACGAAAACACTGCATCTGACTAGTGCCCGCTTGACAGGATATGAATTGACACTTTTGGCCCCTCCTATCACGTTGAAAAGATGTTTGACTTTGAATCCTGCTATATTATTGCCACTTCCAGCTACTCAGTCTCTGTCACAAGAGTTACATGACTGTATATCCCTTACTGAAGAACAAACAAAGGGTTGTGTTGACCTGCAAGATACGCCTCTCTCTAATGTTGATGGAGAACTATGGGTTGATGGTTCTTGCTTGAAGTTGCCTGATGGCACTACATCTGCTGCTTATGCGATTACAACACTTCAGACAGTAGTTGAGCCAGCTCGTATCCTACAGAAGTCAGCTCAAGCAGCCGAGTTGATCGCACTGACAAGAGCATGTGAGATTAGTACAGATTTGCTTGTTAACATTTACATTGATAGTCAATACGCCTTCAGCGTGGCGCATAACTTCTGGAAACTTTGGAAAGAAAGAGGCTTTCTTACTTCACATGGGACACAGATAATGCATGGTGAATTAGTTCATAATCTCCTTACTGCTTTGACCTATCCTAAGAAAGTAGCAATTGTTTAGTGTAGCGCACACAAGAAAGTGACCGATAAAATAGGAGCAGGCAATGCCTTTGCGGATTACACAGCTCGTGAGACTGCAATGCAGCGGAGTACCACATCTATGTATGTAGTTAAGTCACAGGCTGAGCGTTGGCATGATGCCAGGCAAGAGGTGCTGGACATGCAACAATCTGCTTCAGTTGATGAATTAGACCAATGGTCCAAGGAGGGAACATTGGATGGTGAGGGCTGTTGGAGAAATAAAGAAATGACAAAATGGAAGATACCCACAGCCTATTTACACCCTATGGTTCACATGGCACATGGACCGGCACATGTTTGAGCATACTCAAAAAGCAAAGCAACTTATGCAAGTTTGGGATCATCCAGAGATTGTCGGTATGGCTAAAAAAAAAGTCCAGTCCTGTCTGATCTGTCTCCAGTATAATCCTGGAAAGGGAACACGAACTCCAACAGGAGGGTTTGCAATACCTACTGCACCTTTTGAGGTCCTGCAAACGGATTACATCCAGCTTGACCACAGAAACAACCTGAAGTATGTCTTGGTAGTGGTTTGTGCCTTTAGTAAATGGGCAGAGGCATACGCTACGAAAGATAATACAGCTCTTACTACAGCAAAAGTGCTCCTAAAGGAATTTTTGTCCCCGATTCGGCTTTTTTCAAATTTTGTGGAGTGACAACGGACCCCATTTTATTGGGCAAGTTGTTGAGTATCTCATGAAAGGATTGGGAACTAAGCAGAAAGAAGTTTCATGCTGCTTTTCACCCACAATCAGCAGGACTAGTGGAACGTTACAACTCCACTCTGAAATTGAAATTGGCTATGATACAGACTTCCACATCTTTGAAATGGCCTG
Source organism: Triturus cristatus (assembly GCF_964204655.1). Classification (NCBI taxonomy): domain Eukaryota; kingdom Metazoa; phylum Chordata; class Amphibia; order Caudata; family Salamandridae; genus Triturus; species Triturus cristatus. Next base: position 738,922,853 of record NC_140586.1, on the reverse strand, counting down.
ATGCATTGCTATCCATTAGATCGATACCACATACACCATCTGGCCTCACACCGTATGAGGTGGTTTTTGGAAGGCCAATTAATATTTGGGGGATTCCTAAGCCACGCCCTACACATGATGTACCCTATGTATTAATGAATGACTATATTGTCTCAGTTGACTGACAGTTTGTCTTCTATCAACAAGTTCGAGAGACTCTTCCAGACAGGTCGCAAGGTGAGGGCCACTGCTTATACCATGGGGATTACGTGGTAATAAAGTCCTTCCAGCTCCCTAGCACCGAGGTGGCGAGGACCGGAGCAGGTACTATTGGCTACCTGGACTGCAGTTTGAGTGACGAACCGGAAAAACTGGATCCATGCAACACTGTCAAAAAGTGTTGCAAGAAATAGTGAGCCCAGCTGCGTTGGCAGATGACCGTGATATCCTGGTCACCGAGAAAGGACAAGCCACGTCACCTGAAGGACCTGAGGAAGTCTTCCTGGACCACACGATTCCTAGTACATCCCGATAGCAACTGCGACCCAGGAAGAAAGACACTTCGTTGCTGAAAAAGACTGTTTGTGCCACTGTCCTGGGTGGTTAAAGACTGACTTCAAAGGGGGGGTAGTCTATTAGTGACTACTCGTCTCAATGTTAATGAAGAAATTAAAGCCTGCCCAGGACCTTAGGGCACCATCTGCTTTGTTGTTTGACGACAAAATGAATATGCTTGAGGAGAAGAAACCGGCTTCTGCGAGAATTTGTAATAAACAAACTATGATTGCTACTGGACTCACTTTGACTGTTGTTGTCATTGCTACAATAACTTGGGTTGTAGAGAAGGTAGCTCCTGACCGAAACCTATTGACTGCTACTACTCCTGTCCTCATTGAACATCACTATTTCACTCTACCTTATCATGAGCGAAAGCACAGAATGTTCTACCTCAATAACACTTTCATTCAGATGTTGCAGCATACACACAATGCTACGAACATTACCAATTGCTGGGTATGTGGTATGATGCTGTCTCATCAGAAAAAGGGAGGAACACCTTTTATTCCTTTGCCGTTTTCACATAAAGGCTCCTGCATAGCCTGGTTTTCACTATTGTGGGCTTCTCATATCGCTAATATTACTAACTTTGATGTAGGAAGACTTAACGCTCAGTTGAATAAAGGAACCGTATGGGAAATGAAAGAGTATCGTCGAGGAAAATCCTCCACACACTATGTTTTCCCCAACACTCGAACCATCAAGGGGAATGGACCTCCTGTTATCGCCGTTACTAGAGCTCGAGCAGATCTCTGTGTGAGCAGTATTGGCAATATCTCTGTGGGAAAAAGTGACTGTACTAAAGTGTTAAATATTACTGGAATGAACAATAGCAGTTTTTGTCTTCACACAATACCTATTTCATTTGCGGAAGTAAAGGTTATCATCATCTACCTATTGGGTGGTCAGGAAGTTGCTACGTATCCTTTTTGCTTCCACCTGTGTTCTTAGCACCTACATCCTATCATAAAGACTATAAACTGTTTAATGGCATTTCCAAAAATAGATTCAAGAGGACAATAAATAATGATGAGGTGGATCAAACTGATACTGCACTACAGCAGTATATTGACTTTAATTTGGGACTATTCTTTTTTGTTGGAGCGGCCTTAACCCCTTGCCTGCTCATGACGGAACCACTCCGTCATGAGCCACGGGCGCCCTGTGCTCATGACGGAGTGGTTCCGTCATGCTGCAGCCGTTGTGGCCGCTCCGCCCACGCGGCACTGATTCCCCGCCTGTGCGGGCGAACAATGCAAGTGGGCAGAGTCGTGACGGAACCACTCCGTCATGAGCACAGCGCGCCCGTGGCTCATGACGGAGAGCATGGCGGCGCCGCGCTCACCCCGAACCCCCCCAGCGCCGCGGCGAAATTCGTGCCGCGGCGAAGGGGTTAAACAGTCGAAAGATCAGATGCTTGACACGAGCTGTAGAGGCTGTAACCAATCAGACAGCAATGTTGCTTGGTAACATCACAGAGGAACTTCAAATTGCAAGACTTGTGGCCCTCCAAAATAGGATGGTTCTTGATGTCATCCTCGCAGACCGTGGTGGTGCATGTCGCATCATCGGGAGTAGCTACTGCGTTCATATCCCTGACCACGCCCCTTCTGTTTTTGATGCAATTTCCAAAATGCACAAAATAGCCACTGAAATCCACCAGTATTCAGGGACATGGACTTTGACTGGATGGCTATGGAACATGTTTACTGTATGGGGCTGGAAACTTTTATCAGCCCTATGTATAATTTTTGTGATTCTTTTTACTTGTTGCCTATGTATTCAATGCGGCCCAATGTTTTGTTCCCTTTGTGTTTCTACTTTTACCTCTTGTATACCGACTAAACAAAATGGCAAAAATGTAAATGACCGACTAGCAAGTGATCAAGAAATGAATGAAATGATGCAGATTGATGTTAATGATATTTTTCGTATTCCTTCAAAAGCTTTAGAAGATGTCTTCAGCATATGCTAAAAGGGTTGTCTGTGGAAATCTGAAATATTTTCCGTTAGCATAAGCTGAAGCCATCTTGGTTGTGGCATCCATTTTGTTAGCTATGCAATTCTTCTGTCTTCACTGTTGCTTGCTCTTCTATTCTGCTTGTGTCATCAGCTTTAATTAACTCCTTCTATACTGAGCCAGAGCAATGTATGTGCTGAGAAAAGGCCTGTAGTTGCTAAAATGCACCTGGTTAAAGATGTAACTGCCAATCATTTGTGCTGTTGTAAGCAGTTCTGTTCTCCCTCCCACTTTGCTGACTAAGTGGTTACCCATCTGCCCATGTCTGGCTGTAACTATTCCTGTGTAGGTGTGTACCTTCTATTTGTAACTACATGCTTACTCTGCAACAAACTCTATATATAAGCCCCATGGTCTATGTATTCAATGTACTCCCTCAGGCAGCACTTGAGAGTGCTGTGTGGACGTAGTCCCCACTCATGAGTGATTAATAAACTTGTTATTTGAATTCCAGCTTCAGTGCCACTCTCTATTTAGTTGGTCTACGGACCTGTGCACAGAGAAGGATGACCCCTACACTGGTGTGCCCATTAAAAGGCACATTTCCACATCTGCATTTGATTTGTGCTACCATTTCAAAATGTATATGGAAAAATATAAATCAATATACAAACTGGCTTGGTTGTTAGTGTTTATTTTGTTTAACTGCATATTTACTCAAAGCAGATTAAATGCCAAACCTAGACTTTCCTGTTTTCAGTGTTCAATTTTGTCGATTTCCGTGGCATATTCTCAGTGCTTTCCAATCTTTTTGAAAAAAGATTATCAGTGCTTATTCAACTGGCTAACAGCCAAACCAGACCAAAATTAATAGGTTACCCTGTAACATTCGGTTTGTGGCACGTACTGCTGTAGATTCACATGCTCTACATAAGCCTGCCATCTAGTGTTAGGCTGAGGCATCTGCAACTTATTTTTCTTTGAATAAGTCTTTGGAGTCATAAGGTATAGTGCCTCCTCCTATGGTTGGTAATGCGCACGGGCATTGACTGCATTGTTTAGATTGTTTTGCACAGAGCAAATGAGGATAAAGAAGGAACATAGCAAATAAAGGTTCAATGACCATGCAAAAGGAAGAAAGAGAACATGCTTTTATAGCAACTAAAGGCTTTTGTACAGGTGGGCAGGGGCATGTGAATCTACCGCACTGCAAGCCACAAACAGATGCTTACAGTGTAAGAAACATTCCATTTGTGGCATGTGTGGTGGAAGATACACATGCTCTGCACAGACTGTAGTAGTACCCCCGTAAGAAGTGGCTAGCCTGAGGATGCTGCAGAGAACTGAAAAAGAGTTCGTAGAACAGCTTGACCAAGCTTCGCTTCTTGATAAGATATCAACACAGTAGTCTTTTGGTGAATGTATGTGCAATGGACCATGTAGCTGCCTAACATATGCCAGCTATGAAAATATTGCCAATGAAAGCCCTAGAGTCTCCTTTTTTGCGAGTGGGGTGGGGTCTTACTTTTAGTGTAGCACGTTTTGATACACTTGACAATCCACCTGGCTATGCCCACTTTGGACTGAGCATATCCATTAGGTGGTTTGGGGAAAGCAACAAAGACTTGCTGAGTCTTGCGAAAGGGCCTGATCATATCAACGTAGTACACGAGGACACGCTTGACCTCCAGGGTATGAAGGGCCCTCTCTACCAAAGAGCCTGGCTGTGGGAAAAAAACGGGAGATCAATTGTCTGATTAGGATGGAAGGAGGTTACTACCATTGAGAAGACCTTTGGGTTGGACCTCAGGACAATCCTGTTAGTATGCAAGTGGAAGAAAGGCTCTTCTGGGGTAAAAGATTGCAGTTCTCTACTGCGCCTTAAAGATGTGATAGCAACAAGGAAGGCAACCATCCAAGACAAGAACTGTAATGGGCACGAGTTAAAACATTCATAAGGAGGGATCATGTGCCTGGTAAGGACAATATTAAGGTTCCAGACAGGGGAGAAAGGTATCCTGGGTGGAATAACTCATTTATTCTTTCCATGCATGCCCCAATGACCGGGATCCTAAAAAACTTAAAGTGCTCCCTGTTTTGCAAGTAAGCTGCAACTGCAGTTAGATGATCACGAATGGAAGAGTAAGCTAAGCCTGATTTCTGATGAATAAGGTAGTAAACTATAAACAGGACTGTGGGTTTGAGTGAGCCATGTGGTTTGGAAGGCACAGTAGACAAACCTTTTCCACGTAGCCACACAAGTCTTGAGTGGTGAGGCTACGTCCCTCTAAGAAGAGACATGCATTCTTGAGGTAGCTTAAGCTAACTGAACACTAGGACCACAGCAGCCAGATCGCCAGATTGAGGGGTTTTACCCACTGTCTCGAACGAAAAATGTGATGGTACATATTGCCTAACATTTCACAGAGTCAGCTATTTCACCAATCATTAGACACTGCTAAAAGATAAAATATGATGCCAATACTACCAAATTCTCTGCAGCGTACTAAATAATTCGATTAGGCCTGAAAACATGCTTCTAAACCATGCACTTTTAATCCAAGCACAATACACTAAACGGGAAGAAACAAAAGGAAAGAAACTACATTTTATTAACATCCGTAAACAAAATGCAAGCAGACTAATCTCTGACAAGTCTTTCCAGCTTCTGCCTAGTATAACAAGCTCATATTGCATTGGCCCCATCAACAAGAGATAACAAATGACAAATTCCCTCTTGCTTTATTTTCTTTGATTATCATTTTAATTTGTGGACATGCACATGTTCATCAATGTTTATATATTGACATAGATAAGGGCCATTTCCCTTTCAGTGGGGTTTTATCAGTAATTATCGCTTTAAACCTAAAAGGGGACAAAAAGGCCTTCAATACAGTACATTAGCCCTTTTTATTCCAGATACTCGCACACGAATTTTAGGCCGAAATTTCTTACACTGATTAGGGCTCTTTTCCAGTGCGAGTGTCCAAGTTAACAGGAGACTCTCCTCATCATTCTCCATCCAAAGAGGTACCTTGTCACCCCTACTTTTTACGCTCCATTCATCGAAGCTCTTGCCTGCTGGATTAGAAAGGACGTCCAGGTATAAGGCTTCACCTGGCCCTGAAATCAGGAGGAAGGGGCCGCTCTTTATGTAGACGATATGCTCCTCTAAATGCAATCCTACCAGATGACATTGCCGTGCCTCATCCGCATGTTTGACATGTACAGAGATGCAGCAGGGCTCCAGGTTAATTGGCAAAAAACACAATAGATTCACCTGAGAGGTGTGCTCCTACTGACACTAGACTGCGGATTACATATGGTTCATTCAAATACTGTGGGATTTATATAGCCCGCAAGCAGCCAGGTATCTCAATATCTCCCCAATCCTATCACACACCTGATTGGACCTCAATTCTTGGTCCTCTCTCCAGTGAATCTCCTAGGCAGGATAGCCCTTTATAGGATGCTTGCTCTCTCCAGATTTCGATACGTCCTACAAAATCATCCATTTGGGTTCCCATCTACCTTCTTACCTGAGGTCCATTCCATGTCAACCAGGTTTTACTGGGCGGCCAAACCATCCAGTGTCTCCAATGCCAAATGTACCACATCTCAATATGAAGGGAGTTTGGGGCACCTGACCTCAGTCTCTACTACTAGGCGGTGCACCTCATTCCTAAAAACAACTGGCTATATGGAGATCGTCAGGACTCCTCCTGGTTCCTGGAACTCCAAGTACTAGAACAGTGGGGCATACAAAATCTCCTTAATGCGCACTGCTCACCAGCCACACTACATCAGATTTCTAGACTCCCCTTCCTGATGTTACACCTGATTCAATTTTCTTCCACCGAATACACTACAGCCCGGATAGGCGGTGGAGGATTGGGCGCGCAAGATCAGCATGCTGTGCACGATGAGGTGATCCAGAGGATTTTCTACCAAATAATCTGGACCTGTCCTCTCATCAAGCCCTACTGGTCCTCTATCCATGCTCAGGCTGAACTAGTGCTAAATTTCACAGCTGCGCTGTACCCTAAAGTGGCACTTTTTGGGATAACGGACAACTTTGCCGCTAATAGACATCATAGGAAAGTTGCAAGCCTGGGATACTTAATAGTCAAACGAGGTATGGCTCAGCACTGGAGGTCCTTAGACCACCCCCCCCCCCCCCTCCCCCACCCTGTCCACCTGGCGAAGGAGAATGCACTTCTGTCCAAACGTGGAACAAGAAATAAATAAATGGAGAGGAAGTGGAAAAATACTTGAAAATCTGGGGCACAAGGATCTCACTCTCCTAGTAAACCACAATCTAGTAGAATACCTTTTATGCTAGAAATATACTGTTTTATACAGGACTCAGTTGGGGCTAACAGTGTGAAGACACCTCTTCAAAAACTTTTGGCAAGTATAGGTTTGTAAATTTGCATTGTGATTGCATGTCAAAATTTAAAAAACAATAGAAAAAAAGTTATTAAAACAAATACTAAAAGAGGAAAGCCCCACTGTACCTTTCCAGATGCAGCTGCTCAATTATAAAGCATCCTTTATGAAGTATTTTAGGCCATGGAAGTGTAAATTGAGTTGCGGTTGAAGTACATGACAAATTGTGGGTGTGGGCTATCAACAATGGGAATGTTTTACCACCTTGTCAGAGGACAAGAGCTGTGACCATGTACATCAAGATCTAACTTGAGATGAACAGCAACATGTAGAATGCATAATTTTAGACTGCAGATGTATACTGCCACATCTCCTTTTTTCCAACAAGTCTGCATTCTACATGGTCTTGATCACTGGCATTAAGAAAAGTGTCAATAGAGGAAAAGGGAGGGGGGTCAGCACTGGCCTCCCTTTCGCGGCTTCAGTCGGTTTACAGTTTGTTCATTCAAAGGAAAACTCTTTTCATGGGGAGGAGGGGGGGGGATAGTTCAATGGAGCGGGGGTAGTTCAATGGATAAAGTAGGGCATAGACAAGCTGAATAACCAACTACTTACAGAGGAATTCAAGGACCTTTGGAGAAGGGCAGTGTTTTCTGCTAATGCAGCACAGGCTTAATTTACACTTGCACAATGGGTTACTTTAACTATTGCGTGGGGACACGCGGAAGCTGTCCGACGCTACAATGCTCATGTGCATCGGACTGAACCCGCGCCTCAGACTACAAGGCACTGGAAATTCCTCTGGTGTGGGCACCGGAGGGATTTCCTTTGTACCTAAACAGCCTCGGGAGCTGTGGAAGAGCTTCCCCAGCTCCTGAGACTTTTCTGATTGTTTCAGTGAGGGCACGGCGCGCTGACGTGATTTCACGGAAACCGAAACTGAAATGAGCCGATCGACTCGTTGCAGTTTCACTGCCTACATGCTGGTTGAGCTATCTCAGCCCCCGTGCTGGTAGGCAGACCGGAGAAGCATCACTGGAAAGGGGAGAATTTCCCCTTTCCATCTTGAGTGGATCTCAGCTTGGGAATGCCCAGCTCGCCCTCCAAGAGGAGAGAAAGCTTACTAGTAAGCCAGGGATTATTTATTTCATAGTTCAGGGGTGGGGGCTGCCCATAAAGGGCATGCTGAATCCCCCAACCCCTCCCCCGCCCCCCCCAAAAAGCCACAGTCTTTCTGCTCCCCAGGAGGCAGATGGGGGCAATAGCCCCTGATCTGCCCAGGGTGGGGGAGAGGGGGCAGAAAGCACATTAGGCACCAGGGATTATGTTTTTTTAATACATAGGAGTGGGGTCTGCCCAGAACAGGCAAATAAATGCCCCCAACCCCCCAAAAGAACTTACACAGTTTCTCAGGCTCTCCCCCCACTCCCCCAAGACAGATGGGGGCAATATCCCCTTATTCCCAACCGGGGGTGGGCAGAAAGCCCAAGGGATTATATTATAGGGGTGGGGGCTGCTCAGAATGGTCACGCCAATGCCCTCGCCCACCAAAACAATAAAGGACTTGGAATTAGAGAAACTGTATGTTTGTTTCGTCAGCAGCACACACAACAGAGCTGAGAAACTGAGTGTCAGGTTTCTTTGGCGGAGAGGAAACTCAATATGGCCCTAGATTCTGAGGTTTGGTTCTCTCCCTCCACTTTGTGCAGAAGAGGTAGGATCCAGGCTCGGGTAGGAGTCTCTTTTAAAGGTTAACTTTGTTTGAAGAGGGGCACTGTACCTGCTGGATTTATTCAAGTTGATCATTTTGGTCTCTTGACATCAGAAAACTTGATACTTTCAAAAGTACAGAGCCTCTGAAAAGTCATTCATGCAATTGTCCTAATTAGATAAGATGCCATAGCCTTTGCCATTTAACTATTATACCTCTGCTCCAAGAACAACAGAGGAGCACTGACAGAGATGAGGGGTGGCATTCGGAAAGAGGAGTTTGTGTGAGCAAATAGAATATTTTCTAAAATCCAACCTCTCATAGTAATTGTTAGAAGGGCGAGCCCCAGGGGAGGCCAGAATAGGTGCTTGACCACCCTGCGCCCACCCTTCCGGGAGAAATAGCTGAGCACTGGTCGGAGACCCCTTCAGGACTGGGTCTCACACTTAGGATCGTACACGCAGCTTCAGCACCAGGCAACACAGAGACACCACACCGTAGATTCTGGAATACGTATGCTTTATCTAGCAATATCAGGATCTTTATGATCCGCAGGAGTATGTACAAGTAGAGTAAGGGCTCACAAAGTCTCGGTTGGGGTAGGGGTAGCGGGACAGTCTTAGGATCTGGGTCAATGCGGAAGCGTATCCGGCGCACAGCTCTCAATCCTCGAGCCGGGGGATACGAGATGATCTTTGGGGTCCAGCTGGACCGGAATGTCTCTTGAGGGTGTGTCCGCTCTGCAGGACTCGAGTCCGGGTGTCGGAGGTCGGACAGTCTTCCAGGAGCCGCGAGTCACTCAGCAGGGCTCAGAGTTCTCTTAGGGTGCAAGGTGAGCCGCGACCACGTCAGCAGGGCTCGGATGTCGTTTAGGCAGAAGTCCGTCTATGCCAGGTAGAGCCGCGACGCTGTCTGCAGGGCTCACCAAGGTTCCAAGAGTTCCGTAGGATGTTGTGGGGATGTTCTTCAGCCGCGACCACGTCAGCAGGGCTTGTTCGTTCCAGGATTCAACTGCCGAGGGTCCCAGGGCGCCCCTTGTTATAGGTCGACTCCTCTTTGATGTCCGGAGTCCTCACGGGCAAGGGTCTTAGCGCCTGCGGGTCGTTTGTTGGGGGTTCCTGCCACGCGGCCCTTTGATCCTTTCAAAGCGGGGTCGGGAGGGATGCCACACGCAGGCGTGGAGCCAGCCCTCAGGGTGGCCGGAGGGCGATCGAAACCATCTCTTGGGAGGAGGCCAGGTGTGAATGAAACTACTCCTCCCTCTCCTGCTCACCAGGAGCTCTCTCTCCCCCCAGCCGGCATGGCGCGACTAGGCCGGGGTTGCGCTTGAGTCGAGGCGGCCATCGGGGGTGCTGGGCCGGGTACTGGAGGCCGCGAGGCTGAGGGAATAAGAAGGGTGCCTGGTGTCGGGAAGATGGAGGGGAGGACAGGGGTAACCCCGGGTTCTGGGTCGGGGAGGTTACGCTAGTCAGTGTAGTGTGGGGTGTAGGGGGTAGCTTGGTGTCGCTACGGGTCTGAATGGGCCACGCCACGAGGCCGGGTCCAACAGTAATCATGGCCGGGAATTGAGGAAATGAGACCTGCAGCATTGTGGAATGGTTTGCTAAACTTCTCATATGCATTGGAGATCATCTTTTGCGAGAGGCATGGTTAGGTAGCTTTAAAAACACTATCTTCATAATTGCACTCTACTTTTTCCTCAAATTGTACTGTAACATTTGTAGTCTAGTTTCTTCGATTACAAGAACAATGTACATCACACAGGTGGAAGTGCTTAACAAAAAAGAATGACTAAATAGAAACATACAGGGACACAAAAGATCTTTTAATTTTGGTCAAATGTATCATCGGGCAGACAATGAATTTTCCAGCTTTGAAATGGATTAAAGTTAAGGTGACTGGGACCACTCCGCCAAACTGGTTTGTCCAGTTTGAGCACAGCTACACTCTGGGATACGATCTCAGCGATATTTCAAGAGAATGAGTAGCTTGCTCCCTCCAATGTAATCCTGATTCATTCAAACAGAATCCATTACTTTGTGACCAATATGTTTTACACAACATAAATGTTTTTACATCATGAGAGGAAGCAGAATGTTAACCGCCTCAAACATATTCACAGTGAAGCATCTCTCATAAAATGGTCTTCCTGCACGTTAAATGGGGGAGGGGTTTACTGAAAACATTTTTTAAATACCACTGACAGCGATACCATGCAAAAAATAAATGCAGTTAAAAAAATCATGACTCAACCCATTGCCCAACTCTGAAAGGCCCCAAAGATAAAGTGCTGAAAGCAGAACACACACCCTATAAAGCAATCTATGTTTACTGAGCAGACAGGGTCCCGCCATGTCCCACCACCAATTAAACAAATTCATTAAGTCACTCACCAATTTTTCCAAAAGGATCATCTTTAAAAGGATCATCTGAAGAAATAAAATTCATAATGTGAAACTAAAATCTAACAATAATTAACTGCTACATATTCGAAGTGAAATATAAGTATTTTGTGATTTAAAGTTTGATTCCAATGGCAACAGTCTGACATTTTCATTTGTAAATTCTAACTTTAACCAGTCCAGTGAATGTGTTCAAGAAATTAGACAATAATAAACAACTTCACCTGCTCAGTTGGAATTCCAAGGAAGCGCATAACTCCTAATGCCTTGCTTTTTTGACAGCATTTATGGTCTCTAGTTAAGTTCATTCACTCACTTATCTAACTCTGTGGAATGACATTTGGGACTATACATTAATCGCCATATAGCTCATTTGCACTTTAAGCATCTTGTTTGTTATATAATTATCGTACACCATGTTCTATCATAAGGAACACAGGCTCAAGAGAATTTCAATAGTGGTGCTTCACAGTAATGTGGAGTGGGAAAAGGTCACGGATCCACTCACATTATATTCACAAATTTGCTGGGTACTTGGCTCTGTGCTATACAACCAAACCCAAATAGCATAGAGAGAGGCAGGAGATTTTTTTTCAAAACTAAGAGGAGGCCTAAAAGTGAAGAAAGAATCCATCAGGCTCCAGCTACAGACACAAAGATAGGAGGTAACGTTTTTGTGTATCCTGTGCATGACACGGACTGAAATACATGGGGACAGGTACAGAATGAATGCAGGAGGGCAAGTGGCTTCGTCATGGCTTCTTAGCCAGCATTGGTCCACAAGGCTAAAATCTGGAACTTTAAAAAAAGTTTGATTCTGCACATATGACCTGCACACAACTTCAAGTCACATCTGCCTAAGGTTCTTCTGGGCTGCTTTGATCTATTACACGTTTCTTTGATGATGTTGCTTTGCCCTTTCAACTACTTACTTGACTTCTTTATATTGCAGGAAACATGACTGGAAGCCAATTCTTACTTTTGTCCTGAATATGTCTTTTAAAACGCAAAGTATTTACTTTCCAGGTGTAGTCGGTGTTGATTTGACTCTTATGAACAAATCAATCTAATAAACGTCCGTGAACAAACTTTTCTAAATGTTGCTCTTAGATACTTCTTTCACTTTAGAACTTGAGTGAAGATAGGTGAGACAGTTCAGAATTCCAAAATCATCACAAATACTTTTTAAACTGTGCTCTCACAAAGGAAGCTTCTAAACATATCTATGTACAGCATCCTCCTACATGAAATTACTGGTGGCTGGTCTATAGTTCCATTCACTCACTGTGTTGATACTCTGTAGCTTTGTTCACCATACATGGCATAGCTACATCCCTCACCTCTATCATAAATACCTTGCAAGCAGCTGTCTGCCTCCTTTCCCAGCACTGAACAGTGAACTCACCTAAGATGCACAGCGCAGATATTCTACAGACTCCAACAAACATCACTGCAGGCCTTCTTTAAAACTACTATTGTTTAGTTCACTCGTTTATGTGACAGTCTATATAACTATCTTCTTTATTAACTTGTTATTGGTGCTTTTGGTAGGCTGGGGCCCAATGGTGCATAATAAAACAATAAACCAAAACATAACCTTTAAGTGCAACTATTCATTGGATACTTAGATGTAGTGGGGACATATGCAGGAGCTTGATTGTTCAGGTCTACTGTAAATGGTATGAAAACACACAATGCTTTCAAAGCTTTATAGATGTCAATTACTAGAATAGTCCAAAAACAAATCAACTTACTGTCAACAAAAGGATCAGATCTGAAGAAGTCCATGCTTTGTTCTGGAACAACTGTAGGCACTGAAACCGTTTTTTCATCTGCCACATTATCCAAAACAGAAACCTATGAAATACAAATGCAGTTTTTTAAAGCAAAGTTCCAATAACCATTTCAATTATCAGAGCTGAAGCAAATCCCCAATAATCATTTTAATTTCCATAGCTTAAAATTACTGTTTCGACAATTTAAAACAGCTGTGTGTTTTCGTAAGTAAGCACTGAACTCATTAGTGTGTTTATATGAAAAACTATCAGTAATATTTAAACTTAAAAAACATCAGAGAAATAAAGCCACAAAATGTTTAAAAGAATTTGCTCTGGATACAAGCATTTAGCTCATGAGCAACATGTTTTACCTTCATCATCAATTTAATCTAACATTGACAGAGTGTTGCATAGATTATTAAAGTGCAACACACTGAATGTTTGAGGATTCAGAGGCACTCTAGTGTCCCGGGTGGAGTGGGATAGCCTAAACAAGAAATCGATGGATGCATGGAGTTTGGCAGCAATTCATGAATGGAATAGATGAAAGATATCTACAGATGAAGCAGTCCCTGATTATGGATCAACACCTTCCTGTGACTGAATTGGTCCTGCAGGGTATATTACTCACAGTGAGTGTTTTGGAGGCACTATAGTCCGACTCGTCTGCAAAGTGGACTTTGAACTGGAAACTTTGCAAATGTGCATCCCTGGTACGCTTGGAATCTATGGAGGTGACCGTGCAGCATGTTGCAAAGACAGTCAATTTGTGTCTGTTAAAAGTGAGAACATTGAGAGAGGTACCTTTCCTGCCAGATAGTCCAGCAGTTACTGGACTACGAGATTCTGCCCATCGATTCGCCAATTCAAGTGCACAAGGTCTGCCCATTCAAAGTTCAAAACTAGATGCAGGGTTGAAAGGTACTGTTATAGCAGTACTAAGCGGGCTAAACGAGAGGGGGGCAATACTGTGGGCAGCTGGCAAGAATTTCCTAAGTTTATAAAGCACAAATTGCAGTAGATAAAGAAGGTCTTTCTAGCACTTAATGCTGCAGAGTCCTTGTGTTACCGAGACAGTATATCTTTACCCTAGTAGATGCAATCAAGGTGCCACAAGCTGTGTTCAGCACAGAGCTTATTCTGGCTGACGGAGTCCTTGGAGATGAGTATTTTGCATAGTGTTTTGTTTGCTGGCCATGAGACAGTACTCCAGTGAGTGCAAGGCAGCACGGACACCGGGAGGGTGGGGGCGAGGCAGCACAGACAACGGGGGAGTGGGTGTGGGCGAGGCAGCACGTACAACGGGAGGGTGGGTGTGGGGCGAGGCAGCACATACAACGGGAGGGTGGGTGTGGGGCCAGGCAGCACAGACAACGGGAGGGTGGGTGTGGGGCGAGGCAGCACAGACAACGGGAGGGTGGGTGGGGGGGCGAGGCAGCACAGACAACGGGAGGGTGGGTGGGGGGGCGAGGCAGCACAGACAACGGGAAGGTGGGTGGGGGCGAGGCAGCTCAGACAACGGGAGGGTAGGTGGGGGCGAGGCAGCACAGACAACGGGAGGGTGGGTGGGGGCGAGGCAGCACAGACAACGGGAGGGTGGGTGGGGGCGAGGCAGCACAGACAACGGGAGGGTGGGTGGGGGCGAGGCAGCACAGACAACGGGAGGGTGGGTGGGGCGAGGCAGCACAGACAACGGGAGGGTGGGTGGGGGCGAGGCAGCACAGACAACGGGAGGGTGGGTGGGGGCGAGGCAGCACAGACAACGGGAGGGTGGGTGGGGCGAGGCAGCACAGACAACGGGAGGGTGGGTGGGGCGAGGCAGCACAGACAACGGGAGGGTGGGTGGGGCGAGGCAGCACAGACAACGGGAGGGTGGGTGGGGCGAGGCAGCACAGACAACGGGAGGGTGGGTGGGGCGAGACAGCACAGACAACGGGAGGGTGGGTGGGGCGAGACAGCACAGACAACGGGAGGGTGGGTGGGGCGAGACAGCACAGACAACGGGAGGGTGGGTGGGGCGAGACAGCACAGACAACGGGAGGGTGGGTGGGGCGAGACAGCACAGACAACGGGAGGGTGGGTGGGGCGAGACAGCACAGACAACGGGAGGGTGGGTGGGGCGAGACAGCACAGACAACGGGAGGGTGGGTGGGGCGAGACAGCACAGACAACGGGAGGGTGGGTGGGGCGAGACAGCACAGACAACGGGAGGGTGGGTGGGGGCGAGGCAGCACAGACAACGGGAGGGTGGGTGGGGGCGAGGCAGCACAGACAACGGGAGGGTGGGTGGGGGCGAGGCAGCACAGACAACGGGAGGGTGGGTGGGGGCGAGGCAGCACAGACAACGGGAGGGTGGGTGGGGCGAGGCAGCACAGACAACGGGAGGGTGGGTGGGGCGAGGCAGCACAGACAACGGGAGGGTGGGTGGGGCGAGGCAGCACAGACAACGGGAGGGTGGGTGGGGCGAGGCAGCACAGACAACGGGAGGGTGGGTGGGGCGAGGCAGCACAGACAACGGGAGGGTGGGTGGGGCGAGGCAGCACAGACAACGGGAGGGTGGGTGGGGCGAGGCAGCACAGACAACGGGAGGGTGGGTGGGGCGAGGCAGCACAGACAACGGGAGGGTGGGTGGGGGCGAGGCAGCACAGACAACGGGAGGGTGGGTGGGGGGAGGCAGCACAGACAGCGGGTGGGTGGGTGGGGGGAGGCAGCACAGACAGCGGGTGGGTGGGTGGGGGGAGGCAGCACAGACAGCGGGTGGGTGGGTGGGGGGAGGCAGCACAGACAGCGGGTGGGTGGGTGGGGGGAGGCAGCACAGACAGCGGTGGGTGGGTGGGTGGGGGAGGCAGCACAGACAGCGGTGGGTGGGGGAGGCAGCACAGACAGCGGTGGGTGGGTGGGTGGGGGAGGCAGCACAGACAGCGGTGGGTGGGTGGGTGGGGGAGGCAGCACAGACATCGGGAGGGTGGGTGGGGGAGGCAGCACAGACATCGGGAGGGTGGGTGGGGGAGGCAGCACAGACATCGGGAGGGTGGGTGGGGGAGGCAGCACAGACATCGGGAGGGTGGGTGGGGGAGGCAGCACAGACATCGGGAGGGTGGGTGGGGGAGGCAGCACAGACATCGGGAGGGTGGGTGGGGGAGGCAGCACAGACATCGGGAGGGTGGGTGGGGGAGGCAGCACAGACATCGGGAGGGTGGGTGGGGGAGGCAGCACAGACATCGGGAGGGTGGGTGGGGGAGGCAGCACAGACATCGGGAGGGTGGGTGGGGGAGGCAGCACAGACATCGGGAGGGTGGGTGGGGGAGGCAGCACAGACATCGGGAGGGTGGGTGGGGGAGGCAGCACAGACATCGGGAGGGTGGGTGGGGAGGCAGCACAGACATCGGGAGGGTGGGTGGGGGAGGCAGCACAGACATCGGGAGGGTGGGTGGGGGAGGCAGCACAGACATCGGGAGGGTGGGTGGGGGAGGCAGCACAGACATCGGGAGGGTGGGTGGGGGAGGCAGCACAGACAACGGGAGGGTGGGTGGGGGAGGCAGCACAGACATCGGGAGGGTGGGTGTGGGAGGCAGCACAGACAGCGGGTGGGTGGGAGGCAGCACAGACAGCGGGTGGGTGGGTGGGAGGCAGCACAGACAGCGGGTGGGTGGGTGGAGGCAGCACAGACAGCGGGTGGGTGGGTGGGAGGCAGCACAGACAGCGGGTGGGTGGGTGGGAGGCAGCACAGACAGCGGGTGGGTGGGTGGGAGGCAGCACAGACAGCGGGTGGGTGGGTGGGAGGCAGCACAGACAGCGGGTGGGTGGGTGGGAGGCAGCACAGACAGCGGGTGGGTGGGTGGGAGGCAGCACAGACAGCGGGTGGGTGGGTGGGAGGCAGCACAGACAGCGGGTGGGTGGGTGGGAGGCAGCACAGACAGCGGGTGGGTGGGGGAGGCAGCACAGACAGCGGGTGGGTGGGGGGAGGCAGCACAGACAGCGGGTGGGTGGGGGGAGGCAGCACAGACAGCGGGTGGGTGGGGGGAGGCAGCACAGACAACGGGAGGGTGGGTGGGGGGAGGCAGCACAGACAGCGGGTGGGTGGGTGGGGGGAGGCAGCACAGACAGCGGGTGGGTGGGTGGGGGGAGGCAGCACAGACAGCGGGTGGGTGGGTGGGGGGAGGCAGCACAGACAGCGGGTGGGTGGGTGGGGGAGGCAGCACAGACAGCGGTGGGTGGGTGGGGGAGGCAGCACAGACAGCGGTGGGTGGGTGGGTGGGGGAGGCAGCACAGACAGCGGTGGGTGGGTGGGTGGGGGAGGCAGCACAGACATCGGGAGGGTGGGTGGGGGAGGCAGCACAGACATCGGGAGGGTGGGTGGGGGAGGCAGCACAGACATCGGGAGGGTGGGTGGGGGAGGCAGCACAGACATCGGGAGGGTGGGTGGGGGAGGCAGCACAGACATCGGGAGGGTGGGTGGGGGAGGCAGCACAGACATCGGGAGGGTGGGTGGGGGAGGCAGCACAGACATCGGGAGGGTGGGTGGGGGAGGCAGCACAGACAACGGGAGGGTGGGTGGGGGAGGCAGCACAGACATCGGGAGGGTGGGTGTGGGAGGCAGCACAGACAGCGGGTGGGTGGGAGGCAGCACAGACAGCGGGTGGGTGGGTGGGAGGCAGCACAGACAGCGGGTGGGTGGGTGGGAGGCAGCACAGACAGCGGGTGGGTGGGTGGGAGGCAGCACAGACAGCGGGTGGGTGGGTGGGAGGCAGCACAGACAGCGGGTGGGTGGGTGGGAGGCAGCACAGACAGCGGGTGGGTGGGTGGGAGGCAGCACAGACAGCGGGTGGGTGGGTGGGAGGCAGCACAGACAGCGGGTGGGTGGGTGGGAGGCAGCACAGACAGCGGGTGGGTGGGTGGGAGGCAGCACAGACAGCGGGTGGGTGGGTGGGAGGCAGCACAGACAGCGGGTGGGTGGGTGGGAGGCAGCACAGACAGCGGGTGGGTGGGAGACAGCACAGACAGCGGGTGGGTGGGTGGGAGGCAGCACAGACAGCGGGTGGGTGGGGGGAGGCAGCACAGACAGCGGGTGGGTGGGGGGAGGCAGCACAGACAGCGGGTGGGTGGGGGGAGGCAGCACAGACAGCGGGTGGGTGGGGGGAGGCAGCACAGACAGCGAGTGGGTGGGGGGAGGCAGCACAGACAGCGGGTGGGTGGGTGGGGGGAGGCAGCACAGACAGCGGGTGGGTGGGTGGGGGGAGGCAGCACAGACAGCGGGTGGGTGGGTGGGGGGAGGCAGCACAGACAGCGGGTGGGTGGGTGGGGGGAGGCAGCACAGACAGCGGGTGGGTGGGTGGGGGGAGGCAGCACAGACAGCGGGTGGGTGGGTGGGGGGAGGCAGCACAGACAGCGGGTGGGTGGGTGGGGGGAGGCAGCACAGACAGCGGGTGGGTGGGGGAGGCAGCACAGACAGCGGGTGGGTGGGTGAGGCAGCACAGACAGCGGGTGGGTGGGTGGGGGGAGGCAGCACAGACAGCGGGTGGGTGGGTGGGGGGAGGCAGCACAGACAGCGGGTGGGTGGGTGGGGGGAGGCAGCACAGACAGCGGGTGGGTGGGTGGGGGAGGCAGCACAGACAGCGGGTGGGTGGGTGGGGGGAGGCAGCACAGACAGCGGGTGGGTGGGTGGGGGGAGGCAGCACAGACAGCGGGTGGGTGGGTGGGGGGAGGCAGCACAGACAGCGGGTGGGTGGGTGGGGGGAGGCAGCACAGACATCGGGAGGGTGGGTGGAGGAGGCAGCACAGACATCGGGAGGGTGGGTGGGGGAGGCAGCACAGACATCGCGAGGGTGGGTGGGGGAGGCAGCACAGACATCGCGAGGGTGGGTGGGTGGGGCGAGGCAGCACGGACAAGGCGAGGGTGGGAGGAGCGAGGCAACACGGACAACTTCGAGGCAGCACAGACAGCGGGTAAGTGGGTGGGGGGGAGGCAGCACAGAGCGGGTGGGTGGGTGGGGGGGAGGCAGCACAGAGCGGGTGGGTGGGTGGGGGGGAGGCAGCACAGAGAGCGGGTGGGTGGGTGGGGGGAGGCAGCACAGAGAGCGGGTGGGTGGGTGGGGGGAGGCAGCACAGAGAGCGGGTGGGTGGGTGGGGGGAGGCAGCACAGAGAGCGGGTGGGTGGGTGAGGGGAGGCAGCACAGAGAGCGGGTGGGTGGGTGGGGGGAGGCAGCACAGAGAGCGGGTGGGTGGGTGGGGGGAGGCAGCACAGAGAGCGGGTGGGTGGGTGGGGGGAGGCAGCACAGAGAGCGGGTGGGTGGGTGGGGGGAGGCAGCACAGAGAGCGGGTGGGTGGGTGGGGGGAGGCAGCACAGAGAGCGGGTGGGTGGGTGGGGGGAGGCAGCACAGAGAGCGGGTGGGTGGGTGGGGGGAGGCAGCACAGAGAGCGGGTGGGTGGGGGGAGGCAGCACAGAGAGCGGGTGGGTGGGTGGGGGGAGGCAGCACAGAGAGCGGGTGGGTGGGTGGGGGGAGGCAGCACAGAGAGCGGGTGGGTGGGGGGAGGCAGCACAGAGAGCGGGTGGGTGGGTGGGGGGAGGCAGCACAGAGAGCGGGTGGGTGGGTGGGGGGAGGCAGCACAGAGAGCGGGTGGGTGGGTGGGGGGAGGCAGCACAGAGAGCGGGTGGGTGGGTGGGGGGAGGCAGCACAGAGAGCGGGTGGGTGGGTGGGGGGAGGCAGCACAGAGAGCGGGTGGGTGGGTGGGGGGAGGCAGCACAGAGAGCGGGTGGGTGGGGTGCGAGGCAGCACAGAGAGCGGGTGGGTGGGGTGCGAGGCGGCACAGAGAGCGGGTGGGTGGGTGGGGTGCGAGGCGGCACAGACAGCGGGTGGGTGGGTGGGGTGCGAGGCGGCACAGACAGCGGGTGGGTGGGTGGGGTGCGAGGCGGCACAGACAGCGGGTGGGTGGGTGGGGTGCGAGGCGGCACAGACAGCGGGTGGGTGGGGTGCGAGGCGGCACAGACAGCGGGTGGGTGGGTGGGGTGCGAGGCGGCACAGACAGCGGGTGGGTGGGTGGGGTGCGAGGCGGCACAGACAGCGGGTGGGTGGGGTGCGAGGCGGCACAGACAGCTGGTGGGTGGGTGGGGTGCGAGGCGGCACAGACAGCGGGTGGGTGGGTGGGGTGCGAGGCAGCACAGACAGCGGGTGGGTGGGTGGGGTGCGAGGCAGCACAGACAGCGGGTGGGTGGGTGGGGTGCGAGGCAGCACAGACAGCGGGTGGGTGGGTGGGGTGCGAGGCAGCACAGACAGCGGGTGGGTGGGTGGGGTGCGAGGCAGCACAGACAGCGGGTGGGTGGGTGGGGTGCGAGGCAGCACAGACAGCGGGTGGGTGGGTGGGGTGCGAGGCAGCACAGACAGCGGGTGGGTGGGTGGGGTGCGAGGCAGCACAGACAGCGGGTGGGTGGGTGGGGTGCGAGGCAGCACAGACAGCGGGTGGGTGGGTGGGGTGCGAGGCAGCACAGACAGCGGGTGGGTGGGGTGCGAGGCGGCACAGACAGCGGGTGGGTGGGTGGGGTGCGAGGCGGCACAGACAGCGGGTGGGTGGGTGGGGTGCGAGGCGGCACAGACAGCGGGTGGGTGGGGTGCGAGGCGGCACTGACAGCGGGTGGGTGGGGTGCGAGGCGGCACTGACAGCGGGTGGGTGGGGTGAGAGGCGGCACTGACAGCGGGTGGGTGGGGTGAGAGGCGGCACTGACAGAGGGTGGGTGGGGTGAGAGGCGGCACTGACAGCGGGTGGGTGGGTGGGGTGAGAGGCGGCACTGACAGCGGGTGGGTGGGTGGGGTGAGAGGCGGCACTGACAGCGGGTGAGTGGGTGGGGTGAGAGGCGGCACTAACAGCGGGTGGGTGAGAGGCGGCACTGACAGCGGGTGGGTGGGTGGGATGAGAGGCGGCACTGACAGCGGGTGTGTGGGTGGGGTGAGAGGCGGCACTGACAGCGGGTGGGTGGGTGGGGTGAGAGGCGGCACTGACAGCGGGTGGGTGGGTGGGGTGAGAGGCGGCACTGACAGCAGGTGGGTGGGTGGGTGCGAGGCGGCACTGACAGCAAGTGAATGGTGGCGAGGCAGCACGGACAGCAGCGAGGCACGTAGTGGGTGGGTGGGGGGCTAGAAATGCAGCACAGACCACGGGTGGGTGGGGGCGAGGCAGCACAGATGTTTGGGGCGAGGCAGCATGGACAGGAGAGTGGGTGAGGGCAAGGCAGCATGGATGACGGGAGGGTGGGTGGGGGCAAGGCAGCATGGATGACGGGAGGGTGGGTGGGGGCAAGGCAGCAGGGTGGGTGGGTGGGGGCAAGGCAGCAGGGAGGGTGGGTGGGGGCAAGGCAGCAGGGAGGGTGGGTGGGGGCAAGGCAGCAGGGAGGGTGGGTGGGGCAAGGCAGCAGGGAGGGTGGGTGGGGCAAGGCAGCAGGGAGGGTGGGTGGGGGCAAGGCAGCACGGATGACGGGAGGGTGGGTGGGGGCAAGGCAGCACGGATGACGGGAGGGTGGGTGGGGGCAAGGCAGCACGGATGACGGGAGGGTGGGTGGGGGCAAGGCAGCACGGATGACGGGAGGGTGGGTGGGGGCAAGGCAGCACGGATGACGGGAGGGTGGGTGGGGGCAAGGCAGCACGGATGACGGGAGGGTGGGTGGGGGCAAGGCAGCACGGATGACGGGAGGGTGGGTGGGGGCAAGGCAGCACGGATGACGGGAGGGTGGGTGGGGGCAAGGCAGCACGGATGACGGGAGGGTGGGTGGGGGCAAGGCAGCACGGATGACGGGAGGGTGGGTGGGGGCAAGGCAGCACGGATGACGGGAGGGTGGGTGGGGGCAAGGCAGCACGGATGACGGGAGGGTGGGTGGGGGCAAGGCAGCACGGATGACGGGAGGGTGGGTGGGGGCAAGGCAGCACGGATGACGGGAGGGTGGGTGGGGGCAAGGCAGCACGGATGACGGGTGGGTGGGGGCAAAGCAGCACGGATGACGGGAGAGTGGGTGGGTGTGAGGCAGCACCGATGACGGGAGGGTGGGTGGGGCCGAGGCAGCACCGATGACGGGAGGGTGGGTGGGGCCGAGGCAGCACCGATGACGGGAGGGTGGGTGGGGCCGAGGCAGCACCGATGACGGGAGGGTGGGTGGGGCCGAGGCAGCACCGATGACGGGAGGGTGGGTGGGGCCGAGGCAGCACCGATGACGGGAGGGTGGGTGGGGCCGAGGCAGCACCGATGACGGGAGGGTGGGTGGGGCCGAGGCAGCACCGATGACGGGAGGGTGGGTGGGGCCGAGGCAGCACCGATGACGAGAGGGAGGGTGGGTGGGGCCGAGGCAGCACAGATGACGAGAGGGAGGGTGGGTGGGGCCGAGGCAGCACAGATGACGGGAGGGAGGGTGGGTGGGTGTGATGGGATTTTTTGGCAGCACGGACGAGAAGGTGGGTTGGTCCTTTGGCAGCATGGATTAAAGGATTGGCAGCACGGATGACAGGAGGGTGGGTGGGTAGCAACTTGAATGACAGAAGGGTGGGTAGCAGCACGGATGACGGGATTGGCAGCACGGATGACGGGATTGGCAGCACGGATGACGGGATTGGCAGCACGGATGACGGGATTGGCAGCACGGATGACGGGATTGGCAGCACGGATGACGGGATTGGCAGCACGGATGACGGGATTGGCAGCACGGATGACGGGATTGGCAGCACGGATGACGGGATTGGCAGCACACATGACGGGATTGACAGCACAGATGACGGGATTGACAGCACAGATGACGGGATTGACAGCACAGATGACGGGAGGGTGGGAGGCAGCACAGATGACGGGAGGGTGGGAGGCAGCACAGATGACGGGAGGGTCGGTGGGTGGGAGGCCGCACAGATGACCGGTAGGCAGTACGAATGACGGGAGGGAGGGTGGGTGGGAGGCAGCACGGATGGCATGGTGGGGGTGTTATCTGTTTGAATCACTTTTTTTATTACAGAGATAGCAAAAAAGCTTTGAGGGCAAGATGAACCATCTTCAGTTCAAATCGATTTATATGGTATGTTTTAATTATTGGCTGTCCAAAGGCCTGGATAGACAGGTGATTGAGATGGACTCCCAACCTGACAGTGAGAGATACGTCACTATGATCCGTTTTGGAATTTTATTTTTGGAAGAACACTCCTTTTTGAGATTCTGATTGGTGCACCACCATGCTACTAATTGTACAACCTGGGTCTTCAGGATTATAGGCCCTCCCAATATTCTTTCTTCTATGACACTTGATCTTTGAGACACTGTTGAAGGGGTCTCATCTAGTCTTGCATTTGGGACTATGTATATGCAGGATGTCATGGATCTTAGAGACAACTTGTTGAGCTGTAGGATTGGTGGTTTTCTTTAAATCCAAACATTTCTTTTCCATGTTAATATTCAGACCTAGACCCATTCGCAGATGCACCATGGTATCGAAGTCTTGAACTGAGCTTTTAAGAGCCAGTAATACACATAAGGGTGAGCAAATGTTTTTTTTTCCTATCCCACTGGTGCTTTTTCTATCATTTATTTGGCAAATAGAAGCTGAAAGTCCTCTTGCAGTGCAGGAAGTTGGTGATTTGACATTTGTTTTGGTGAAACAGGCAGTGGAATTTTCTTGAAGCGAATCAAGGATCCTTGTCTTCTTATGATGTTCAATAACCATTTGTCTTTGAATATAGACTTCCACAGTTCCAGGAAGGACATCAATCTTCCCTACAGCAGTGGGTAACTAATGGGAATAGGGTGTTGTAACCTCACTGGCGATTACCAGAAGAATTTCTTTCCCTGGAGTGTGATGTTTTCGGTGAAGTCAATTTTTATTTTTGGTATCGCCATTGCTACTGAGGTTTCTGGCCCTGGTTTTGGTGATGTTGCACCTGGTGAGACCATCTCGGGTATTGAACCCTGTGATGGAAAAGGCAGAGCTCTTTGGGCCAATACTGTATGAAGAAATTGTGTTCCTCTAGCCCAGCTGCCTTTAGGGTTTCAGCTTTATTTTTCATACAATGCAGCTCTTCTTCTGTATGTTGCCCAAAAGAGTTGTTACTGAAAAGAGCAGGTTGCCTTTTTTGAACTGCCTATCAGACTTCAGAGATGACACTCTCAGCCATTAAGTTCTTAACAGAGCGATTCCATGGCATCATTCGGAAGTAGCAAGCTCAGCAGAGACAATCACAGCACTAACGACTTGGTTTGAGACCAGGGAACCTTCATCTAACACCCATGCGAAATCCTGAGGCCAGTGTTTCTATAAATCTGACACAATGGATTTAATTCCATCCCAGATCTCTCGGTGATACCTCCAGAGCACTGCTGTTGTGCTGGTGTTCTTTAAAGTAATTGATGCTGTGCCACACATTTTTTCGTCTCTTACTCGCTTTTTCAGGTAGAGCAGCTGATTGAGGTAATGCATGTTTTCGACTCAATACTGCTACTATACCCAAGTCCAGCCAAGGATCTACCTTGAAAAATTCCAGTCTTCATACTGGTGGCCTGTATTTTTTCTGCAAGTGTGGTATTACCGCTTTTAGAGTGACCAGAGCCTTACATTTTTTTTCACTATCCCTAGCAGACCAGGAACCAGATGTAACAAAGATTTAGGAGCTACATGTTGTTAAAGAGTCAATAGTATTATGGTTGCGGTGGCTCCTTTAGGCAATTTTTACATTTGCTGCCTCTCTCGCCAATACCTCATGGACGGGAAGGATGTCATCCACTGCGAACAATCTAGATGGAGAATATACTGGAAATGTGGGAGTGTATTATAAGTGGGATAAGTCACAGTCAGAACAAGAAGAGCTAGACTGGGCATACAATCTGCAACCTCTATTGTAGAGAGCTCTGAGGGGGAACAACTCTGTTCCTTTATTATTAATATTTATTTGTTTATTTTGTAAAGCGCACAGCTGCCCCAACGGGGCGTCCCGGCGCTGAGAACTCTGGAAGCGGAAAGCATAGAATCAGAAAACCTGTTGAGAAGAGAAGAGATGGGTCTTCAGGGATTTACGGAATGCTGATTCAGTTTGGCAGGTGCGTAAGGCTAGCGGTAGCTTGTTCCAACGCTGAGTGGCACAGACCTCAAAGGTTTTTCCACCTGCACGAGATCGTTTAAATCGTGGGGTTTCCAGGAAAAATAGGGAATTGGAGCGTAATGTCCTAGAATTGACATACGGTCGCAGGGTGTTTTTCAAATGGGCCGACCCATGGCCTTTTGACGCTCGGAAGGCCAGCGTCATGGCTTTGAAAACGCATCTTTTGGCAATGGGTAGCCAGTGCAGTTTACGAAGATGTGGAGAAATATGATGTCTAGCAGGGATTCTCTCCACCAGCCGGGCGGCGGCGTTTTGGACCGTCTGAAGTTTATGACAGAGGCCTGCTGTGATACCAAGGTAAAGGGCATTGGCATGGTCAAGATGGGATGTTATCAGTGCCTGGATCACAGTCTTACGGCAGTCCGCCGGCAAGTAATTAATAAGCCGTTTAATAGTCCTGATCTTTGCGAAGCAGGAGGCTGCTACTGTTTGTACCGGAGTGTTGAAACTGAGGTGGTTGTCCCAATGTACTCCTAGATTTCTCACCGAGTCTTTAGGGATGGGGGCTTGGCTCAGATCTTCTGGCCACCACAGACTAGAATCCAGAGGGGATGGTGAGTTGAAAAACAAGATCTCCGTTTTTCCGGCATTAAGTCGGAGGGAGTTCGCATCCATCCAACTAGAAATGTCCCTAAGGCAGGATTTCAGCGGATCAAAGGCTGAAACGGAGGGGGTGTCGAAGGTGAAGAGTAGCTGAATGTCGTCAGCATAGGAGGTGGATTTAATCCCAGTCTGGGCGATCAGCTTGGCCAAGGGAGTGAAATAAACATTAAACAGGAGCGGGCTCAGGGAAGAACCCTGAGGGACTCCCCATTTGAGTGGTCTGGCGGGGGAAGTGAAGGGGGGGGTGAAAACCTGCTGTGTGCGGTCTGAGAGATAGGATGAGAACCATGTCAACACTGCGCCGCCCAGACTCAAGTCCTCCAGCCTCCTCAGCAGGATCTTATGAGAGACGGTGTCGAATGCTGCTGAAAGATCCAGCAGCACTAACACCGCCCTCGACCCCCGGTCAAGCGTCCACCTCACCGAGTCGGCCATTTCAATAAGGGCCGACTCCGTGCTGTGGCCCGACCTGAAGCCGTGCTGGGAGTCTTGGAGAAGACCATTGGATTCGATGTAATTCGCCAACTGAGAGTGTACCAGCTTTTCCAGGATCTTAGCTGGGGCAGGCAGGAGAGAAATAGGCCTATAGTTGCTGGGGAGGTCCGGATCCAGATTGGGCTTTTTAAGGATGGGGACCAGGGAAGCATGTTTCCATTTAGCAGGGAAACTGTCCATTCTGAGGGAGTCATTCCAGATGTGATTCAGGTAGGGATTAAGTAGGGGTGCTAGGTTTTTATATTGCTTGGCAGGCCAAGGGTCATTCGGAGAGCCTGATTTGCATTTAAGTAGTTCGGCCAAGGAATCGGCTTCTGAGACGACTGCAAATTCAAATAGGGTGAACGGCGGTGGCGAGAGAGTAGTGGGTTCCTCTTCCCGTCCTTCTGTGTTGGGGGTGGGGAAGGAGGAATAGATAGTCTCGATTTTGTCCTCGAAAAATTGTGAGAGTTTATCGCATAGCGACTGTGAGGCAGACTGAGTTTGAGTCAACGCGTTGGGGTCTGTGAAGGATCTAACTATAGTGAAAATCTCCCTGACGCCATTGCTGGCGAGTTTGATTCTAGAGGCCAGAAAATCTCGTTTGTGTTCCTCAATCATTCTCCGGTATTCTTTGAGGGCTGTTTTATAGGTGATTTTGCTATCCGGGGAATAATTCTGTCTCCAGAGGCGTTCAAGGGATTTGCAGGAGGCCTTTTTCTGCCGGAGCTCGTCAGAGTACCAAGGTGCTGAAGGTACAGCCCTGTGGGTTTTGATGGATTTAAGAGGGGCCAAAGCATCCAAGGCCTGACCGATCCATGCGTCCAAGTGGTCAATCTGTAGGTCAAGATCAGAAGACAGACAAGGTTGGGATTTTTTTAGATATTCCAGGAGCGTTTCAGGGGTGATGCGACTCCAGTTTCTGCCTGATGATTTGGGGGTGATAACGGGTCTGATGTGGCAAGGGATGCCAATCTCAAAAGGGATGAGGAAATGGTCCGACCAAGTAACCGGGGTAGGGGGAGTCGCCCGAATAGATGGTAAATTGGAACAGATCAGATCCAGTGTGTGACCCGCTTTATGCGTGGGTAGGGTTATTATTTGGACTAGGTTGCAGGCCGCAACCGTAGAGATGAAATAGTTGCTATGTGGACAAGAATCGTTGTTAACATGGAGATTGAAGTCTCCTAAAGCGGTGAAGTTAGCGTAACGTGTGCTAAGCTGAATAACATAATCCACCAGAGCCGGTAAGTAAGAAGTATTGGAGTGAGGGGGGCGGTAGATAAGAATTCCCGAACAGGAGGAGGACGGGGAGATTTGAACACTGAAAGGCAGGCCTTCTATACATTCAATTTGATCAAATGGAGGGAGGGTAACCGTCCATTTGGAATTATGGATTAAGGCGACACCACCTCCCGGTTTACCATTGGGTCTGTTGGCACAGATAATACTGTATCCCTCCGGTAGGGCAAGGGTGATAACGGGATTCGTGGTGTCGTTCAGCCACGTTTCAGTTAGGAAGAGCAGATCCCAGTTATTGTCCTGAAGGGACTGCCAGATGTCAATGGCATGTTTGCTCAGTGATCTACAGTTGATCAGCGCAGCTCTGAGGGTCAGGGAGGGCTGAGCTCCGCGGGTGGGAGCGTTCAGAGCGTACGCCGTACTTGTAGTGTGATCTGAAGCTGGAAGGGAGAAATTGCAGACTGTGCAGGCATAGACCTGGCTCCGAGCGTCAAAAGTGGAACAAGGGCAGGTCACGCAAAGGGGGGGGGTCTCAGAGACATCAGCTCAGTCCGAGTGTATGTCGCAGTGTTGTGGTTAGTGGGTCGGGGAGGGGGACCGGCCCCGGTCGCGTCCTGATCGCGGACGAGCGCAGACGAGCTTGCCTTAAGCGCGCCTTCGGCGCGCAATCGTCGCGTCCGCTGCGCTTCCGGCACATGCACATATTTATGGAGATGTGCCGGAGGGAGGGGGTGTGGCCTCGGAGTGGGCGTGTCCCAGTCAGGGCGTGGGGAATGGCGTGGGGAATGGCAGTTGAGGAAGATCGGCGATTTCGCCCTTACCAGCGCTCGTTTTGCTGCGTGAAGGGGTGCCTGCACACTACAATCGTGTGTCAGGAGGGGTGAATGAGTTTTTAAAAATGATAAGTTGGGATCTTTGCAGTGAAGATGGGTTCTACCTTCTAAATGGAGATAGAGGTTCCCTTTGAGGACAACCTAGGTGATGTGAGAACACGGGCCCACAAGGCATTTGCACCAAAAGTTGAAAAGCAATTGAGAAAAGGGTGCAGGGTCCAGAGATGATGCTGGATTTGAGCAGCCAAATGGAGTTGAACTTGTTTCTTCTCTTTTATGCTTTTTAGGAAAGGTTTTTTTCTTGCTACAAAGGAGAGGATATTGCAGCTTGAGAAAATATAGACTGAATAGAGTGACAGTTGAAGGTAATACTGACCACACCTTAAACATTTTACACAGAGAAGTAGTCACTTTCTACTTCAACATCAATGACGATCGTTGTCTCCGACATCGATCTTGTGAGGACAGACCTTGATTAGTAATTCCTCGACAGAGATGAGCATCTCTTCGATGGTGACCTTGAATCGCCCAACACTGATGGCAGGTCATGTTCTGAGAGTAGATGTGTTGTTGACAAACCACCCTTTGAAGGCAAGCAGGTGGGAGCACTGGCTGACAATATCCGATTAGTCAAGTCAAATCAAAAACACTTTTATTAATTCTTTAAAAATCATAAAAGGATGGCAAACCATCATAAAATTCTAATTCTAAACATTATATGAACATATGTATATAAAATATATAATTATTTAAAAAAGTAATTCTTATTATTTTTTTATATCGTTTTGAAACATTGATCTGGAAGAAATCATTGGAAAGGGAAGCCATGATCACAGTGAAGACTCCATCAAAAAGTTGTATGTTTGCTAATCATGAAAAAGTTTTGTCCAGTTCTTTTGCTGCTAATTTCCAAAGTTTTATAGCGCTGCAGGAGAGTGGAATTGAGAACCATCCAAGACACCTGATGACCGCAGCTCTGCATGTTCTGATCTGTTCTCCCGAAGAATGGATTGACGTGTTTTCAATAAAATAGGGCATATGCATAATAAGTGTAATAGTGACTCCTCCCCTTGACAGCAAAGGCAACATTCCTTCGATGGCCATACGTATTTCCATTGCGGGGTTAAATCTTTTGAGGGGAATGAACCCAGTCGTAGTAACATCAAGTAATGCTTTTTATAGTAAGAAATATGTTCAGTCAGATACCGTTGCAGTTTTAGCCTCTGGTATGTCTGAATCACAGCCCAGGCGTGATATTTTTGGGAAAAAGACTTTTTGTCAGTTGATAGGGAGTTCCTCTTGATTGTGGAATTTGCCGCGTTTTTAAATCCAGAATACGTTACTGGTGTTGACCAGACCTCCTCTAGCTGTAACGCCGACAAGGATTCCTGCAGTATTCTCGTCGTCGAGTTGGCTTGTCTAGCTTGACTTTCGATCTCAACCCAACAACGATGGGCTAGGGTGTTATCGTCTGCCTCCCTCATCCTCCAATAGCACTTCACTAAAGCACCTTGTCTGGCCATGATCTGTTTTTTTAAGCCAAATTCTAGACGGATTTGGTCTTGTGAGATGTGTCGCGGAATTATAAACAATCTTTTGAAGAATACAGATTGTATTGTATTTAGGGTGGTTGCATCTTTGGTATTCAGGATTTCTGAACCGTACGAGATGGAGGGCAAATATTTTGCAGCGATCACTTGCAGCAAGTTGCTGGTAGAACAACCTGTGAGCTTTTTTTTCAAGACTTTAAAGGCGAACAGCAATTGTTTTTCTTTTATGCTTCCTTGTTCCATGTGTTGTTTAAAGTTTAACTTGCTATCGAGCAGAAAGCCTAGATATTTATAGGAAGTTACGCAGGCCAAACATTGTTCGCCCAATTTCAAGGAAAAGGAGGTTTTGTTATGTTTTGAAAAACGCATTACTTTTGTCTTTTGATGATTGATCGTATGTTGATTGGAGGTGGTATAGGCTCCTAGTCCCGTGATTAGTTTCTGCAGGCCAGCTGGTGTTTGTGCTAGTAGTACTATGTCATCTGCGTACTGAAGGCATGGCGTTGGTGTTTTGCCCAGTTTGGGGGGGGTCAGCTGGAATTGACTGAAGGTGTTTGTCGAGATCTGACATGTAGATATTGAACAAGCAGGGCACTAAAACGCAACCTTGTTTTAGCCCGTTCAGCGTTGAAATCTTACCGGTGACCCTTGACCCGTCTCCTTTCTTAATTTGCACCCAGGTGATAGAATACAGGTTGATGATGGCCTCCAGGAGTCTATGCGGAACCCCCCAGGCCTGCATCTTAGCCCATAGAGCGGCTCTTGAAACTTTATCAAAGGCCGCCTTAAGGTCCACGAAGCAGGCATATAGGGGCCTTGATTTTTCAAATGCCTGTTTGGCTAAAAGAGTGACAGCAGATATGTTCGTCAAGGTGCCCATCCCCGCCCGAAATCCAGTTTGCGTAGGAGGTATTTGATTTTTTAGACTGACCCAGGCCTCTAGTTCTACTAAGAGGTTAGATGCGTAAATTTTCGCCTCTACATCTATTAATGCGATCAGTCTGTAGTTAGAGGGGTCCGAACGTGGAACCGACTTATAGATTGGGGTAAGGATATTTCCTCTCCA
Source organism: Triturus cristatus (assembly GCF_964204655.1). NCBI lineage: Eukaryota > Metazoa > Chordata > Amphibia > Caudata > Salamandridae > Triturus > Triturus cristatus. Next base: position 738,892,195 of record NC_140586.1, on the reverse strand, counting down.
GGACTCGGGGATCAGACAATCTGCTGTGACTTTGGAATAAAGGGGAGTCAGGACTTGGGACCAGAATGCAGGGTCGTGTCAGAACAAGGCGTTTGGTAGGCCGTTTGGACCTTGGGCTCCCTCCGATTTTAGGTTCTTTATTATTTTTAGCACTTGAGTTTCTGTGAATAGGACTGGATCCCCAGGTAGATCGCGGTTAATGATACCGTTAACTTGGTCTCGGCCTCCTGCCTCCTTCGCTGTTTGTTCTTCACAGTTTGGAGCCGATCGAGGTGCAGCTTCGTTGTAAAGGAGTTCAATGTGGGCTCTCCATATGGCCTCCAGAATTTTCGAATGGAGATGTTGATTCTGGCCATTGGTTAGTTGATTTATTTGTTCCCAGAAAAGCCTGGAATCCCCCAATTTACAGGCATGATGGAGTTTAGCCCAGATATGTTCTTGATACTCTTTTTTTGTACGTTTTATATCATTTTTTAACCGTTTCCTAGTTTTTGCGATTAACGGCAGAAGTTCCTGATGGTTTTCTTGGCCCCGGGATCGTAATTGTCTGAGGTATTTATTTAGTAGTTGTTTTTGTTTCCTCAGGTTATTATTGAACAAAGCAGCCCCTTTTGGATTTCCGGCTTGGCGGGCATGGGTATTTTTAGAAAATATATTGTTAATTTCAAAAGTAAAGAACTCCCAAGCTTTTGTGGTTAGTGTTTCAGTTTTGAATTTTTCCAAAAGACTGGTATAGGTTTTTGATGGCCTTGATATTGTTCTTATTCCAGCGAAGGCGTTTTAAATTATAGCATTGTGTTAGAGATGATAGCGCTTTTACTTTTGCTGAAATTTTAAAGGCTGTTAATAATGTAAAGGATTGTGGCTGATGATCGCTTTCAGCCCGATCTTTTATCTGAAAGCTCGTAATATGCGGGAGGAGGTCACAATCTATAATGGTATAGTCTATGATGGAACGTGTTTTTTGTGTAACCCTAGTGTATGCTGCGGGCTGGTCAGTAGGACCTTGGCCATTAAGTATGCACATTGAGAGGTCTTTCAAGCGAGATGCGCATTTCTTGCCAGAAGTGTCCTGACGAATAGGAGCTTGTATGGGCCCCTTTGTTCTATTGCTCCTTTCGTGTAGTAAATTCATATTGAAATCGCCTGACAAAATGATTTTGGCATCCGGATAGGCGAGTTTTAATGTTTTTATTGAGGTAATTAGTTGTTCAATTCTTAACTTCTTTTTTTTTTAGATGCAGGATGAATATAGATATTGAGGATGAGCAGGGTGAAGGTCTCTGGGACATCTATTTTAACACACAACATCCAGGAACAGTCTAAGTCTATGATAGAAGCCTGCCATGGAATTTCTGTGGAAATTAAAGTAGAGAGTCCTCCTTTTGCTCTTCCATGTCTGGTGACTTTTTTAGCTGGATTCAGAAATTCTTTAAAACCTGTTATGAGGGATGGAGTTGTCTGCCAGGATTCTTGAAAAAGGATAATGTTATATAGTGTAATAAAATTCATGAAATCTGGGTCTTCTGATTTTGAGTGAAGACCGTGCACGTTCCAGGAGCAAATGGTACATCCTTGATGCGATTGGGAGGCTTGTGTTGAAGATATTCATGCCTTTCCCAGGGATGTGCCTTCTCTTTTTAATTCCCAGGGTGTCGAAGGTTTGCCGGCTTCGGGGTACTCAAGGGTGATGGTAATTTTCCTGGCCTGGTGCTCTTTATCCCTCATTTGACTTTGATAATCTGGGCCTTTTGCTCCTTTTAGGAGACTCGTGGTATTAGAGGGTGGTTGTAATGGGCTGGGATAAAGCGGGGGAAATAACTTTTTTAGCTCTATTCCCCATTTGCCAAATACGTCCTTCTGATGCCAGATGAGGTCAACATGCATTTTGTTAGTAAATGTAGCTATTGTGGCTTCCTGACCAATGGAGCACAGGTTTTGTTTGAATTCAATGCTTTCGATGTCATTGGTGTTAATGTTGTTCAAGGAAGGGAGAGCTTTGAATAATTTTAGTAAGACATTTCTATTTAATACGTCGTGCATTCCCCTTGAGACATATTGTGGGTTGAAGATGACTTTGTTATTAGCTGGGGGATCATACTCTAATTCATTATCCAAGATTTTTTCTGTATGTTTCACTACCGTTCATTCTCGTAGGATCGGAGGTGGAGTGCGAGTTTCTGGTTTATTTTGTTGGTTGTTTGCGCCACTCCCGTTTGTTTCCGCAAGTCGCCTTACGACTATGCCGGTTACATCTGCAGAGGTGGACGCATCCCGATTTGTTTTCCTTTGTCAACTTGAGGCAACTCACTGATGCTTGTGTTGCCTGAGTTTTGGGGTTGTTTTTTCCCTTCCCAGCTCCATTTTTGAATAAACAATATAATTTCCTTGGCGGAGACGGATCCCTTAGGTTTTAATTCAAAGTATTAGGTATGGTTGGTGAGTTTGGGGAGAAGATTGGTTGCTCCTTGGGGGTTAATACTTCCGTACTGCCATGGGTTGTAATTACTTCGTGCGGTGTTCCATTTTGGATTGGTGTTGCCAGGGGCTGGTCTAATACATTGCTTAGTTGTTTGCACTTCCTGGATTTTCTCAGTCGTTTACGTCCCCGTTTTGATAAAATCGTGGGTGCTTTTAGATTATCGGGAACACTTTGTAAGCTATTTATGGATGCTGTTGACTCGGTGTGTTTAATCTGTATAGGTGTTGATTCTGTTGCACTATTTTTTAAGCCTACGGAAGGATTGAGGCATTCTAGGTTAGAACACTTAGGGGCTACGTTGTCTTGCTTCGATTTATTTAATGCATCATTCTTTGTTGGAGTTGTAGGCTTAGTTGCGACTTCGCTTGTTGTGTTCAGTAGTTCAGTAAGTATAGTTGGAACTAAGGCTAGTTTGACAATTATTCGAGTGCAGTGGCAATGGCACATTTGAAAGGGGGTTTCCCGATCTTGCTGAACCTTCAAGATCTCATTGAAGCTTTGCAGTTTTTGTTCGACCCCTGAACATGAATTGCAAGAATATTTAGAAGGTCTACTTGAGTATCTATTTTGTCTGCGTGTAAAATCATTGCTTTGCCAATTGTATCCATTGTGCTTAGCAAATGGGGCCATACTGTGACTGTCGATAGAGCTGAGTTGGCACTGTGGTCCGAATGGGGCAATTCGCTTGAACGAACTGGAGAATTGGTAGGAGATGCCTTTTTTTGATTTTGTGATGTCTTGGAGGCTGGTTCCGGGTAGGTTAAAAGGCAATTCGATGGGTCGTTTAGTGTGGCCTGCCATAGGTGGTCTGTCATTTCCGACATGTGGGGGAATGGATCGACAAGGACTTGGGTGTCAAAGCTTAAGTTGGCTATCCCCTGACTGGTGGGGTAGTCGCCCCCCTGCTGTGGAATGATCGTGCCCGTGGGGCTGAGGGTGATTTTATTGTGCTGGTTTTTGAGTATTTTGAGTTGCTTTTACTGTGATGGTTAATTTTTTCGGTGTGACCATTGTGATCACAGTGTCCTGATGAGGTTTGATGTTCTTGAGACTGAAGTAGGTAATCCAGATGAGATTGGGATTGATGGTGATGAATTAGAACCTCTATTGCCTTGGAATGTTTCCTTTGGGAAATCTCCTGGGGAAGAAGTTTTTTGAAAGGTAGTTGCTGAGGACTCTGATTTTCGGCACCCAGGATGGCTGAGCCCACTTGTTACTTTTCTTTCCATTCTGTCTCGGTATTTATTATGTTTCTATCCCCTGATGGGGTCAGATTTGATTATTTGATATTTTGTGGGGCTTTGTCGGTTTGTGTTGAGTTTGTATGATTGATTACTTTCGACACCTGACTACTTTCCTCCGTTGTTTTGGTAGCTACTTTTAGCAAGTCCGTTATCAATGCCCGTTTGCTACTATTTGAGCAAGAATTGTGCCTGGTTAGGGTCGTGTGATTTGACTTCTTACTGTTGATGCACTTGGCGTGTGGTGCTGCCTCTGTGGAGATTGTTTCTTTGGTCTCCGAGGTTTATACCATAGGGTTTAGTGCGTCCGTTGTTGGTCCGAACTCGTACCATACTCCTCCTGCTACGATGAAATCTGTTACATCTATGCCCTCTGTATTTTGTGTGCCCAAATCTACCAAGGAGCTATCGGAAGGGTTACGCGTTTGAGCTGCGATGTTGGTCAAAATTCCTTCCTTGCCCTCGTCTTTTCCAACTTCGTCGGGGGGAGGGGGTTGTACTTCTTTCTTATCTCCTCTTGTTTTCCCTGACCGCATTATTTGTTGGTTATATGGGTCGACACACTACCGGCAGTATAGTATGACCAGCAGCAGTGAAGGTATTATTTGGCCCCCTGCAGTAAGCCCAGTGGACTGACTGACAGTTCGCTTAATTATACGGTGTGGTTTTCAGGCTTGTGGGCTTCCCTTTATTACAGACTCACCACCTTCTGTGCCCTGCCGTGAGCAGATCTCCCTGCAATGACCTGCTTTGAAAGCTTTGCAGACTGCAAAATGCCAAAAGTTCCTCCAAGAGCAAAGATTTCTCAATTTCTATAAGTGCTGTTTCCTTGTTGGGATGTTTTTCTGTGCTGTGGCCGCAGATCCAGTGTCTGATGGTTTGTTACTTTAGTATAGAGGTCCTCTTGGCTGCAATGTTCAGCTTTACTAACGCGCTCAAGCGCAAACAAGCAAGAGGACAGGTTAATACCACGGCTTCATGGCTCTTACCCTCTTATATTTCTTTGGGGCATCATGCGACACGCCTCCTGCCTCCCGGCTACCTTCGTTGAGCTGTTAAACCGAGGCCTCTGAATTGTATGCCCTCTGCTCAGGGCACGATCACAGTCCTATTCGGATTGGATCAGGTTAGTTCAGTTCCCAGTTCAACTGGAGGGCTCACCAGTGCTCTCAGGTTCCCTGCACCGCTGGACCCAGCGCTACTCCATGCTCAGTGCGGGGAGCAAAAAGCAGATAGGCGCCGCCACAGTAGCCTCAAGGGCCTTGGGAGCCGCAGAGCCGTGGGAATACCGAGCAGAGAGCGAGCCGGGAGCGGACAGGCAAGTGATTAAACAGCCGCCACTCCAAATCGTCCAACCCGGCAACGCTCAGCGCTCAACCAGACTTGGAACCGATCAACCCCCTGTGTCTCTGGCCCCCACGGCTCTTACCGAACGTACCTGGCCGTACCTGGCTGCGGCCGTGGCTCTGCTCCGCTCCGACAGCTGCGCTACTGACTGCAAACGGCGGGAAACAGGGTTCCTCCTCCTTCTCTGCGTGGGGCGTATCCATCTACTAAGACCGGAACACAGCTGATACCCGATTACTACTTGTTCTCTGGTGGTATCGGGACTGGTGATGTTGTGTTTTTCTGCCACTTGATCTTCTCTCCCTTGACCTCCCTCTATTGTGGTCTTTTTCATTATGTGGTAAGGAAATCAAGGCTGTCTGAGAAGCTATTTCTAGCCTCTTTTTCTTCTTGTTCTCTTCTGTCCTCAGATCATCCAACACACCTCTTAGTATGATGATCTCCCTGTCTTAAGGTTACTTTTACATCTATTTACAGATGTGACATTCGACCACAGTATGTGATGTTGGAAGACAACCCATACATACCCTGTGGGCATGAATCATTGATTTCTTTCTCCCACATAAGGGGCACTTCGAGAAAAGGGATGGTATTCAGACAGAAAAAATAAATCATATGCCCAGAAATAATGTTAAACTCAACAGCAGATGATCACTCCGGTAAAACCTTTTCAGAAAAAAAAGAAGATAATTGAGAAAATAAACTCAGTAGGTGTTCTGAGACTATTTTCTCAGGAAATGGAAAAAGCAACTGGCTCTAGGAGGCAACTGCCAGAACAATGCACTTTGGGAAGGGGAGTCTCCTAGATTCTTAAAGAGGCAGGCTACATTTTCCTCTGTTTTCAATCAAAGTCTATCAAGCTACATTTTTACCTCCATGCTCTCTGCTATAAGGGGTATTCACTGCATTGGACTTCTGCAAATGTCGTTCTAGGATGTTAAACTGGAGAATTATTTTGAACATTAAGGAAGAAACGAGGCCACTGTTGGGCTTCCATTTCACTGACCATGATCTGTGGGATAATGACATTCTATAATCTTGTTTCGATAGAAGGCAACTATAGAAAATGGTGTTTTGGATTCATGAATGGAGCAGGGAGTTAGTCACGTGTTTATGACTATCAATGAAAATCCTACGATGCAGAACTAAGCTTTTAAAAAGAACCTCAAACTAATCACGCTTAGCAAACGTATTATTCAAATATCAGCCAATAAATGCTGTGACAGGACTAGAATGCTTTTAGAAAGAATCAGAATATGGTCCAGGTTTAAAGAGAATGTGCTGGGCATGTACAGTTATAGAAGTTTCCTATGCTGGAAAAATACTGAAAAATACCTTTAATTTGCACCATTAGAAAGCGTCACGTACATTTACCTCCTCAGCAATTAATACATTATGGTTTTCTTCTTTATCATCTGTCTCATTCACCATTACTTTGGATATTTCAGGGCTGTTTCTTTCCTAAACAAAAGAATGTATGTTATGAATCCACAGCATGAAAAGAAAACATGATTTTATTTTTTTTCAAAGCAGTTGGCATTAATTCATAAATGGGCTCCAGTTTAGATGAGGATATAGAACAGTTTGAAAAGCGCGGACAACGGATGAGGAATGAAAGCATACTATTTGCCATTATTTGCAATAAGTGTTATCGGATTAGTAACAATGTGTGCCTGAAATATCTTCATTTATATGATAAATACACCTTCTGAAACCTAAAATCAAGATTTCTACACTGTCATTCACCTCCGCTTCTGACCCATCTTGACCATTATTTAAACAGCAGCCTCTGCAGAGTCACCCAACAACCTGAAAAATCATTCCTGCCACTACCGTGTCAAAATCCTCACTCACTCAATCACATCTCGCCATTTCCACAATCCATGCTGTGGTAAATCATCAACCTACTGCCCAAGACAGTTTCTTTCTGGTACTAGAACATCAGTCATCTGCAACAAAATGTTTTTAACAATTAACACTTCGGTCTCATTCACGCCACTCCCAAGCATTTCAACTTCTAACAGAAAACAAGATCCAGCCAAACAGCTACCAAAAAATGCATCCCTCCAACAATGACCACATACATTTCACTCAAGCACAACCCAACAAGCTGGTAGGCTGTGATCACAATAAAGCACTTTCTAATCACCCTTCAACAGACATTGCTCCTTCTACCTTTTGAACCTGTCGCCTTCTATCTTGAGTTTGTCACCCCAAGAGATAACTTTCTATACGTTCCTCCTGCAGGCAAATGGGCATGGTCCTTAACATACTTGTCCCACCCAAACAATCCCACTCCACATATTTAGGGGCTTCTTCCTCTTCTTCACAAGTTATTTTGAGTTCAAGCTCACCATCTTCCTCTTATTTGTAAATAGCCTAACCAAAACCCAGCAGCTACATATTCAATACATTTGTAAAGTTGCTTTACTAATCTCTACAGTGTTACCAACACAAGCAAATGCTCTGCAAATTGCACTATAGGAGGCGTTTCGGAGATTAAAGATGGGGTTAGCGCAGTCAAAGTTAATATATACAATTCCTCAAGAAATTGTGACATTGTTGATTAAGTATCAACACTAACTTACAGGCAACCTAGGTGATACCCAGGAAATTGACAAATTCAAGTATATCGAGCATACTAGAACAAATATATACAAAAACACATGCTTAGATGAGACTCCAGGTGTACCATCTGGAAATAGGCGTAGTAGATCTAATTGCTGTTCACCTGGGATTAAACTTCTATTTTGAATGTAGCTGGATTGAGTTCTAGGCTGACTGATTCAGATTGGGTGGCATACATAGAACAACATGATATCTGTCTATTCCAAGAAACCTGGGCCACAGAGAAAGTAATTATGAATGGGTTTACTTCTCTTAGTGTAGATGCGAAACCAGCTGAGCAATTTGGAAGAACTATTGGGGGCCTTATGATTTTAATTAGGAATGGATGTATCCATGCATTTACGCTAATAGAAATAGATAGCTCTGATTTAATGAGGATCACTGTGACTTTTGCATCAGGATTTTGTATGGCTATTTTTAACATTTATGTCAGAACGGTAAGGAGATCTGAAAATTCACCTACATTACTTCTTGTGGAAGAAGCTATGGATACTGTTCTAGTAAACAAAAATTGTAGTAGCAGGGGAGTTTAATACTTCCTTTGAACCTTCCATTTATCTAAATGAGATCACAAGAGGGAAAGATGAAATATGGGATATTCCCCCTTTATTAGGACAACCAAAGAAAAATCTTTCTAATCCTGCATTAAAATTAGCATCTTTAACAATTAGCAGGGGCCTTAGAGCATGTAATGGGTGCGCACTGTCTCTGATCCCAATAGAGCACCAACCTTTAATAAAGGAGAATGTACTAGTGTTATAGATTAAATTCTTGCTAATGTGAGATTATGGCCACTTTTGACTGGTATGGAAGTGGTAACGAGATTTGATAGTGATCATAACTCGCTAGAGTTGACTCTTGTGGGAGATTCTCTGAGACAGGAAAACAATCTTTGTACAACTATAGTACCAGCTCATCTTGTAACCAACAATCGTCGCTATGTTTCTTGGCCGAATGTAATGTCCAATTAAAAATTATACACGCAGATTTATGGACTTTTTGCAAAGTACTTCGAGAATTATGTGGGGCTTAATGAAAATGAAATCCCTATTTTAAACCTACATAACCGCTTATTTGCTGCAAAGGTTGTTTTTTTTTTATAAGGATATGCCTGATGTGAAATTGAATCCTGTTAAAGATCAGTGACTTGACCAAGCATGTAAACTAGCAAAGACTTCACTAAGAATGGCTGTCGTAGTGGGTGATCGGATTAGGACCTGGCCCTAAAGGCTGTAATAAGTTTCAGTCCTTCTTCCTCCACAAACTCAATGACCTCCTAATGGACATTCACAACACGCCCGTCGTCCAGTGCCCTCTGGCGGTGGACCCTACACACCTTGCCTATGGCGAGCCCCTCACCATCTTTCCAAGGCTCGATCACGACTCAGCCTCCTAACGGGCCGTGTCAAATCAGGGTCACTCAAAATGGGTTATGTCCTGGCCAACTTTAAGGAAGCTAGAGTGACCTCCCTGCTGAAAAAGCCTGGGGCGGATGCAGCTAACCTCAAGAATTATAGGCCGATCTCCCAGCTCCCCTTTTTGGCAAAAGTTTTGGAACAACATGTGTTGAAAACCCCATCTAACTTCATAGAGGAACAACAGTTGCTCCAGATGAAACAGGCAGGTTTCAAGGGCTCACCACAGCACAGACCTGGTAATGCTGGCAGTGATGGACAAACTCAGACTCATGGCCGACAGCAGGAAGCCATGCGCCCTGGTCCTACTAAACCTATCTGCGGTATTCGACACGGTCAAGCATGACCAACTACTGTCGCGGGTTTCAGAGCTAGGCATCCAGGGGTTAGCACATCAATGAATTTCGTCCTTCCTGTCAGGCTGATCCCAAAGGATCCAGTTGGCTGATCGGGTGTCCAACAGTGGCGCACTAACGTGCGGTGTCCCTCAGGGATCTGCTCTGTCCCCCCTCCTTTTCAACATCTATATACAGCCTCTGGTGCCTGCATTGGCCAGCCTGGAGTGCCAAGTTTTCAATTACGCTAATGAATCGCAAATTATCATCCGGATTGACATCTCTCCCTCGGCCCACGCACATATGCAAAACATACTGAGGTACACGGTCAATTGGATGACAGCCAATTCACTCAAAATTAACCCCGACAAAACCGAGGTACTGGTCATCACCACTGGAAACAGCCCATGGAGCGACCTTTTTTGGCAACGAGAGTTAGGCGCTACTCTCCCACGCCAGCCCCGGTTGTTAAAAGTCTTGGCATAAAAATAGATGCCAAGCTCTCCATGTCAAACCAGGTATCTACCGTGGCAGGGACATGAGTAGGCTTACTGAGACAGCTGTGGAGACTTGCCCCCCCTTCTCTCATTCACGGCACTACGGATGGCCATGTCGGCAATGATTATGTCAAGGTTGGATTATGGCAACTCTCTGTATATTGGCCTTCCTGAGAAGTTGCTAACAAAACTCCAAGTGGCCATGAAGGATGCGGCTAGACTAATCTTCAGGCTCCCAAGGCAGGCACATGCCATCCCCTTACTGCAGCAGCTGCACTGGCTCCCGATTGAACAGAAAGCCATGTTTAAAGGTCTCTGTATAGCCCATAAAGCCATCTACGGCTGGGCCCCAGCCTACATTAAGGAGCGCCTCAAACTATGTGCCAGCACGTACCCTTCGATCATCTGAAACTGACCTGTTGGCCTGCCCCCGCTTCAATAATTCCTCCAAAGGGGGCGGAGCCTTTTACGCAATGATCCCGCAAACCTGGAACAGTCTGCCGGGAAAGCGAAGGGAACCCACCATTCTTTCATTTAGGAAAAAACTTAACGCTTCTTTTTGTTGAAGCCTGGGGCACAACCTAGGTGTAGTTCGGCGCATGTACATGCTGATTTGGCGAGGTTAGGCGCTCTCTCATAGCGCTAAGCGACCTTTCGGTTATTATGCGCTCTAGAAGTCCCAGTTAACATTAACATTATCAGTAAAGCAAGATCAATCTAAAAGGCACTTTTGATCAGGGCAAAAAGAAATTGGAATAACAAGCTATGGCAAAACTTGCTGCCTGCCTGTAAAATTAATGATATTAAACTATTCTGGCGCCTTGTGGCTCGAACTAAGTCAGACAAGTTTAAGTGACATCATTATAACATCTTGCCTGACATATGGGTGGCACACTTCTCTACTCGTTATGCCTCTGGGGATTCCAATGATTTTAGGTGTAGTAATAATCATTGTTTTTACAACTTTGGATCTTACAGCCCCTGTAGCCTTTAGCCTTGATGAAACAAATAGAGCTATTGACTCCCTAAAATCTGCTCAAGCCTTTGGCCCAGATAAAATTCCCAGGGATTTATATAAATCAGAGCCTCTGATCTCGTCAGTTTATTTAAATCTATTATCAAATGCAGTAGCAAATGGGGGTAAGAAGCTGAATTCGTGGCTTGAGACAGAAATTGTAACAATTCATAAAAAAGGACGACACAAGTGATCCTTCACACTACAGGACGATCAGCCTTATTGACAATTTTTGCAAAACAAATACTAGAGAAACATCTTGACTGGACTGATGTAAATTAAATTTTGTCTCCCCTTCAGGCTGGTGTAAGAGCCAAGGTTAAATTGATCAGATTTTTAGGTTTACAATTTTATAATGGAAATAGGTTTTAATACAAAAACCCAAAACTTTATGTGGCTTTTATTGATTTAAGAGCCTCGTTTGATCTCATCCCATGCCCAAGTCCATGGCGAGTTTTGATGAAAATGGGGGTCCCAGACAACTTTGTATATGTAATTAACAAATAACATGAGAACATGAAAACAATTATGCTCAAGTTCGTTGGGGTTCCAAATGTAGAACTAACGGACCGCATTCCGATCGAGAGAAGTGTACGTCAGAGCTGCATCCTTGCCCCCACTTTGTTATCTCTATATATCAATGATGTTGTAGAAACGTTGGAGCAATGCAGAAATGATTCCCCGGTTTTGAACAACAGGAAGATATCAATTATTTTTGCTGATGCCTCCCTTCTTATTTCTAAGACACCCATGGGACTCCAAATCTAAATTGATAAGTTTTTAAGTGTCTGCAATACTAGGGGTTTAGAGCTAAACGTGAATAAAACAAAGTACACGGTGTTTGAGAAATCTAAAAGGAAGAGCCCTATTGTCTTTGTAGGTAGTGAGGTTCTTGAAAGAGTACACAACTTTGACTACCTGGGCGTTAGACTTATGGATAACTATAGGTGGACAAGTCAAATGAACAAGAGCACTTTAATAAAAGAGCACAGATCTAGTGCCATTTTAAGATTTTTTTTAAAATCAAACAACATCACGTGTAATTTCACATGCCCTGGAAATCGATCGTGCTACGGCACAGTGTGCGGCGCTTTACGGCGCTGAGATCTGGGGCTTAGCAGACCCTCACTGAGAATAGCGGAAAACAACTTCATTAGGAAACTGCTTTGTCTTCCACCTAGCTCACCCCTCACCCCTCTGTATTTTGATGTGGGTTTGAAAAGACTTGCTGATTTGGCGGTTTTAAAAGTTTTAGTCTATTGGGTCCGACTTTGGACCACACCCGAGCTAAGAGTTTACAAAGAGTCACTTACTGACTTACCTAAATCCCCAAAAGCTAGAAATCTCCCATGGGTTAAACTTGTTGAGGTTTGGCTGGGGAAATTGGGTTTGCAGAGCTATTGGGATGACCCAACTGTGATTTGCAAAGACGATCTCAATATGGTGAAAGCTCGATACTGGGCTTATACAAATGATGGATACATAACCAACAGCTCCCAATGGCTCCCGGACTACTCAGTTTTTAGATTTTAAGCCTTTCACCGCCTTTGAGAAGTTTTTAGATTTAATATCTTCGTCCCTAGTAAGAAGTCTCTCTATATATATACGTTTTCGCCATGGATCTCTCTCTTTGAGATCTTTTACTTATAAATAGCACTTGAAGCAAGACTATTACTTGTTCAGCATGCGGCCTGAGTGACGAAGATGATGCATATAATGTTTCTTGGTCCCCAATATTGTAATCTACGTCTCAAATGGACTGTGCCCATTTGCCGTGATATGGGAACACACAGACACTTGGTAGCTTTTAGGATTTAAAAAAATGCTACAACCTCAAACAGTATTTGCAGGTAGTACATTTTTACAAGCAGTATGACTCAACTACAATTTTCAAACCTACTTCTTAACATTGTGCTAAATAAACAAGCATTTTAACAATCTTGTCTTTTGCACATGATTATTGTTTGCACTATGCACAGTCACTTTTTGGACTTATGGCACTGCCTTTTAAAGTGCTCCTGTTTTATGAAATAGTATGAAATGTTTGGATGTTCTTATCTTAAGAGACTGATGTGCTCCCATTTGTTTTTACTATAGGATACGAGAGGATTACTGTTATTCTATACATTCTTTTTTAACGTGAGACGAAGTATAAGAGGATTGATATATACCTTTATGGTTTATGGTATATGTTTTAGTGCTATTGCATCTTGGTTGTGTACACTTTGATGGTTATCTATAACCGAACAAAGTATTATTACTACTATTTCAAAACATACACTACCAATACAATACAAGCAATACCGTATTTGATGTTTGAAGGGATGAAAGAAAAAAGTAAGAAGTGTTTCCCATCATCAAACAAGGTGGCATATAACACCATAATGCTTCTATAAAAAGGCAAATTAAATCTGAAAAATGTCTTTGTTCTGAAACAATTAGAAAGGCGAGCAACCTTTAATAAAAAAAACAAAGGTTTTTATTTTCGCTGAAATTAACATCCAAGAGCCATAAACGTTGAAATACCACAAACCCAAACCCTCTGACAATATTGTTCTCTTCTTTACAGAGATGTATTTTTTTTACAATTTGGACCCAATGTCAATGCCAACAGTCCCACCCAAATAAATCTTTCAGGTGGGGGTATGGTTTGACTCCTTTACATAAATCACCCATGAGGAACATTTGCAAGTCTTAACTAACCTCCACCGATACAAATTCACAAATGGGCTTTTATTAGCTAGGCGTCTAAACCCTCTCCTCTCACCTGCAAGTGAAAATCCTACTTACTTTATTCAAAAGCTGTATAAAGCATGGCATTTTATCGGACCCTTGAAAAGCAGTTGTGGTGAAATACCGGTTAAAGAAGCCATCTCTAGATAGTGATGAGAACAACCTCCGAACCATCTCAATTCTTCCTTATTTGAGTAGACCGATAGTGTCTCTGCAATAGCTCCAGGATATCAATGAAAAAAAAAGTCTTAAGGGTGGGTGACAACCTGGTTTTCGTACTGGCCACAGCACTGAGCTACACGTTCGATCAGCCCTCGATTATATTTGTCAATTATTCAGAGACAAACCTGCAATGTTAGTCTTCCTAGTCCTCTCAGCTGTTTTCAATAGCTTTGCACACAACATTTTTCAAGACTTTGCAAGCATCTGTTATCACTAGCGCTGTTTTTCATGTCAGAGATATCCGGTTGTTGTACTACCCTCTTCACATTCAAGGCAAAGCCATCAGCTTTGGTGGCCTACACGGGTGTAATCTTGCCCCCATTTGTTTAATATGTACATGTCGTCCTTAGCCCAAGTGCTTCATCAAGCAGGATCCCGCTTTTACATGAATGTCAAGATGGCATCTTCAGCCTGTACAAGACCTTTAATTGTTAAGTGGAGGATAGTCACCAATTTCCTCAGACTAAACTAGCCAAAACGAATTCTTTTTATTTCAGTATATTTTTCTAATAAACTAATATTCTATTGGCATTCACCTCACAGGCCAGTGAATGGGACAAAACCTTATCACCTGACAATCGCTAGAACCCCATCAAATATGGTGTTGAAGACGACAACCTTTCCTTGGAAGCCCAATTTACAAAAGTACTCACGCCTACTCCTTCCACCTTGTCTTTAAAAAGTTCTTCCATTCATTGAACCCAATTTATATACTGTAGTAGTCAACCCTGTCATCCAGTCATATCTTGACGGCGACAAATTACATTTACCTTTCAACTACAGAAATTCCTAAACCAGCTGCAGATTGCTCAGAATGCAGTAGCATAACTAAATCACCACAACAAATCAAAAGTCATGCATCACTGCTCTACTGCGATCCCCATTCTGCGTACCCATTCGACAACCATAACAATTGTACACAAAGCAATACATCTCAGATCTCCCTCCTCCCCGTCCAATAAATATTTCCTTCATCTCTCTGCATTCTCAGATACAAAAATCAACTACTGCTTAGCACAACAAGAACTAGAACAATCACTTCGGCAAGTTGTGCTTCCTTCACCTATCTAACAAACTGTGTAAGCCACTTTCTTTGAGTTCCTGTGTTGAGACAAACTTACTTTGTTTCACCTGCTAGGGAACATCTGTCTTTCTGGTAATTACTTTCCTGGCTCATCTTGCCTGTATTTCTGCTTTGTTTTATGGTTTGTATTTTCTAAAGCACAAAGAAGCATTTTTGTTAATAAGCTACATGAATAAATCAGAATATATTGTCTGCAAAATCTAAAAAACAATTAAATTTGCCAGTTATGGTGAGCAGCATAAACACCACTCAACCACTACCCAAAAACACTTCATATGATCTCACATATGAGGCAGAAAAAATGGGGCATTTCTGTTACAAAAAGGCCAGGGAAATGGATGAGAAATGCTCCACTAGTGACTCTGGAGGTACACAAGGAACACACACTGGTTAACGTTTTAGTCGTTAGCCACAGAACAATCAACTCATGAGCCAATCAACTTAAGGTAGACCGGAACATAATGTACGGCACGCACGAAAGAGACCAAGGAGCATTAGATGCAGAGAAAGCATGGTACAGAGAGAGCACAGAAGACTGAAAGGTGGCAGGACGCCATGAAGGACCAACGCAGGACCAGTTGACTGTAGAAGAAGGTCCAACCCACGGGAAGGAAGCTGGAACCTCCGGGGAGCTGCACTGAGTTGGAGGACAGAAGCAAGGTACTGCATTCAGTGTCGGTGAGGCAGCAGGAAGGGGTAAATCTTAAAGTTGATGTGGACGGCAGGCAGCGGTCGTCCCCAGGGAGAGGCTATTTGGACGAGGCTGCGCCGCTCTGCTCCAGAGGCGTGGCCTCATGCATCTCAAAGCATCTCTTTTCCCCAAAGATCTTATATATTGTGCAAAAGAATAGCACATTTGAGAAGATGCAGGAGTTATTCATATGGATTTCTAACATAAGTAGACCTATTTAGGTCTAGAAATATGAGAATACACCAAGCAATGGTTATTTGATTAAAAACAAAGACTGGATGCGGTATGGTCCAGAGTAGAAATTGCAGGAAACATTGGTCAAATTCTTAGGTTCCCCCACTCCACTAAACTGTCTGACGTGAAGCTTAACCACAGTCTTGCTTCATTATTCTCAACTGACAATACTGGAATCAGTGATTCAGTTCACATGATATCCACTAGAAACAAAAGCCTTCTTCATAGCTAAATACAATAGTAATTGTGCTCTACTCACAGATAAGTTTCACCAATATGCGGATGATACACAACTGTACTTGAAAGTCTAACACTGACTACACATCATCCAGATCAGAATGTCCAGCGCCTACCTAAAGCTCAACACAACTAAGGCAGAATCCCTTTTATGTGCAAGAGAAACAAACAAGAAACAGTACAAACCTGGCTAAATGACATGAGCCATGACAGCTTTGAATCACAACTTACACCAAATGCGAAGTCACTTGGATTCACCCTGGACATAAACTGCATCATCAAAGACCCTGCTAAAATAACGGGAAAGCTGATGCTAACTCTCTCATCTAAAGAAAGTGAAACCATTCCTTCCAGAAAGCGCCTTCAGAAATACTGTTCAAGCACTCTTACTTTTTCATCTGGATGCTGGCAATGCTTTGGTTTCCCTTCAGGGCATCCTAAAGCACATCTCATCCAAGATCTACACATTCTGAGATACACATTTTCATAAGTGTCAGTGTATAAAATCATCAAGCAGTCATATAAAAAGTTTCTTAAAATGTTTAAAAAATCATTTAAAAACAGTTTAAAAAATGGGGAAAAATGTTCTTTGATAAGGTTTGACATTGTCGTAAAGTTCCGCAAATCACAGTTCCAAACGAGTTAGATCACACAAGTTGAATTACTGCATGCTTCGTGATAGAAAGTGTCAATTTGAAAAAGTTATTTTAGAAATATAAAGGGAAGGAAAAAGTTCCATATTCGTTCCCAGCACACGGTGGGTCAAATTCAGATTAAATGTTCTGGCTGAGAGACATAATATCATCACTGCCTGCTACAGCAGGGGACAAACATTGCAATACCTCGCATAGCACGTCAAGTGTGCATAGATGAAACTCCTCGCTGCCAACAGCCGGTGTGTAGGCTACCGGTACCGGATTCAAAACCTCGGTGTCAATGCTGGAGCTGAAATTTTATTCAGTCATGAAAGGTTCCTCGAGGAAGGCATGCGTCAAGATGGGAATACACTGGGTAAAGAGTAGAGTATGGGACTACAAAGGTTCCAGCCTGGAGTATAAGGGCCAGATGTAGGTAAAATCAAATTTGCGAATCCTTAATAGCGAAAATTACCGATTCGCTATTAAGGACTCGCAAAATTGAATGTAGGTAGGAATCGCTAAAATATTAGCGATTCCTTAACATTCCTTAATAACGAATCGCAAATTGAGGTTAGCTAATAAGGAATACCTACCCATTCATTCCTATGGGCTAGGAGGCCCATAGGAATGAATGGGAAGATATTCACTATTAGCGATTTGGTATTAAAGAATGGCAAATAGCGTGCGCTATTTCAAGGGTGCCAGGGTGTCAAAAGGACACCCTTTTGCACCCCTGAAATGTGCATGTGTGCACATGTGGCGCACATACATGCCCTAAGGGCATGAATGTGTGCACATGGCACTTTAAAAAAAGCAAAAAAGTGCTTTTTTCAAGGAAATCTCTAATTACCACCAACTTGAAGTTGGTGGTAATTAGCGATTTCTTAAGGCTAAAGTGCACTTACTTTTGTGCTATTTACACTGCATTTAAGGAATCGCAATTCCAGATTCCTTAAATGCAAGAGCAAAATAAGGAATCGCAATTTTGCGACTCCTTATTTTGCTAGTAGGTTTAAACTCGCCTACATTGCTCGCAGCCAAATAGCGATCGGTAACGCTGGCATTCTGCTAATTTCAGCGTTACCGATCGCTATTTGGCCACCTACATCTGGCCCTAAGTCCGCTGGCGTCCCCATCAGAGGTGTCATACAGATGTTCAAATCGCATTCGCCTCCGCAGAACAGGCATTGGAAGACAGGTACAAAACAGTTCTCAAAGACAGGTCTGAAGGATAAGGACCAATAAGCACTTAGTTCTCGAAGGCATGGTGCACCTAGATGCTGTACCATGCGCTCACGGTATTGTCTTTCCAGGAGAGTCTTCGCAATCTCACTGGCGGATGGTCCGTCCATTGCGCAGCAGGTAGACTATAATCAGGATTCCAGCTACAGCGAAAATACTTCCAAGCACGGAGTGTATGGAGTTAGGAGTAACTCCGAGGATAGTCTGGAAAGTGCTAAGGAATCCGGACCCTATGGTTTTAAACAGGTGTATAATGCCTCTTGTATCTGACATATTAAAGATACGTCCCACCATTTCTACAAAATGTAGGGGGCAGTTTGTTCGAATTAGCGCCCGTATCTCGGTCGAGGTCCTTGCAACTTGAAGTTCAAAGGTTTCTCGAGCGGAGGTCGGTGGCACGGTTTTCTGTAAAAGAATGGCTTTCATTCTGCTCAAAGCATCAAACTGTATCAACGAAACATTCAGTGAAGGCCATACTTGCGCCTCCCTGACTGTATTTGTCGGAGGAAACCATACTTGCATACAGCAAGTAACCCTGTTGTTCACGGTGACCAGATATGCAACGCCTGGAAGCATGCCACAACAATCTTGATCGTTCAGCATCAAGTAACTCCCATTCGAAAGTAACTCGAACACTGGCGATATTACGGCAGCTGGTGTTCCTTTCATGTGGCAAGACAGATTATAAACTGAACCATTACAGGCTCTGTGCAAAACGATATCTTGGCATATGAGAGAACCGCTAAAAGTGTTCTTGAAGTTGGTACCACTAAGCAACACTTCTCGATCCCCGCTCCGGCATCGAAATCTAGATGGTAAATCCCAGAATTTCTTAATGTATTCTTTACCCAATTTTTCATATCTGCCTGCCTTTGCTCAAGGCAATAGTAAATCTGAAATGTAGTGACTGGGAGAGTGATTTGGCCATTGATTAGCAACTCAGTTAATGGTAATTCAGCTACTGTAAATGGTAGTCTGTCCAGTTTTTCAATTTGCAGCATTGTATATTTAGCTACCCTTTGTGCCATTTCAATCTGTGTATCAGTTAGATTGTATTCTGAAAACAGGGACGTACTGTTTATAAAACGCCAAGGCCTGCACACAAAGATTGTAGCGTCCAGCTCAATAAAATAATAGAACGTAACTGTGATTGGCCGTGTTGTAATATGGCTAAATCCTGTTTCAGTATGTCAATTGCAGAAGATACAATGTTGCCCAATGAATATACTCTGGAGGTCAAAGTTGTTAACCCATTATCCACCACAGCAAAAGCTTTTTCTAAGTTTATACTGTCTATTTCCCGTATTCTCTCTGCGGCTTCTTGTTGGGAAATCTTCCATATTTCATTATAGGCAGCATAAATGCCTGCATATATGAAACGTTTGACGTCGTTTCCTAGGTCCTTGTAAAAAGTCCCTAAGATCCAGGTCTTGTGAGAGTAAAGATAAATGTTGTTTAACTTCTGCAAGTGTTGAGGTTTCTAGCCATTGTAGGCACAACTTCCCAACACTATAGGATGTCACTACCCCTGGATGTTCTCTCTGTACATAACGTGGGTCCGGCCTATGCATATTGAGTCCCTCGGTGATGTGTAGGAACCTTTTATGACATGTGTTTGTGTCTAAGGGCCAAACCACCCACTCCTTCCAATTGGGGTCTGTTCTATTGTACTTTAGTATGTCATCAACTGTTGCCCCTCCCTTTGTAGAAGAATTCTGCCACCCATGTGTTGGTGTAAGTAACCTTGGAGTGTTCAGGTCCTTTATCTTGGCTATTCCAAGACAGGATGTCTGTTGCACAGTATCATTTAAAAAGATAATCTGCTGTGGAATGAGGCATGCTCTAAATAGTGCCTCTATACCCTGGACTTGCCAGTTCCTCGAACCCCAAATTGATTTTAAGTCAATTTAGTCTTTCCATAGGTGGAAACCCATTTCAGACAATTGGGCCAAAAAGGAAGCAGAGTAAATCGGTTTGGTTTTCAGTGCTGATGTTGGTGCAACCTTATAATAAAAAAAAATGAGGCTGGATCTGTTGTGTTAAATCCTGAAAAATATGCACATTTCTGTGCAAACACTTGTGAACTCATTTTTGGTGGTGTTGGGCAATGTTCCTACTGATGGTACTCAAATGCATTCCTAGGTGAAATGGATTTGTGCAGGAAATGATGACCAAAATGTTGATAACAGTACAATTTGTCATAGTCTGAAGAACCCTCTAACATTTCATCATTAGAAAATGCAGCAGTTTTCTCTAAATCAGACATGTTATTAACTGTTTCAGTGTCCCAATCATCAGAAAATGCACTGGAGGTAATATCACTCAAAGATATTTTAAATACATGATTAATTTGTAAAAGTTTGGTCGGGCCGAAAATGTTGAAATCATCCTTGTCCCATACTATACCATCGGGTATAGGACCTGCTGTAATGTTTACTGATGACAAGTCTCTTCGTTCACAATGTGACGATGTGTGTAACTTCAGGAGGATGTTGACCTTTCGGGCAGTGGAATCTTGTTGAAGATAATGTCCATTAATAAGCATACTAAAAGTCAATACTAAACCTAGTCATAAAAGAAAAAACATTATCCCAGAAATTACCCAGAGTTCAATCCAAGGTGATACCAGGTATGTTTTTTGAAGAAAGTTCTTTAATTCTTGCTTGAATGGTGTTTTGACTGGCGTCGTTTCTGGCTCGCTTGGATCCAGAGAAAACGTATCAAAGTTAATGAAATAGCCAGAAGCAGTTCGATCAATTGTTGGAATTGCATTGGGATTAGTTGAAATGTTATTTTCCTCTTGACGAGGCATGTTGATGTAGAAGTCTGCATTAGATCTAATTGCAACTTGTGAATTATTCTGTTTTTCATTTAGAATTTGAATATCTGGTACAAGTGGAACAAGTTCCATAGCATTGTTGCTTAGTCCTTCATTCCTTACAGTTGGCTCTTCAAACGTGATCAGTCTTTCTGTTTGAACTTCTTGGATTGTAGCTAGAGGAGGACGTCTGCTACATCGGAGCCTACTGTTTAGTATCGGCCACATAGTGTGGTTTGATTAGGTCGATTAAGACAAATCTTTTCTCCTTTTTTCCGACAAGAGGAGGGAGCAGCACAGTTCTTGATCTGTGTACTGCAAGGATTGGTACAGGTTTTCTGTAAGAGGGTCCAAATTCCTTTTTGTCTGCAATTTTCTCTCTGACCAGATCCCTGACTTTTGGGATCCAGACAGGTCTTGCCGTGACTACCTTGACTTCCTCAGGGGCGGTCTGCTTTAGATGGACATTGCTTTGTTTTGTCCTGGATTCTTTTAGATCCTGTAAAACAGCCAAACTATCATGGATGTCAAATGGCTTTTCATCCGCCACTGTGCCTTCACAATCAAGATCAGGTACCCACATTTGTGTCCCAAAGAGGACCTCATATGGAGTGAAACTCCCTAGAGAGCTTCTTGGCTGGTTATTTAATGCCCGCTGTACCCCATAAAGGTGTGTGAACCAACTACCGCCCTTGCCTAATACCCTAGCTGTTAAAGATTGCTTTAAGTCTCATTCTTTTCTCGCCACAACAGAATTTCCCTCAGGATAATACGGAGATGAGAACCGCAATGCTACGCCCGTTTCTTCCATGGCCTCTTTGTAAGCCCGAGAGCTAAACGCAGGGCCGCGGTCAGAATGTAACATGCTAACTGAGTATGTACCAATACAGACACGCAAATCTTTTATAGCAGTTCGAGCGTCAGCAGAACGCTGAGGCCAAACCCATAGGAACCCTGGCCACCAATAACGCGGTTTCAGTAAAGAAATAGTCACTGTAACGCCTGTGTGCGCAGAGCCCAAACCCTTGTGTGCAGCCAATATTAAACCTTGCCTACTATCCATATTTGGTATTACTCTATCCCCCACTCCAGGAATCTGAGCATATGGAATGTTTTTGGGCATCTAACTTGTAGGAGTACTTGAGTGGAACTTTTTTAGGTCCTGCTGTGCTACATTTGCGTGAAGCGATGACAGCTACCATTATATTCTCGTTTTAGAATGAGTCAGCGCAGCTACGGAAGCCGTGCGAACAGCCCCCTTTGCGGCTTCATCAGCTAATGAATTCCCTTCAACGTGAACGCCATCACGATGATGACACAGTGTATGGATCACGTGAGTCCTCGGTAGCTCGGTTTTCAACTCTGCTACCTGTTCGCATAGCATTTTGTGCTTAATTGTGCCACCTTTTGCATTCTTAAACCCGTTTTGTTCCCAATGCAGTAAGTACCCATTGTACAACTGTACACAGTAATAAGAATCACACACTATTAGTGTGGGGAATCCGTATTTACAACTGCCAGTATCAGTGCTTTTAACTCTGCCAACCGAGCCGTGCAGCTAGGATGGAACTTGCCATCATGCATGCGACCTTTAACGATAGCACATGCCGAAAAATATTGCTGCTTACTTCCTATCGCCAGTTGAGCAGATCCGTCAGTGTAAATTAGATATACATACTGGTAAAGAAGCAAGATTTATTTTGGCAGAGGATATTCTTGTTCATATTGCAAGAATGCTTGTGTTTTTAAACTTGGATTAAATCTGTATTCAACATCTGTTGCAGTAAGAGAATTAGCCCATTGTATCCATCTTGCATGTAACGTTTTTGCATTCGGGATGCTGGCTTTTGTAACAGCTTCTAAAGCGGGTATCGGAGTTACGACAATAATGCCTTTTCCCTGAGCCAGTGCTCTTTCTTTTGCCACAGCAGTCTGAACGGCTGTCCGGATTTTTTCTGTTGAAGTCAAACACATTTCTGCATTTGTGTACAGGTGTGATTTGTATGCGTTTGTTACAGTTTCTCCTTCACTGAAGGTCAAATAAGTGTACTTGTTTGACCCTCAATAATTCGGATGACCAAGTGGTGTACGTTTACACGTGTTTATTATTAAATCTTTTTATTGCGTTTAAGCCAAGAATAATTTGGCATTGTTACCATACAAAAAAGCTCATTAACAAACCCAACATAAACAATCCATGATCAACCGGTACAGAGGCCCATAAACTACATACAGTCAGTCAGTGACCCTGGTTGGCTTTACAGAAGAATCGTGAGGCAATACAGAGTATTAAATCGCTTTGTTCAGAGAGCCACTCGAGGCCTGTTGGAGAAATTGACGTAATGGTTTCCAAATCTCCTTGGGTTTCGATGACG
Organism: Triturus cristatus; assembly: GCF_964204655.1. NCBI lineage: Eukaryota > Metazoa > Chordata > Amphibia > Caudata > Salamandridae > Triturus > Triturus cristatus. Next base: position 738,868,961 of record NC_140586.1, on the reverse strand, counting down.
TTGGTAACTCTTCTGCATAAAGTTCCAGTTTTTCTTTGCAATATACCACGTCTTTAAGCCAATGAGTAACTTTAGGTGCCTGCACACCCTCCCATGTTATAGCGACTCGTTTAGCCATTAACAGTGCTATTCGTATAAATATGCCCAGCGTCCCTTTCACATGCGGAATATAACACAGTAAGCATACCAGCGGCGTACATTGCAAGTGTATCCCTGACATCTTGTGTACATGTTGCACTACTTACTCTCAGAATCCCGCTACCTGCCCACACTCCCATGCACGATGCCAAAAGTCTGCATCTAATTGATGACAACGTTTACATCTACTGGAGTCACGCATGCCGCATTTGTATACATTGAGAGGTGTGTGGTATATCTGATGGATGTATTTAAAGTGTATGATTCATAAATTGCCATTGGGAGTGAGTTGACTAGTCAGGTTGCAAATGTGTTCTCACTCCACAAGCGACAGGGGGAGGGTAATTTGTTGTTCTAGCAGGCACGGCTATAGTCTGGTGTTCTGGTTGTTTCAGCTCGTATTGCTCTGTATAATTTATTGACTAGCTTTTTCCGCGTGGGAGTGGTTAGTACTATCTGTAAAGGTTGTAAAGTGGGAGGCTCTTCCGGATACATAGTATAGTGTGATTTAACAGCATGTCATAGTGTGCGGATAGTGAACTGGAACAGTGGCGTGGGGTTGGTGATGTAGTGGAGATCTTTAGCTGTGATCATTTTGCCATCTGGATAGAGGTCTTGCATGGTGACTAAGCCTACCTCATAGTGCTTTCACAGAGCCGTCTTCTTGTGTCACCGATAGTGCGGCATGGTGTGCTAGGGGCATCGCCGGGGCATATATAGGAAGCTTAGAGGCAAGTTTGCCTATGGAGTGCCATGCTGCTATTATCGTATCTAGCGTACTGATTTCAGTTTTAGGGGTGTCCTGCCAAATGTGTAATTATACCATGGCTACATGTGGAGTGTAGGCATGTAGATGAAACCAATAATGTGCTTGAACACTCAGATAGCATGTGTACAGGTCCGGTGCACTGAACCCACCTTTAGCATAGTCAAGTGTGAGAGTTGCCCAGCTAACGCGTCCCTCCCCATATAAGCTTGAGTAGGGCGGTTCGTAAAACATTTTTAAAATGTTGCGTCCGTTTTATTGGAATATCAGAAAATAGATATAGAAATTTAGGCAGTATGATCATTTTTATAAGTACGTTTACGCGTGTTTGGAAGTAATCATGTCTTTCTGGAGTAAACGAAGAATATTAGTATGTTCTTGTGTCCAATCTCTGGCTGAAAAGTCAGTTTTGATTAATTCATAGAAAGGTTTTACCCTTTGTGCATAATCTAAAATGTATGTTCTGCCGAAATGTAGGAATCCTACTATTGATTGTAAATTTTTCAATGATTTTGGAGGCTGGAGCAGTACACACTTTTCTAAAAAAAGCTAGCTGCCAGACTTTTGCCTTCACTTGACAGCTCATAGCCTAAAAAATAGGACATTGAGGTGGGCTATTTCGAATTTTTAAAGTTGCATTTGTAGCCCTCTTTGGCAAATCCCATAATAATGGTGCTTACCCTGGTCAAGTGCCTCGCCAAGTCATCTGTCAGATAAATATCAACATAGGACACCACTTCTTCATCAAATTTTTGAAGTAACTCTGTTACTCTTGCAGAAAATACCCCGGGGCTATTTTTTTACCCTTGGGCGAGTCGACAAAATTGGCGTTGAGAACCTAACGCACTGAAGTCTGTTAGATACTTGCTTTCAGGCGCTATATTTTGGCAGAAAAATCCATTTGAGATATCAAATGTCGTTTTGCATTTTTTGCGCACAATGTTATTCATTAATGTGGCAGTGTGCGCATTTTGGTCAGCAAATGTCTTTGTGCATGAGTTTAAATGTCTAATCTAAAACTAGACGATATGTATTGTCAGGTTTAGCTACAGGAAACAAAGGATTGTTCATTGGAGAGGTACATTTTTTAATGACCCCCTGGTATTCAAGTTGATCTAAGATCTCCCTGACCTGTTTTTTTAGCTTCTTGCTTTATTGGGTATTGCCTCTGAGCATTAGGTGAAACTTTTAACGGGATCACGTAGTAGGTTGAGTTCTCATTCCACCCTGCGTGATTTTTTTTTACAATGGGGCTTGGGCTACTGCCCACTCCTGTGCATATGTATGTTTAAGGTGAACGGGAACGTGGCTGGAAAATGCAGGAAAAATTTCACTTTATCCCATAGGGCACTCTATTACGAATGCAGGCGGCTAATCTTGTTCTGCTAACAGATGAGAAGTTCTTCCAAAAAAGACCTTTAACTTTCCTGGGCTTGTCCCCCTCCATCCGGAGTGTTATTTCAAATAACTTATGTGGGACGCTCACCCTGGTGTCTGGTGTTTCCACTGTGATGTAATCATTCAACTCCGCTGTCACCAGAAATTCCTTCAGGTTCAGGCGAGCTATTGTTACTTCTGCCGCACTGTCCCGCATCGTCAGAGCCCATTCCCCGTTCAGAAGTTGTGTCCTCAGAATTCTGAGCAGGTCTGATTTTCAGACCAGCAACTTTCTTTTTCTTAAATTGAGGTTTTGGATTTTGCTTATCTTCTTTTTTAGAAGTAAAGTCTTGAGCGCACTGCTTGTTTCTGGACTGTGTGCGCTCCTCTCTGTGTTCTGACCGTCCTTCTCTTTCGGGGCCTCCCTGGAAGGGACGAGAGGAACGTGTATCAGTATCCGGATACCCGTCAAGTTTCCTAATATTATCCCTAATCCTGAGGTTGTATCTCTTTTCAGAGTGCTCCTGTTGAGGAGACCTAACTCGGGACTGAGATCTCTTTTCTTTAGAGTTTTCTTTTTTATAATACCACTTCTTTTTAGAAGAAGTACGTGCCTGATTAAAAGTGTCCTTCTCAAGACTGCCCTGTAGTTGAGGTTTTAAAGCTTTTCCCCCCAAACTATCCCTGCCTAATTCTGCATACACTGTGTCAATTATTTTGGGTAGTTCATTCTCCTGTTCTAATGGAGAGAACTCCCTTAGGCGTTGGCGGATTGCTACTGATGCTGCTTCCCCTTTAATGTTAGCTAGTATTATGGCTGATACCTGGTCACAGTAGTTTAACAACTTGATTCCTAAGTTCAGGACAGGTTCTGCTCCATAGTCGTTTTGTATTGGTCTTAATACATCTGGTACTACTGCTAATGAAGGAATACCATGAGTTCTGGTATATATGGCAGCAAAGACTGTACCCCAAGAGGTGCAATCCTCTAACTGTGGTGTAATCCCCATGGGCAAACCGATTGTTAACATTCTGTGTTTTTCAAATGGTGTGGTATTTGGGAATACTGCTTCTAACTGGGTTGTTTTCTGAGCTACCCAGAAAGGAATTTGTTCACGTTTTGTGGGCCACGTGTAATGTTTGTGGAGTAATTTTAGTACCCGAGCTCTGTGTAGGAGCTGCAGTAGGTGTAATTACTGTAGGTTGGACCGCTAGAGTACTCAAGAAAAAGTGTGTCATGTTTCTGTAGAATTTAATCAACTGTTTGTGTTGAACAAGTAGTTCATCCTGTGGCATTGTGTCAATGTCTGGATGTGGTGCATAGGTCACTAATATCAGCCATGTTGCTCCTGGAATCCCTAAAGGACCAAGCCTTGTTCTTGTTTTTATGTGGAGTAGGGCGCCATTAAACCGGAAAATATGTTCCTGGAAAGTAAGCGGAATTGCAGTCTCCTCAAAAGGAGTGTAGACCGCTGGAATGTCATCATGTATGTAATGAAAAGTTTTTGTTACAGCATCGGCTGCTGGGAATATAACCCGAAATCTTCGTGCGCCTCTATCACGAATATTACTACAGCTCCTCTGGGTTGTAACCCATGTTTGAGTAGTTTTACTGTTAAAGTTTGTCTTACTTTGGGTGCAATTTCTATTGCATCTGCATTGACCACACCAGTCTGATTAGGTCCTTGGTTTAAAACTCCATCCTTGTCCACCATTGTGTTTAAGACACAGAATTATTGTCCAAGGTTGTATGCAAAGGTTTTATGCACAATTTTGGGAATATTGTCCTTTGAAGCTTGATTAACCAACAGCCAATACATAGGATATCTCGTCTACTCAGCTGTGGTGGAGTTTTTTGCCCACTTACTCCAGACGTCGCTGTGTTTTTTAAGTAGGGTCTCTTGGGAATAAGCACGACTGAGCTACTCAGATTCTACTTTTGAGTAAGTGCGCCATCAATATACCAAGTTGGGCGCCATGTAGTGTAGTCCTAATAGTACCCTGTCATGCAGGACCTACGCTGTTTACGGATAACATGCTGTGGGTCTGGTGGCAGACTGACTCCGTGCACCCCCGCCGCATATGTTAGCGTATGGTTTGCATTAGCTAGCTCGCAGTGCCACTAGAATCTCCTGCTATCAGAGAGATTAGTTTTTGGCAACCTCAGAACACAATAACCTCAGACTCGTGGAAACAATATACTACTTTTCACCCAGTCACTCGTGCTTGCTATACGAGTTACTTACCTTCGGTAACCATGTATTTGGTAGTGACGATTCAAGCAACAGATTCCTTCACGTAGAATTATCCCCAGGCATGAGACTGGACCCGGAAAACTTTCTTGCCCAGCATCCCTGCACGCCGGGGGGACGGCACCACACGACTCCGCCCAGGCGTCGTCCGCGACGTCAGCGAGGTCACATAAGTCCCACCCCGGCACGCCTACGTCAGTTTTCTTCGGAGAACTTTTCCGCGCCACAACGCGGAGCCAACAGACAAAACTGTGACAGTATAGGAACAGTGTGAGAAAGAGCAGAAAAGGAATGGTGAGGAACACTATAAAGAGCAGTGCCCGGCACTGCAGTACCCAAAGGCAGGGAAAGAATAAAGAACAGAGCAGCAACCCTGCCAGTACAGAGACAGCCCCCTGCCCCCCCCCCACCCCCGGAGACAAGGGACATATGTAAAAATGTCACTTTAATATGCAACAGGACTACAACCCCAACCAAAGACAGGGAAGGGGACACAGGGTTGATTGAACGGTTGATTCAGTATAGTAGTTTGCACTTCTTGTTTGAAACCAGAAATGCGCAACCATGCATGTCTGCGTTATAACACACTAGTGTTGATAGATCTAGATGCGGTGTCTGCTGCATCAAGGGCACATTTAATGGATGCATTTGTAATTAACTTGCCCTCCTGAATCAAATCATTGGCTTTGTCTTTATATTGGTCAGGGAAATGCTGCATTAGGTCTTCAAGCTGGTCGTAGTGAGCCCTATCATACCTGGCAAGGAATACCGAGACTATTTCTCCTGCCAATCTACCGAGATCCAGAGCAAGGAGTCGGAGAGCTGTATGTTCACACTGACGCTCTCGCCGACCTATTCCTTGTCAGGCCTTCTGGTCTACAGACCCCCTGGACACTTCGGCCCCTTCTCCGCCGCTTTTCTAGAATCCGTCGCATCCCTGGCCCACTTAACATCTACCTTCCTGATTACAGGCGACCTCAACATCCATTTCGATGATCTAACTGACACAGGATCGTCTGACCTTATCAGCGAACTGGGTGCCCTTGGTTTCTCCTTGACGAACTCAGGTGCCACGCACGTGAAAGGACATCTGCTCGACCCTGTATTCTCGAACATCCCTTCACTCCAGTTCACCAATTCCCTCCCCCTTCCGTGGACGGACCACTTCCTGGTCTTAACCCATCTCCCAGGGGCCTCTAAGAAACCCCACAACCCCCCTACTTTTACCAGGGATAGATCTTGGGCCAGACTCTCGACGGACAACTGGGCCTTGGCGCTGAACGCCACTATCCCCTGTCTCTCAGCCGATCCCACCATTGCAGACAGCCAGTTCAGAGACTGGATTTCCTTATCCCTCGATAGCCTCATTCCCATCAAAAATCGGGAGGTGAAAAACAAGACCAAGCGCCATGCCCCCTGGTACAACTCGGAACTTAGAGCGCTCCGTAAAGTGTGTAAAAAAGCGGAGAGAGCATGGAGGAATGACTGGCTCCACAGCAACAAGGACATATATCACAACGCGGTAAGACAATATAAAACTGCCTTGAAATCAGCTAAATCTACGTTCTACGACAATAGAATACAGACCGCGACCAACTCAGCCAAAGAATCTTATAAGATAGTTAAAGAACTACTCAACATCCCAACAGCACCCCCCACTCACTCCCCCTCCCCAGATAGAAGCAAGGATCTGGCCAATTATTTTGAGTCTAAGATCCTGCGGATACTGGACTCCCTTCCTACTGTCAGTCCCCCTCCCACCCTGGCCTCAGCGGACGAAAACAACAGCCCACAGCTGGAGACTTTTAGATCAGTTTCCCTCACCGAAGTGACGTCCACACTAGAGAAAATGAAAAGCGGTTCCCCCCTTGACCCAGCCCCAGCCAGATTCCTTAAAAAGGTTTCCTCCACTATAGCCCCTATCATCAGGGACCTTATCAACTCTTCCCTCGCTGGTGGAACGGTACCCCCCAACTGGAAGAACGCAGTCGTGAAGGCTTTGCTGAAAAAGCCCCAACTGAACCCGGACGACTTGTCCAACTACAGACCAATCTCACTGCTCCCTTGTATCAGTAAGATGGCTGAAAAACTAGTCAACTCGCAACTATCCCAATTTCTCGAGACAAACAACATCTTGCGCCAATCTCAAACTGGGTTTCGACCCGGCCATGGCACGGACACTGCACTCCTCTCTGTCATCGAGGAGGCAAGGTGTATCCTAGATTCAGGGGGATCAGTGGCAGTGATCCTCCTGGATCTTAGCACCGCCTTTGACACAGTGGACCACCGTGTCCTATCACACCGCCTGGCCAAGGCAGGAATTGTGGGTACAGCGCGAGCGTGGATCGAATCCTTTCTCTCCCATCGATCTTTTCAGGTGTGGGACGGCAACTCCCGGTCAGATCCTCTTCCACTGAAGAACGGAGTTCCCCAGGGGTCGTCGCTCAGCCCTACCCTGTTTAATGTCTATATGGCTCCCCTGGAAGATGTAGTGGCCCCCTACGGTATAAAAATAATCAACTACGCTGACGACACCCAACTTGTCGTCTCCCTGTCCCACCTGGATAACCATCCTGACAGCTTGCTGCACTGCCTCCAGGACATTCATACCTGGATGTGTGACTCGGCCTTGAAGCTGAACGGCGCTAAGACCGAGATCATGCTCCTGGGCAATAAATGGACTACCTTCCCACCCACATCTTGGCCCGACACTTTCGGAGATATCCCCTCTCCTAGAAATGAAATCAAAACTCTAGGAGTTTGGTTGGAACCCGACCTTACCATGAAAACACAGGCAGCCAAGACAGCAGGCACCTGCTTCGGTCTCCTGCGGTCCGTACGCAAGATCCTGCCCCTTCTTCCTCTCCCATCCAGGAAATTACTTGTTCAGGGTCTTGTCCTGGCCCGGCTCGATTATAGCAACGCTATCTATCTGGGGGCCCCGGAGTACACCCTGGACAAACTCCAACGCACCCAGAATGCGGCGGCCAGGCTCATTATGAATCTCTCCCCTAGAGTGTCAGCTAAGCCTGCCCTCAAAACTCTACACTGGCTCCCTGTCCGCCAACGAATAGAGTTCAAGGCCCTATGTACCGCCCACAAGCTCATCAATGGAGCTGGCCCTGCCGCGCTTAAACATATGGTTACCCCATATAAAGCCTCAAGACCCCTTCGCTCCGACGCCGAACACCTTGCTACGGTGCCCAAATTCAGGAAGGCTCGCACCGGCGGTCGCCGCTTTTCGGTCAAAGCCGCCACAGCTTGGAACTCACTCCCTCTCAGTCTACGACTGGAACCCTCCTACATGGCCTTCCGTAAGAAACTCAAAACCCTCCTGTTCCCCAAATAAGACACTCCCTCCTCCTCCTTCAGGATCTTTATAGGCTGAATAGCGCGGGGATGCCTACGGGTCACCAGGCGCTCTAGAAATCGCAAAAAATAAAAAAAAAAAAAAAAAAATTAGCTATTCTCCAGTGATTAGCTGCCTGAGAAGCAACTCGTTGGCCTGAAGCGTCTAGTAATTTAGACTCTGTCTGGAGGTGGAGCATCACCGGAGGTTTGAGAGTTGGCACGCTTCCGTGCATTGATCACTACCAGTGAATCTAAAGGGAGTTGACCTTTAATGTGGGTGGGATTATTGGGGGCGGGTTTATATTTTTTATCAATCCGAGGATTGAGAATCCTGGTCTTGACAGGGTCTTTGAAGACGTCCGGTGCATGTTTAATGACACCTTTGAGCATGGGTAGTGTTGGTACTGTCCTTTGTGACTGTGCAAAGGTATCTACAAGGAAGTCTTCCTCTGTGGGGTTTGTATGTATTTGGACACCATGATATTGGACAGCCCTGTCAATGAGCTGACTACACCCAATGTTGTCATCTGGGGGAGATGGCCTTGTGGGGTATGCATCTGGAAGATCTGGAGGATCTACAGGGGTATCGTAATCGTCCCATGTGTCCTGTGGTATGCTAGTGTTATCAGGATTAATGAAAGGGTCATTATGTGGATCCCCACCCCCTAAGTCATCATCATCCTGTGGTGGTATGTATGGGAGACTTTATAGGAGAAGAAGGCTTAGTAGGAAGAACAGGAGAAGAGGGTGGTGAAGATGCAAAGTCTCTTTTCTTCACAGGCACCTATTGAGTGTGTGGGGTATCCAATTTCCTCTTCTTGGCTGGGAGACTGACAATATGGCCTGTATTAGGGTCCACATGCAATGTCTTGTTTCGGATCGATAGGATCTGGTCGAAACAGTTTTTACTCATTGGCTTCTGCTTGTGGAGCAGAATTTTTTGGTTCCGAACGAGAATTAGATTTGTGCCTGGAGCCTTAGAAGGGCTTTTTGGGTCCTTCAGCGTCAAGTCGTAAACCTTTTTTGGATCCGAAGGTTTTCTAGATTTGTTCGAATCCGATGCCTTTTGGTCTTTCGGTGCCGAAGTGCTCAGTGCCGGGGCCTTTGTGGAGACTGCAGGAGTAAGATGCGTTCCAGATTTCGGCACCGACGGTGCTTTTTGACACTGACGTGCGGCTTGCTCGGTCTCGAACAGTCGGAAGGCTTCTCCTTTGTCTTCAGAGACAAGGCCGGGGGCTTCGGAAGTTTTCTTTAGGTCGCGACTAAGTCTTGACTGGAGCCTTTTGTTTTTCGGGTGGGGTTGGGCAGGGGCAGTTGTACTCACTCGTTGACCTGGAGTGATGTGGTCATCGGAAACTATGTCAAGATCTTCCGAATCCTCTGTCTCTGGAACGTCGGGGCCCTCATCGAAGATGTCTTCTGTCACCGGCGCAGCCTGTTGCGCTATAACGTGTCGTCGAGCCCGGCGATCACGTATAGTCTTCTTGGAACGGAAGGAAGCGCAGGCTTGGCAATCTTTTTCTTCGTGTTCTGGCGAGAGACAAAGGTTGCAGACCTTGTGTTGGTCCCTGTGTGGGAATTTAGCTCCACACTGGGGGCATTTTTTTAAATGGTGTTCTTTCTGTTAGCCGTAGGCACGAATGGCGTCGATAGGTCCAGCGGCCCGCGTCGATCAGAATTGATTGAGTTATCGCGTCAAAAGGCACGCGAACGAGAATACCGTTGAGTTTGCGATGGTTTGCGCATCTAAAAGTTTTGGAAATACGGTACCGAACCAGAGCGCTGAAATTACATCTGAACCCGATGGCGGGAAAAATAAATAAATCTGAGGATGGAGTCGATGCCCATGCGCACTATCGTCCAAGAGAGGAGTCACCTATCTCGTGACTACAAAAGACTTCTTCCAAGACAACAAGGTGCAAGCATCCGAGCCCAACACCAGATAGCGATCTATTCAAAAGTATGAATTCTGCAGCTCATATGCCTTGAACACTATTTTCTCTGTTCAGAAATGTGTATTCTGCTGAGCTTCTTTGCACCAGTTCACAGAGCACCAGCAGTTAGCATTGCCAGTTCTTACTGCAACCCCTCTGCACGGTGTAGATCACAGGTGTGTACCACCAAGCCAGACATAAAACATAATTTATGAAGTTTGAATTACCCGTGGACCAATAATTTGAGGTATCTGATGTAGGGAAGAAGATTGTCAACGTACAATAATACACTATTATCCCTGCCCCCTCCCAAGTCCAGGGCTTGTACTAAGCCATCCTTGAAAATCCAAGCAGTTAGCGGTTCAGTAGCACAGGTGGGGCAGCCCTCACGTGCAACTCTTGTAACCCTATGTTAGCCAGCGATAATGTTATGCTTAAGGTGGGCAGCATGTAGGATGTTGTCTTGGTCTGCGTAATTCAGGAATCTAGATGTAATAGGACTGGGACTGGCAGGGGTTCTCTGGGCAAGGATTCTAAGTGCCTGCTCCAACACACAGCTGGCAGAAAGGTCCTGCTTCCACAACCAGGATTCCAGCCATGTCCATAAGAGTTGTCCCGGATTGGCAGATTCAACATCCTTCTGGATTCCCATGATGTGGATAATATTTCTTCGGGCATGACTCTGCATGTCCTCCACCCGCTATGCCAGGTCTTTGGTCATTGCTTCCAGGCAGGATACTGTTGTTCACAGGATAGTGAGTGTGTCTTCTGATTCTGAGATTCGGACCTCTGTGGATGTCATTCTGTCAGACACCTTATTCAAGTCCTGTCGTAGTAGGCTTACAACCACAGCCATTTACCAGTTCTTATTTTCTAGTGCCACTCTGGAGGGCTGGATCACCAGTGTCCATTGCAGCATTTGGCTACTGCTGCTCATTCTGTGGCCCTGGAGGCTGTGTCTGCAGGCAATGCTGTTAAGTTGATCAGGGACTGGTATATCTTCCCATCTTATTTTGTTGTAATTTTTAGAGGCAAGGATTTTATTCCTGCCCAGTTATGGGCGATTCCCATAATGGGGTAAAAAGCTGGGCAAAGGGCCAGTATATGTCTATCCAACTTTCCGCCAAAAAGCCCTAGTGGCAAGAGAGGATAACGTTCACTTGGACAATGGTCACTAGGACTAAGGAGGTCTGCCTCATTCAAGGTCCACACCTACCAGAAAAACGTAAGCAAATCTTCCACATGATCCCACTACTTTATTTTTTTGGGAAAAGTGGAGAGGGCGGGGGGAGGGAGAGGGGGAGGAGTGGGGAGGGGTCTCCTCTCCAACTCAAGGTTCATATCTATGATTCTTCTCTGCTAGTTCTCTGCCAACTGCAACCCACAAGAAGGAGGAAGGGGAAAATCCCCCATTCATGGCGTTCAGCAGGAGGACTGTTGGGGATGACCAGGTCCGATCGCGGGTGCCTTGCCTATTCATAAAAATTAAGGGTTGCTTCCATGGACATAGGGTTAGCTCTACTTCCAACCCTACACAGTAAGGGTAGGAACAGATCAGCTCAGACTACGCAACATGAAGTGCAGGCCCTGTACCAACCACTAATCAGAACCCCAAGGAGTTAAAAGTCTATTTAGGCGACAGCACTAAGAATCAGGATCTTTCCCTGTTATCCCACCACGAACGAACACAGAGAAAAAGTAACAGACAAGCCACTTCACCAGATAGTAAAGAATCGTCAAGGTGTGCAATGTTCAAACGTTTTGTAATCTCCCACAGAGTGCATATGGGTAGCAAACACTGGAGCATATGAGGGAATGTAGGAAATAAAAGAAATGCAAGTTCAGACACTTTGGGGCTCCCTTTTTAAAGGCTGGTACATTTAGGGCTGAGTCAACTACCTGCTCATCTTTGATTCAATCACATGCTAAGCAGATATATGAAGGCATGTCGTCTAGGGTAATAACCCATTTTAAATTAGAGGGTTGCATGTATAGCTATCAATATATTACCTTTATTGTTATTAACAGACAATAACAGGGGTTCAAGTTACATGGCAGAGTTCCGTGAAGTACGCAGCAAAACAAATGAAATTGTTTCAAAATGCAGCACATCTGAGACCATATTAGTTCATTATGTTGTCATTTAACACACACTTGTACTCTGTAGGTAAGATTTAATTAATACCAGTTTTAGCAATATAAACCGGAATACAGTAACCAGCAACTGTAAGGTGACCAGTGAACCTTAACAAAATATTTTCATTACAAGGGACATTTGGGCTTTTTTTTTTTTAATATAGGTCTGCCTGAGCTAGAAATCTGTAAATTATACAGCAAATGATGGATTATATGGTAAATATGCAGCAAGTACTGCAGCCGCAAAATCTCAAAATTTAAGTTGCCCTGATTATTATACAGGTAAAAATGCTACCAATAAATGAGCTATCAAGATATGCAAATTATGCAATCAAAATAGAATTAAGACCCCAGCACTCCGCATACCAAAAACAGAACTAGTGTGCAGGCCAGTATATGATTTACATCACAAATTGCATACAAGAAGAATTTGTATAACGTCTCAAGAAATGTTCTTCCAATAATGTCATCTCATTTATAATACAGCAACAGCAAAACAGGTGTTCAATTATTTGGTTTGTCCAAGTATTCCTCTTTGCCTGCAGATCTTGTGAAATACCCACATAGTGAATGCCAATAAGGACAGCATGAGAAGTCAGCTTGTTTCCTGGTCTTCTCATCATTTGTGCTAGCCAAACTCCCCTGCTCAGTTTCCCTCTGTGCAGCTACAGTTTTTGTGCCAAATTTACAGTAAACTACTGCTCCGACAATCTCATTAAAGGGAATGGGAGCAGCATGATTATGTGTGCAGGCACAAAAGGTTTGATTTGCACAAAACTGTTTTGAAAAGGTTTTTCATTCTGTTTCATGACAACTGCCTTTTGGGTTTAGAATCCCTCTGCCCAATAGTATGATACTCCAAGAGCTCAAATCCTATGACCTGTGATGTAAGAGGTTTAAAATGGATGTGTGTATGTGTTATTTTACTATGTGATCTTCCAGGGTGATGCAATCATTCACAGATGGGAGGCTTGAGAGGTAGTTTTAGTATAACAATTACATTCAACCCTCTCCTTAAGTGCGAAGGAGGGGAAAGTATATACTCACTGGCGACTCGTGGTTAATTTTTTCGACCTCCGCAAGATTTTCACTGTCTGCATGCTCATTGAGATTAGCGGTTTCACTGCTGCTATTGCTCAAACTCGAATGATCTGCAATGCCGTTTACAAAGAAGTTGTCTTGGTGGTTCCGCCAAACAAGCTGATTGTTAGTGTGCTCTTCCAATGTCTTCAGCTCTAAAAGTTTAGTCTCCACCTGCAAAATAGAAGTATATCACTTTACTATGATGGACAAAGAAATCCACACACTTTGTAAACACATCCAACAAACTTATTACTAAAACCGATTACAAATTGACAAAGTTCTTCCCCTTACAAGCGTTCTTGAAAAAAGCAAAGCATCACCATGGTTTACCGATGCATTAAAAGCGGATAAGCAACAATGTCGCGCCGCTGAACGTCAATGGAGGAAATGTAAAACTGACAAAAACCGTAGGGAATATACTATCCTCCATTCGATATATATGAATAATATTAAATCAGCAAAAAAGGCCTACCTTACTCAGCGTATCAGCAATGCAGCTCACTCGAGTAAAGAGCTATATAAAATACTGAAGGAATTTACTGCTCCCCAGGTTGAGCAACCTTCTTTTACACCCACCCAAGAATGGGTTGACTCTATTGCCCTATTTTTTGACAATAAAATTAAAACCATATATGCCTCATTCCCCTCTCAGGTGGAAGACTTCGGTTGTCATAACACTAACGTGAGTGAACATGGCCCTCCGCCAGAATTAAACAAATCACCCTTATTAGCTAAGTTTGATCCCATAACAAAAACTGAAGTTAGGGAATGCCTGGGACGGATCAAGTCGGGCTCCCGAGCTGACCCCTTCCCCCCCCGCCCCTGTGCTAAAATTTTACCCTTATTTGTGGATATCTTAACTATTGTTTTTAATTTGTCTCTGAACCAAGCCACATTTCCGCACAGGTGGAAATTAGCACAGGTTAAGCCTATCCTTAAAAAACCCCTTGCCGACCCCAGTGCACCCGCAAACTATCGTCCTATTTCTTTGCTCCCTTATTTTGGAAAGGTACTGGAGTTTTTAGTTAATAAACGTTCTCACCGCCTATCTTGAAACTCATAAGCTTCTTGATTCCTCTCAATCTGGCTTTCGTGCGGCCCATAGCACGGAGACCGCCGTTATTGAGGTAGTGGACAACATCAGACTGGCCTTGGACCGTCGAGAATCTGCAATCCTGGTCCTCCTGGATCTATCTGCAGCATTCAACACCATCTCCCACAGTATTCTTAAACATCGTCTGTGGGAGATTGGTGTCAGAGGGAGGGCCCTCGACTGGTTCGACAGTTATCTTGCTGACCGATCCACTGCGGTTTCCGTGGATGGGTTCGTTTCCAGCTCATATCCTGTAACAGTGGGGGTCCCGCAGGGTTCTATTCTCAGCCCTATGCTGTTCAATGTTTACTTAACACCTCTGGCTGATATCATCAGGTCTTACGGTTTTGACACACTATCCTATGCCGATGATACCCAGCTGTTAGTGACCTGTGACCCCGACCAGCCTGATGTCCAAACCCGTTTTAAGAGCGGTCTGATCCGTGTAAATGAATGGATGAGTCTAAACAAGCTCCAATTGAACGGTGGGAAGACTGAAGTTATTTTATTTGGGAAAGCTGAACAGCTCTGGACTAACGCCTGGTGGCCATCAGAACTGGGCACCTGTCCCTCCCCTAAGTCCGCAGTCCGCAACCTAGGCATCACGATTGACAATTCTTTATCTTTGAAGACCCATATAAATCAAGTGCTCGGGACCTGTTTGGGATGATGCGCATGTTATGCAAGATCTTTAAATGGCTACCCATTGAAGCAAGAAAACCTCTGGTCCAGGGTCTCATCGTTAGCCGCTTGGACTATGGTAACGCCCTTTTCACCGCACTCAATCAGGATCTAATTTCAAACTTCAAGTCCTTCAAAACACGGCCGCCAGACTTGTTCTGAATCTTCCTTCCCGTACCCCCTATGCCCCCACATTAAAAACTTTGCACTGGCTTTCGATCCGCCAAAGAGGGCATTTTAAACTTTTAAGTCTTACGCATAAAATAATGTATGGCACTGGTCCACTTTATCTGGCAAAAAAACTTCAATGGTATGTCCCTCGACGCCCTTTGCGGTCCAGTTCCAGACTTTTTCTTGTCCAACCCCGCATTCGGACAGTTCGTAACGGAGGTCGGTCCTTCTCATACCTGGCCCCTCTGCTCTGGAACAAGCTTCCTCTGGATCTGCTTTCTATATCTGACCATTTACTTTTCCGTAAAAAGTTGAAAACTTGGCTGTTTTCCCAATAAATGTTGTTGCATGATCACTTTCAGTCATTTCCGGTTCTTTTGTCTTGGTTGCTAGCGCCATGAGACCTTTGGTGATTTGCGCGCTATACAAAAATCTGACATTTGACATTTGACAAATTCATAATTAGCTTAACTTCAACTGGCCACTTCAAGCAAAAAGCCGGTGGTAATAGTTTAATATGCCCAAATGTATTTTTCCTACAAGCTTTAGTGGGTTATAAATAGTATAACGTTTCTATGAAATGTACCTGATTTGGGTTAGCCCAAAAAATTAATACATCTACTGTACACCAGAATTCACGAGAGCATAGGTTACGTTATGTGGAACTGTCTAGGGCACTAATCATCTGTGAGAGTATCTAGGCGCTGGAGCAAGTGAAAGTCTGAAGGTGTTGGGTGGATGCTGGGGTGTTGTGCAAGTAAGAGTGAGGCTTAGGGTAGGTGTCTGGTGGGTTGGTGAAAGTAAAGGTGGCTGGGTGTTCAGGTATTTTGGTCCGATGTTGTGCAGTGCTTTGCAAACACGTGTGAGGAATTTTAATTGGCTACATTTGTGTATTGGGAGCCAGTAAAGTGTCGTGAGATGTGGGTGTGTCGTGGGAGGTCAAGGATGAGTCTCGCTGCGGCATTCTGGTTGGTCTGGAGTCGGTGGAGGAAATGGTTGGAGATACCGCATCGCATGTGTTGCTGTAGTCTAACCTGCCA
The DNA here is from genome assembly GCF_964204655.1 of Triturus cristatus. NCBI lineage: Eukaryota > Metazoa > Chordata > Amphibia > Caudata > Salamandridae > Triturus > Triturus cristatus. Next base: position 738,852,939 of record NC_140586.1, on the reverse strand, counting down.
GTCATAAGGGCTTGCGTGACAATGCATCTGGTGTTCAGGCATAGCCATTTGAAGATCTTGAGGAGCAAGCGGAGAATATGGCAGTAGGTGGAGTTCATTGCATTGACCTGTGCTGTCATGTTGAGTTTGACGTTCAGAACAATTCCTAGGTTCTGGCGTTGTTTGTTGGTGTGGGCAGTTTGTCCTAGCAGGGCTAGCTATACCAGGGCATACTGCAGTCACAGTGGTGAGGGATGTCAATAATTGTACAGACTATTGAAACAGACTGCTTCAATCTTTGTTTCTACTACAAAGACCCCTACAAGACTTACCAGTGGTAAAAGTCAATGTTCCCAAAAGGGGCAAATTGATGAAGAGCTACTGGAGGACTACGCCAAAACAATCCAGGCCACAACTTAGATCATGACCTTCCAAACTGCTTCAAGCCTGCACCGAACTCTGAGCATTTTAAAGCAGAGGATGTTTCATTCGGTGTTAGGCTTAAAAACAGATCCACCGAATGATTAGACTTAGGGTTAGTTCCCATAAGTAGCAGCAAAAACTTCATAAATCCACCACTTGGAGCAGCATATAAGTAAGAGCAAACGATTGGTGCAATAAGGAAACTACTTGGCAGTTATTAACAGAAGGAAAATGTTACCTTCCCAGTAAGAATTTGTTCTTGGCATGTAGAACTGTAGATTCACATGCTTTGCATAGTCCTGCCATCTAGTGTTGGGTCCAGATGTTTGCACTTTGTTTTTCTTCGAAGTCTTTCCAGTCACGAGGTAAGTGACTCCTCCTTTCGGTGATAGTGCACATGAGCATCGACACCACTGTTCGATTGTTTTCCCGCAGCGGGTGAGAACGGAGCTAATAAGAGTAGAATAGAGATATCTATGCATATGTATATAAAGTAAGAGAACTGCAACGGGTATAGGTACCTGGGGAGGTGGGTGGGCGCATGTGAATCTACAGCTCTACATGCCAAGAACAGACGCTTACTGGGTAAGTAAAATTTTCCGTTCGAAGCATGTCATCTGTAGATCACATGCTTTGCATAGACTATACAGCAGTATTCTCCCAAAGCAGTGGCTAATCTGTAGCTGTTGCAGTTGTCTGAAAGAGTGTCTTAAATACTGACTGGATTACATTAGCCTATTGTCTCGCTAACACATTACGCAATAGTGCTTGGTGAATGTGTGCGGTATAGACCATGTTGCAGCTTTACCGATGTCAGCTATGGGTATATTCCCTAAGAAAGCCACAGTAGCCCCAATTTTGTGGGTGGAATGCGCTCTGGGGGGTATAGGTAAAGTCCTTTTTGCTTTTGCATAGCATGTTTGAATATATTTAACTATCCACCGAGCAATGCCTGATTTAGGAATAGGATTGCCTTTGCGTGGTGGAGCAAAAGCCACAAAACGTTGTTTAGATTTACGAAATGGTTTCGTTCTTTCTATGTGATACAATAATGCTTGTTTAATGTCTATTATGTGTAGAGCTTGTTCTGCCAATGAATCTAGTTAAGGAAAGAACACGGGCACCTCAACAGATTGATGATATGAAAAGTGTGGGTAGGAATTTGGGATTGGTGCGAAGACCTTGTTTTGGTGGACGTGACAAAATGGTTCTTTCTATGGTTAGTGCCTTAAGCTCACCCACTCTCCTCAGTGATTTAATAGCAATGAGGAAAGCAACTTTGCAAGTGAGAAATTGCATTTCACATTTGTGCTATGGCTCAAAGAGTGGACCCATTAGTCTGGTAAGGACAATGTTAAGTTTCCACACTGGGGCAGGTGGAAGTCTTGGTGAAATAACTCTTTTGAGTCCTTCCATAAAAGCCTTGATAACATGTACTCTGAAAAGGGACATGTACTGTCTGTTTTGAAGGTATGCAGCTATTGCAGCGAGATGTAAGCATATGGATGTGTAAGCTAATCGTGACTGCTGCAATGTAGTAAGTATTAACGAGGACAGTGGTCCCTGTGGAAGTTAATGCAAGTTAGATAAATATAGAATACAATCAAATCTATATTTCAACTATAGGGATTTAATCCAATTTATTCCAAATTAGCAAAGCACAATTTAAACAAAGTGGGGTACAGTCCTGTACCGACAAACGTAAAGGTGAGGTAATGAGTAACATTAGGACACAGGAAACAAAAACATTTAAGGCAAACCAAAACAAAAACGCTTGTTATAATTATAAAGCCTGAAACAAGCATGGTAGTGAACACAAACGTGGCACTGGTATGAGCAGATTTAGTCAGTGTACACGTAGTTTACAAAGGTCGACGACGTTTCGATCCCGTTTACAGAAATAGAGGGATCATCATCAGGACTAACAATGTTGCCTAATGATTTACATTCAATGGAACAAAAAAGTGACAATAATAGAGGGAATGAAGCGAGAAAAACTATTGAGAATTAGAGTAGGTTCAGCATGACCAAAAACGCTTATTAAATTAGGCGCACAGTGTTCTTGGCAAGGTCAAAGGTTCAGAAAAATTAAGCTACCAATTAAGTTAAATTAAGGATCAATATTGATGGCTAACGGTAGACAGTAGAATTAACCGTGAAAGAAGCAAGTGAACAGTGCCACTAGGGAGCAAGCATTGTAAAGAATTACAGGAAGGGTTGCTTGAGGTGGTGTGGCAACGTGATGCAACCGAGATAGCAGTATGAACACGGAGCACGTATAATACATTCGGACTGATTCCTATGAAAGGGATGAAGGTGGGTGAAGGTCGTGAGGGGATAGCCAGATTAAGCACTGGTGGTGAGGGGACTGATGTATACCTTGGGCCCAGATAGAATCGTTGGAGGAGAGGCGTCCGTGGTTGCAGCCCCGGTATTAATTAAGGAACGACAAGTGCCGGAACCTGTAAGGGAGAGGTAACAGGGTGGTAAGGAGTAGAATTACGAATAGATTGGACCGGGGTCGCGCGTGTAGCAAGATAGCCTACCTTGCATAAGGCCCTCAGCCATGGAACCGTGTTGGTGGATACGACAAGGGAGGTTCAGGCCGATTATTCAGGCAGTTAAGTTTTAGCACTGACGTGCTAAACATTCCTGAGGGGGACGCATTTGAAGTCTTGCAAGGGGAACGATTATGATGCAAGACGCCATCATTCCCAGTAGATGCATACACACTTGAGCTGGTAATGACAGGTTGGTCTGAAAATATGAAATTAGAGCTTGCAAATTGCCGATTCTGGCTGCATTGGGACAGGCTAGAGTTTTTGGAGTATTGAGAGTGGCTCCCAAATATGTTTGTATGTTGGAGGTTTGGAGATTGGACTTCAACAGGTTTACTGTAAATCCCAGATCGTGCAGTAATTGCAGTGTTACTTGAAAGTGTTGGAGAAACTGAGTAAGAGCTGGCTTTGATGAGCCAGTTGCCCAAGAATGGGAAGACCTGAATCTGCGGTCTTTGCAGGTGAGCAGCAACTACTGCCAGGCACTTGGGGAATACTCTGGGAGCAGTGGTGACTCCGAATGGAAGCACTTTGAACTGATAGTGTTTTCGTGCTACCACAAACCTGACATATGTGCATGAGTCACCTTGTTGTAGGAGTGGGAGAACTTGTTTAAGTGTGACCACGTGAAAGTGATCTGAATGAATATATTGATTGAGCTCTCTGAGATCCAGTATAGGCCTGAGAGCCCTGTTCTTTTTTGGGTATGAGAAAATATAGGGAGTACATGCTGGACCCTTGATATTGTAATGGTATGGGCTCTATAGCTACTTTTTGCATAAGAGAGTGAACCTCCTGTGTGAGGAGGTGTAGATGCTCTGGTGTCATTTTGTGTGAACGTGGGGGAATGTTTGGGGGATTGTTGGTAATCTCCAGGCAAGAACCAGATTGGATAATTCTTAGGACCAATCTGTCTGAAGTCATTGTATGCCAGACAGGGAGGAATTGAGAGAGAAGTCCCCCGACAGGTGTGGAATGAGAGGGGGAAGAGGTGGAAAGTCACTGTTTGTTGCGGGGGGAGTGCGGGGTGTGGAACCTCTACCTCTCCCCTTGCCATTATTACCTCGAAACCCACCTCTAAAGTAACCTCTTGAAGAGGGTGACTGACTGTTACCTCTGTATGTTGTTGAAGTGTTATCTGTGGATGTGTTTTTGGAGCCCCCCCTGTAGAAAGAGCGACGAAAAGAGCTACAAATGGATGGGGATTATAGAGCTCCCATGGAGTCAGCGACATCTGTGTCCTTCATCTTCTCTAAGGAAGTGTCGACCACAGGACCAAATAAATGCGCTTTGTCAAAGGGTAGATTTGAAATAGAAGCCTGGACTTCGGGTTTATACCTTGAAATTCTGAGCCAGGCATGTCTCCTTAGCAAGACATGTGTTAACTGCGCGAGCGGCAGTGTCAGCTGCCTCTAAAGTGCACCTAATGGAGGTGTCAAAAATCAGTTTCCCTTCCTGAACTAGGTTGTGTGCCTTAGCCTTACGTTTGTCTGGTAAAAACTTAAGCAATTGCTCCAATTCGTCATAATGCGCACTATCATATCTGGCTAAAAGAGCCGGAGTATTGGCAATATGCCAGTGATTGGCTGCTTGTGCAGCTACTCTTTTCGCAGAGGCATCTATCAATTTAGATTCCTTGTCTGGAGGAGAATTATCTCCAGACGATTGTGAGTTTGCCCTTTTACGGGGGGGTAGAAACTACTCAGGAGTCTAGTGGTAACTGACCCTTGATGTAAACTGGATCTGTAGGTGCTGGTTTATATTTCATGTCTACACTTGGTGTAAGGATTCTTGCATGCACAGGATCGTTAAAATTGTTGTTTACGTGTTTAAGCATACCCTTAAGCATGGGCAGTGTATGAGTGGATTTTTGTGACGAACTTAAAATTTCAAACAGAAAATCTTCCTCAAGAGACTCTTTGTGAAGCTGAACTCCAGGACATTGAGCAGGTCTATTTAATAATTCTATGTACCCTACATTATCATCTGGTGGAGAGGGTTTTGAAGGGTATAAGCCTGGGTCATTGTCCGTGCTTGGATCCGTATTGTAATCATTACAAGGATCAGGACTATTGTCATGTGCTTCATCCCCATACTGGTTCTCAGGTGATTGTGGTTGTGGTGAATTTGTGGGTGTTATGAGCAAATTTGGGTCAGGTGGGGATGAAGGTGAGAGAAGGAGAGAAGGGTTAGCACCAACACTTTTCCTTTTAAGAGGAATGTGGTAAGTGTCCTCGGAGTCTGGCTTGCGTTTAACTGGCAATTTTGCATGAATATGTCCTGTTTTAGGATAAATGACCAATTGTTTTTGATTCAGGTCCGGGTTGGAAGGCGGGACATCTAAAAAAAAAAAAATGCTCCTTGGATGGAGTGGGCGTTGCTTTTTTTTTTTTTTTTTTTCGGTGCCAATATTTTTGGAGGGGGAGTTTTCGGTGCTGAAGTTTTTGGTTTTGGCATCGAAGGGGTTATCACAAGAACGTGTTACGGGGCCCAGTGTTTCAGCTTGTGCCCAAATGGGGCCAACTCGTTCCCGAGCCGGAAGGCTTTGGTATTTGTTTCGGTGCCGGGCCCGAAGGCGGGGCGTTGGAAACCTGTTCTCGGTGCTGACCTTGGCTCGAAAGCAGTGGAGGGACTGAAGCCTCTTTCTAGGAAGGGTTTGGGGCAGGGGAGCATCAGTACTCACGATACGTTGACACTGCGCAATGTCTTCTTCCATGTCTGAGTCGGCTTCTGACAGGGAAATGTGTTCGCCGCCTTCTTCGGCTCCTCCTTACGGGTCAAAGACATCGTGGTCGGAATCTTCTCCGAAGAGATCTGGAGTGGAGCCCCTATGTTGGTGATACATATTGTGACATCGAGCCCGACAGTCACGACCGGTTTCCTGGATCGGAAGGATCCGCAAACGTCGCAGTCTTGTTTGTTGTGTTCCGGAGAAACACACAAGTGCAGACTTCGTGGGAGTCGGTGCGCGGGTACTTAGCTCTGCACCCAAGACAGAATTTAAATGGAGTCCATTCGACTGACGGCGAGCCGACCCGACATGGCTAGGCCAATGGGTCTTCCACCAAGTTTCCAATCGAAAGAAATTTTCTGAGTCGACACGCTATGCGGGAATGGGAAATGCGATCGAATACAATACCGCTGAGGTATGTATTGCGCACCGAGGGGAACCCGAGAAACGGTGTCGAACCGGAGCGCAGCAATTCACGTCCGAACCCAATGGCGGAAAAAAACTATCTACCAATGGAGTCGATGCCCTTGTGCACTATCACTGAAAGGAGGAGTCACCTACCTTGTGACTGGAAAGACTTCTTCGAAGAAAAACACAGTGCAAACATCCGGACCAAACACTAGATGGTAGGAGTATTCAAAGCATGTGATCTACAGCTCACATGCCTCAAACACATAGTATGTTCACAGAGTAGAGACCATAAATCTAATATCATACTCAAATGAAATGTTTAGATTAGCTTTGTAATAATAATATTCAAATTCTAAACTGAAGTATTTAATAAAAAATATGTCAAGTAAGGAAAAGCCTGCTCAGCTACGACACTTAAAGGTATAATGTTGGGAATATGTGAATCATCAGGATAGAGACCGGGACTGGGGCAGAGGGTTACTGAAACTATTCGGAATGTTAGCAGGCCAAACACTGGAGGTTAAGGCTTTCTAGAATCATGATAACTGAGGAAAGATTATGCAATGCTCAAGGAGAAAGGAAGAAGAGACTAACAGTTTTCAACATTATGGTATATGGACAGGAATAAATGCTTCAATTAAACAGCTCAGTCTCAAACACACACTAAGAAGACTAATATGCACACCAATAAGGAAAGCCATCAGTATCACACGTTTAGATTTCAAACCAGCCCTCTGGATATGCGACAAGACCTGAACCACCACTGTAAACCAGCCTACAGACCCAACCTATGATGTACCATATTCACACAAGTTCAGCTGAAGTACAGCATATACCAAAACGTCACTGATCTCTCAAAAATGAGCCTCCAGCAAAGCTGGGCCGTAGTGGGCAGGCTGAGACTCATTAAGCTGTACTGAGCTTCCATGGCCTGTCTTCACTATGGCTGCTTTTGTTTTGATTTGGGGGAGGGTAAACCCTCATTCTCAATGCCTCAGGCCCACGGGGAATTGCCCACACCTGAAAATTCCCAGTTAAGTCCTGCCCCAACCCGTATTGTTACACTTTTGCTAGACCTTATAAGAGCCATAAACCTAGCCCTTGCCCTAACCAATAAGCCACATTAAGCCAAAACCTATTCAAGTCTTCCACAGCCGCAAACTTAATCCTGCCACTAGCTCTAACCCAGTGAAAAACCTCTATTGAGTGGCTTAACGAACTAATGTCTGTACGGACCCTTGGCTATGGATGATTCTCTCTAAATGTATTTATTCTCTGTTGAGGATGAATTATAATGGGTCACACCCTCACTCCACAGCAATGATCGAAACTAAAGGATAAGAACACCAAAAAGAGTGGCCAATAATACGTTTAGTGTAAAGAGAATTTCCTTAAGGGCATCAAAAAGCATCAGAACAACTCCAAAAGCATTAATAAGTAAAATACACATGGATGTAGCTACACTAAAAGACCCTAAAGAGAGCCTGTTTTCATTACGGATTAGGCAAAATTAAACTATATTGGTGAGAAGCTGAAAGGATAAATGCAAAGTCATCTTTATATAAGGCAATTGTAGGATGGACATAAAGAGGTTTGTGACTGGCATCGTCATACCGAGTGGATTTCCTGCTGAGAGTCCTCGAAACACTGCTCCAGAGGGCCCAGTTGCACCTTTCCAGCCTCTACAGACTCCTCCAGTTGTGTGGCTTCCTGCTGGAGTCGGCTTAACTCCTCCTTGGCTTTGCTCAGCTTGTCTTCGTAACTGGAGATTGTGGCCTCCTGATTGTGGATTTCAGCCTTTAGTGAGGTTATCTGCATGCAAAAAACAAGATTAATCTTTTAAAGGCTTTATTTATGTATTGTTCGAATTATCAACTGAAATTCACAGACTGAAGCTATTGTAAGAGCACTGTATCTGGCACTGATGGCAAAGGGTGGAGTTCAGTAGTGTTAAGATAGGAAGTAAAGTCTCAGGGGAGGGGGGAAATGATAGAGGGAAGAGGCATAGCTACCAAGGTTTCACATTGCTATGAGTGACATTTTCATTATTTCAGTGTTAATATGAGTGACATTTCAACGACTATGAGAGACACTTTCTGGTGAGCAAAATCAAGCAATAAAGATGAGGGAAACATGTAAATATTAGCAATTACACACATTTGAGCAATGAGAAACTCTCAGAAGAGTCGCATCATAGGCCACAGGGTGTATTATTTCAAACGGAAATATGCTCATCAAAAATATCAATAGCTGACTGAGCAGTTCTCCCTGGTCCAGCGCGCTGCCTACTACCTCCTGAGCCCTATTGGCAGCAGTCACCATCACACCAGCCATAGCCTGTCACTAAAGGCTCTGCTGACTTAATGACACTCGGCACGCTGAGAAGTTGACAGGCACCACAGAGAGTCTTTCAGTCACCCGACCCTAAAAGTGTTAGTGGAAGTGAATGCTAACATAGCTTAAAAGTGTCAGTGAACAGGTAGACCTCAGTATGATGCAGAGTTCCCAGCTTTAACAGGGCAGGCGGCAGCTCAGATGGTGATTAAGACTGTCACTGCGCACTCCGTTAGAGCAAATTTTTATTAGCATGATGGGTAACACCGCTCCGTCATGTTTGGAAGCCAACACCACGCTTTACAGTGAAAATTTAAAATAAAACTTTAAACATAGATCACCGGTGTAGTCCATCGGAATATACCGAGGCGCCGGTGACCACGGCAAACGTGTGAAACACACACACACAAACATGAAGGCCATGTGGGGGCACGACACATATACAATAATATCAAACATATAAAGTGATCACTGCTGACGGTGTCTGCTCTAACACCCTCTTTCACTCTGCTTACAAGCCTTATATGCAGGATTAGCAATTTAGGCCTAAGAAATTACCTCATGGTGGCAAGCCTGAACCGACGGCAATTGGCAGGCCGTGGCCGCAATGATTCGTGCACTTCCCCGGCAATGCCTGGCCGCATTCTGGCTCAGCTGTACATGCTGCCTCTGGGCTGTTGAGGAACCGGTCGGGTCCGGTCGCGGAACCACTTTACTGCGGTGAGAGCACAGGAGCTCTGCGCTGCCATGATTGTTAGAAGAGCACTCACTGCAAGTTCAAATCAGCCGCCTGCGCTGGTAGGCTCTAATCTCATCACCATTTACTGTGGCAGCCAAAATGAACAGATTGCAACGCCCGCCGCTGAGTGCTCACGCAGCAGATTCTCATTGGGCAGTGATTCCCGACGTAATTCTACGCGGTCGGGTGTCATTAATGTGTAACATTGTAGCAGCGCAGCAGCTAGAGCTGCAAGCTGCTGATTCATCCCCCTTAGCCTGCCATGAACAGCGCACACTGTGCGCTGCTACAGCTTTAACAGACACTATGGTGCATTACAGCAGCTCCCGACTTGACAACTGCGGAGGCGCTATAATGCGTGTCTTTGCAATTCAGTGCGGTGATGCAGACCACCACACTGAAATGCGTTAGTCTAACGCCTGTTGTGTGATACTTGGCAAGGCTGAAGGGGAAGAGAAGCAGTGCACAAGAAGCGTTGCAGAGCATGTAGGTGGTCAGCTAATGGAGAGCAGGGACAAGGGCAGCACACTAGGAGACTGATCATGGTCTCAGAGCTTTTGGGCTATCAATTTATTTATAAAACACAATAGTGGTAAAATATTAAAAGACGTTTGTTGACCCAGCGATCTCTAAACAGGTGTAATGCGCTCTTAAATTAAATAGATAGAATATCAGGGAAGATTCATTTAAAACAGATTTGTTAAGTCACTCACATATTCAACAGCCTGCAGATTATCAATAACACACCAATGAATTACCTAGGAGGACACTTTGCTTCCTACTGCTATCGCTCAAAAGATGTGATCAGACTGAATTCATATAACCCAGACCAGGAAAGAATTTCAATTACGTTGCAGTAATTTTGGCAATTCCACTTTACTCTTTGACGCAGAATTATCAATAATAATGCGACTATGCCAGCTCGCTTAATTAAGAGTAATTTGGGGGACAAATTCCTACCCTGAGAGCACTTTAGCGAACGCGATCAGCAGCTCAAGCTCGCTATTCGTGTTCTATTGCATTTAGTGCTTTTTCCTAGCGCACAATGCATTCTCTCATCCATTTTGGATGGGAGGGTGCATTTTGCATTAAGAAAAAAACAATAAATTGCCATGAGTAAGTTGGGGGTAAATTCTACCCCAAGTGCACATTTAACTAGCGTGAGCAGCTGCCCATGCTTCCTATTCATGTTTGGTTGCATTTAGCACTATTTCTTAGTGCCAAACGCATTCTCCCATCCATTTTCAACACAAAGGGGGCATTTTTACGCTAAGATAGCGTTAAATGCAGAGTTAATCTTCTCGTGTAATTCGGTGAAATCAGGCAGAATTTCTAGGTAACTCCATATGATTAGTAGTTTATTATATAGTTAGTTAAATCAATAACCGTTTTACATTAGACGACATCCTTCACTCAAAAATTTTAAACAAGTTAACATTTTGCAGAATAAAATCATCGTGAAATGTATAAAAAGCAACGAGTATAAAAGCAGAATATAACACGTATAAACTTTGCTCTTACTTCCATGTTTTACCAACTGAGTGTGCTAAAATAACAATAAAGTGGATGTGATAAAAGTAAACATTTACGGTGTCAGTCTAATTATTTACTTCCTGCCTGGCTATGAATTACGTCTAAGTTTTAGTCCATTAACTAACAAAATTGTACTGACAATATTACTGAAGAGGGGCCACTTTGTTAATTCAGGCAATCAGTGATGGCCACCTGTGTCGTCTCCTACTCGGTGCATGTGATTATGCTACACAGAATTGTGCGAGTTATTCCCACCTTTATATGGCCCCCATATCGGCTCTTTAGATGGGCCAGCGCCCAAACAAGCTCCTTCACAACTAACTCATATCTGGGAGCCGTAAAAAGACGAACCTAAAGAACAAGTTACTTACCTTCGGTAACGCTTTTTCTGGTGGATACAGTATCTGCCTGTGGACTCCTCACCTTATGAATATCCCCTGCGCCAGCATTCTGCGGAATTTTTTCCTAGCTCTCCACGTCGATGAGGACGTCTGTTCCGCTCGCGACTCTGCATGACGTCACCGGAGCCATAAGAGGGCCTCGTCGGCGTGATGCCAGTTCAACCCATTTTTTCCGTGCCTCCGCGGGGGGAAAAGGTGGACCGACAACAGATTCAAAGTATACACATTACACAACATTTGAACCAATATATGCAGTGCAAAATCAAAGGGGAAAGCTAAAGGACATAAGCATTTACTATAAATGTACCAGATAGTAAGAAGATAGAATGTAAAACATCAAGCCAAATAAGGCATCCTTTAAGGTATACAAAGTTGGACAATGGAGAGGAGGGTGGGTCAGTGAGTAATCCACAGGCAGATACTGTATCCACCAGAAAAAGCGTTACCGAAGGTAAGTAACTTGTTCTTCTGATGGATACATCTGCCTGTGGATTCCTCACCTTATGAATAGATTCCTACAGCAGTCCTGCTCCCGGAGGAGGGTGTCCACCCTTTTATACCAAAAAGTCCTGAAAGACAGAGCGTGCAAAGTGGCCCTCCTTCCTCATTTCGGAGTCCTAGCAATAATGCTTTGCAAAACTATGGAGGGAGGCCCAAGTCGCTGCCTTACATATGTCCAGTACAGGAACACCTCTAGCTAAAGCAGAGGTGGAAGACTTGGCTCTAGTAGAATGAGCTCTAATACCCTCAGGTGGTTCCTTACCAGCAAGGGCGTAGCAGATCTTGATGCACAAGATGATCCACCTGGACAGAGTGCGCTTGTGCACAGCTTTGCCTTTTGAGCGTCCAACATAGCCCACAAAGAGCTGATCGTCCAAACGTAAGTCCTTTGCCCTGTCCAAATAAAAGCTCACCATTCTTTTAGGGTCCAGGCGGTGAAGTCTCTCCTCCTCCTTGGAAAGGTGAGGGGAGGATAAAACACAGGGAGAGTTATGGACTGACCCAGATGAACGGGAGTAACTACCTTAGGTAGAAAAGCAGCCATGGTGCTGAGAACCATCCTTTCAGCATGTATGGTCAAACACAGGGGTTTTGAACTAAGAGCTTGAAGCTCACTCACCCTCCTTTCTGAGGTAATGGCTACCAGAAAGCCTGTATTAAAAGACAAAATCTCAAAGGACAACTATGTAAGGGTTCAAACGGGGAACCCATCAAAAAAGTTAAAACAAGATTTAGATCACATTGGGGCATAACAAAGGTCGTAGGCGGAAACCTATCGGTAAGGCTCTTGATAAACCTCAAAACGATAGGAGACTTAAATAAAGACGGCTGATCAGGTAGACACAGAAAAGCCGATAAGGCCGATAAATAGCCCTTAACCGTGGCCACAGCACAAACTTGCTGAGCCAAGGAAAGAGCAAACTGAAGAACATCCGACAAATGGGCCTTTAAAGGATCAATGGATCTCTCTCCACACCATTTAACAAACTTAGACCATCTACAAGAATAAATCGACTTAGTGGAGTGTCGCCTGGACGATAAGATAACATCCACCACGTCCGGCGGGAGAAAGAAGGAACTCCGGTTGCCCCGTTCAATCTCCAGGCATGAAGGTACAGGCTCTGGAGGTGGGGGTGTAGAACCTGCCCCTGGCGAGAGGAGGTCTGCCCTGAGAGGGAGCGGAGGGTGTGATGAGAGGTGAAGCAGATCTGTGTACCACACCCTTCTTGGCCAATCCGGGGCGATCAATATGACTTGGGCCCGGTCTTGGCGAATATTCCTCAGAACCCGAGGAATCAAGGGTATGGGAGGAAACGCGTAAAGTAGTTGTGAGCTCCAATTCAATTGAAACGCGTCCCCCAGTGCTCCCTACGACGGATACTGGAGACTGCAGAACAATGGACAGTGAGCGTTCTCTTGGGTGACAAACAGGTCCAACCGAGGAGATCCCCACATCTGTCAGACGTGATGGACCACCTCCCGATGAAGCCGCCACTCGTGATCGGCCAAGTAATGCCGACTGAGTCTGTCCGCACGAACATTCAGCACACCGGCTAGATGATTTGCAAACACACAAATCTGATGGTCCTGAACCCAGGACCAGAGTCGCACAGCCTCTCAACAGAGACGATACGACCCTACATCTCCCTGTTTGTTGATGTACTACATCGCGGTAGTGTTGTCCGTCAGGACCTGAACCGACTGACTGCGAAGGGAGGAAAGGAAAGCCTTTAGTGCCAAACGTATCGCCCGCAATTCCAGAAGGTTGATGTGAAGCAACCTTTCCTCTGGAGACCAAAGACACTTGACCTCCAGATCCCCCAGATGAGCACCCCACTCTAGAGTGGAGGCATCCGTAATCACTGTGGCCACCGGCGGAGGAGGCTTAAAGGGCTTTCCTCGAGACAGATTGCCCTACACACTCCACCAAGTCAGCTCTGCTGCAGCGTCTCTGGAGATTCTGACTGACTCCCCGAGATCTCCCTTGTGTTGAAACCACGGTCTGCGGAGGCACCACTGGAGTGCCCTCATGTGCCAGCATGTATGGTTGACCAACAGATAACCGGAAGCAAACAGGCAGAGCAGGCGTAGAACCTTCAGGACTGGAACAACTGCTCTATCGTAAAACAAAGGAATCATCTCCCGATTGTCGAGAATTCTTTGAGGAGGAGGAAATGCTCGACACAGTAGTATCCAGTACCGCCCCTATGAACAGGTTGTGCTGAGAGGGCACCAGGTGAGATTTGGGCACATTGATTGAAAAACCCAAGTTGAACAACAGCTGATATGTAACTCGCAGATGATGAAGCACCATCTCTGGCGACTCCGCTTTGAGCAGCCAGTTGTCCAGATAGGGGAAAAACAGGAATCCCCGAACTTCTGAGATGAGCTGCCAACGCTGCCATCACCTTTGTGAAGACTCGAGGTGCAGTAGTAAGACCAAACGGGAGGACCGCAAACTGGTAGTGCTGCGACCCAACCGTAAAATGGAGATACTTCCTGTGCGACTTCAGGATGGGGATGTGAAAATACGCATCCTATAAGTCGATCAACACCATCTAGTCCTCTTGCTGCAGCGCCAGAAGACCCTGAGCACACCTCAGCATCTTGAATTTCTCCTGCCTCAGGTAAAAATTCAAGACCCTGAGGTCCAGAATCGGACGTAACCTGCCGTCCTTTTTTGGGATCAGGAAATACCGGGAGTAGAATCCCTGACCCCTTTCCTGCTCTGGAACCACCTCTATCACACCTTTTTGCAGTAATGCAAGGACCTCCTTCTGTTGAAGAAGCAAATGGTCCTATGAACAAAAACCTTGGCAAGGAGGGTAAGGAGGAGGAAATTCCCGAAAGGGAAGGGCGTACCCATTCTCTACAAGGTTTAAAACCCAAAGGTCTGACGTGACCGATTTCCAACCCTGTAGAAAGTGACACAGCCGACCCCCTACAGGACCCACATGATCCAGGATGGGGGATCTAGGGCTGCTTTCCTGGGGTACCAGAGGGAGCGGGGGAGGCAGAAGAGGAGGAGGAGAGATTGCGGGCAGAACCACGTTGGCGGCCTTTGGCTCTTCCTCTATAAGACTTCTAGAGTGGATTCTGCTGCTGAGGTTGATGGAAGCTGCGATAGGAAGACCTTCCAAAGCCTCATCAGGTAACTTGGGGGCCAACTGTTTCGCCAAGTCCATCAAGGCATTTATACAACGGCCCAACAGACAGGTAGCATTGGTCGATTTTAGTGCCATGCTAGACGAAGAGAAGACCTTTTTAGCCGACTACTCCATTTTCTTAGAGTCCCTGTCAGCTGGAGCCTGAGGAAAAGCAACTGAAGATTGTTTGGAACAGGAAGCTTGCACCACCAAACTTTCTGGAGATGGATGGGAAGAGAGAAATACTGGATCCCCTGGTGCAGTCCCATATCTGTTAGCCACAGCTTTAGAAACAGCAGGCGAAGAGAGTTGTTTACGCCAAACCGCGAGGATAGGCTCCAATAAGGCTTCATTAAAGGGTAACAGAGGCTCAACTGTAGAAGAAGGCGGATGCAAAACCTCTGTCAGCAAATTTGGCGTATATTCGGCAGTAGATAACTGTAAATCCAAAAGCTCCGCAGCTTTCATTTAAACCATATGGTAGGGAGCTACCTCTTGAGGAGGAGAAGCCCTTGTAGAAGAGAGTTCCCACTCAGGAGAGGTAACCAATCCACTCGCCTTCTGAATTCCCTCAAATTCATCTAGAAACTCTTCCAACTCGCCCTCCTCTATGTAGGAAGGTGGATATCTGACTATGGTTACCCCCAACTTTTTGCCTAGTGTCTAGCTGGTTTTTCGACTTAGTTGGCCTGAGATCCTGCCATTCAGGGTCTTAGGCTGTCTGCTCTCCCTTTAAAATGGACTCCATGTACCCTAGGTACATACACAATTGGTAAGGATCACCTTATTGGACCCGGTACAGTGTACCCTAGGCATCCCAGGGGCTGCAGCATGTATTATGCCACCCCTGGTCTGGCCTTCCAATCAGACACAACTGGCTGATCACTCAGCTGGGGCAAGGTCGTGTAATCACCCCTTGCTTAGATATAGTATACCTATATCTACCCTTAAAATAGACACATGTGTACCTATCAGCCACTCCTATGGCAGGCCTTAACAATCCTGGAGGCAGAGTGCTTGGTAACATGTGAGATGGTGCTCTGGCATGAGCTGAGCCTGTCTGCAGCTTTCGGAACCATGTCCTTATAGCTGTTCTATGATATAGCCTACCATACACTCTTAAAGTACCTTATAATCTTAAACGGTTATGGTAACTATGGTTTGGCTTTATCAAAACATGTCGTATAAGGTGTCTAACACTTTGGAATAATACCCCCATACCATTTCCGGTGGTGAGGATATTATTCCCCCCTTCTAGAGGGAGAGACATGTTAAAATCCTACTTTGCTGTTTAACTCTGACCAAAGCCTCAGCATCACAAAATGGATGCTGCTGCCACCGACATGAGTCTGACCTCCTGCAGCAGGGAGCCCTCCCAGCCAGGGAGGCCTGGACAATAGGTTTCCTGCTTGGGGAGGTGCTAGCACCTCCCCAAACAGACTTTAGTGTATTGGGGCAGGGAGGGCTGAAAGGAATGAGACATGCCTGGGGCACACAAGGTGCTCCATGCATAGTCCAGTTCAAACCGGTGCTGGGGCACTCCAGCCCCAGCTCTGGCGCGAAACTGGCCAAAGGAAAGGGGGTGTAGCCACTCCCCTTCCTGGTCCCACCCATAGGAGGGACCTTGCAGGTAGCCCAGCCCACTAGCCCAGTATATCAGTAGGTAGCTGAGCCCTGCAAGAGTAGATTAACCTGAATCTGCAACTTGTACAGAAACTCTGGACCTACGACATTCGACCTCGGGAAGAAGACTGAAGAAATCTTCCTTGTGGCCAAGGAGTGACCATTCTGGGCAACCAGGCACCATCCAGCGACCGCTGCTTTGCTTTGCGACTGATCCTACGAGGGACGGCTGCAGAGACTGACCAGCGCCGAGACTTCCAGACACCTCTGACCCAGATCCACATCTCCAGCGAAGCGGAGACCCGTGGAGGCGACGAGGGACGTGGGACCGGCGACTTGGAAAAAGTGGCTAGTACCTGACTAGCGCGACTTCCGAGGCTCCCTCGAGGCTGTGCTTGGGGAATTGAGAAGCCCCCATCCCGAGCACCATCTGCAAAGAAGATCAGCTCCCCACACTTCACATGTTCTGCGTGGGGCCCTTCTGCACCTGAATTGCTCGACGTGTTGTCTGGTTGCTGGCCCGTTGGCTAGTGACTTCTGCGACGACGAACCTTTGTTTTGAACTTGCTGGTCCGGCTCCTCCAGACTGGCACCCGCTCCTCTGTAAAAGAGAAGCACCCCAGACCTTCCTGGTCTGCTCCAGAAGCAAGTCCTCCATCCTGCGTGTGTTCCGCTTGCCAAGGCTTGTTGGGTCCTGACTCGACTTCGACGACGCCGACATCAAGAGCCTTCGTGGGACAGCTCACCTCCTGGTCGTCCTCGACGCCTCCTGGTACCCGTGACTGCTGCGACAAGCTTCACCTCTTCACCTGCATCTCCACGACATCGCCTGGTTCCTTCCTGGCTCCTGGCTGGTAACCTAGACTCTGTCCCTTCTGCTTGCAGGTTCCTTCCTTCTTGATCCCCTCCTTGGGATCCACCGGACACTCTTCACTGACTACCTGTCAGCAACTTTCCTTCAGGCATCCATAGGAGTCGACGACGAAATCCGACGCAAGTTCACACCTATGCACCTGCAGCTCGTGGGCTAGGTAACTTGAGCATTTCGGTGCTCACAAGGGTATTGACTATCCAAGGGTCTAGTTTCCGAGTCTCGACTTCCTAGCTATACCAGAAGTGTCCTAAAACTTCTAATTTCTAATAACTTGCATTTCTATCGACTTTTACGCATTACGCGTGAGTGTTTCCACTCTGCACCTGAATCCCGTGGGCTCTCCCACTTACTAACCTTTGGTAGTATAGTGTAGCCCCAGCGATTCCCTAGGCCTAGGCCTATCCTGTGTTCGTGACAGTGGTCCTTATACCACTTACTTAGTTTTTTGTTTTGCGTGGCCCCTAGGGCCTAACTGTATTACTTACCTGTGTGACTTAATGTATGCTTAAATAAGACTGTGTTGTACTTACCTCGAATCTCATAAAGAGTGCTGAGGGTTTGACTAGGATAAATACATTCTATTTTTATATATATCTGTTGTGGTGTCCTTTCATTTGGTATTCAAGGGATTACATATGGTACAACAGCTGGCTTCACATGACATTCAGAGTTTAGCCTAAGACTGCTCTTGTCCATGCTACCACTAGAATAGCTGGTCTATAAGGTTGACTTTACAACCAATCACCATAAGGGTTGTTTGGACTGATACAGGGTGTACACTAGAATTAGTGACATCATATATCAGGCCAACTTCTCACACTCTACTTCCTCTCTACGATACTGCTCCTCTTCTAACAGCCTCTGTGCCTCTCTCCTTGAACAAATCTGCGGCGTCAGGGGCGTCGTACGCACCGCCGACTGCTCCGGAGCCGGCGTCGAAGGAGGTTTCCAAAGGAGGCATGAGATCCGTACGAGGCAGAGAGGAAGGCTCACAATACGGCGCCAGGGATTCCATCAACGGCGTCGACTCTCGGTGCAGGAAATTGCCATGACAGCGCCATCGTCATGAAAGGCACGAAGGGTGCCTGGGCATAGTAGTGGGGCACACCCAAGTTGAAAGCCAGTGGACCCATGGGACCAGAAGGTGCTCCGGATGGGAAAGCTGCTCGTGTAAACACTCCGTACATTGCATTTAAAAAATGCGACAGATCCGAACCTGGAGTCGGGAACTGTGGATACGGATAAGAGCCAGTATCCAAACGGGGAGTGTCCGAAGTCGGAACAATCGGATCCATTGCCTAATCCACCGGTTCATTCTCAGGCATAGGAGAAGATGGATCATCCTGAAACGGCTCGGTGTCTGAAGCCGGTGAATCCCTCGGCGCCAGAGACTGTGCCGGAGCACCTCTAGGCGAAGGAGACCTCTCCGGAGTCGCACGAGGGGAAGGCGAGGGCGAAGGAGATAAAAAGTCTTTACAGCAACGTTGAGGAGCAGGCAAAGGCGACCTCAAAGCCTTACCCTTTGTCGAACGGCGCAGAGTTCCAGGTCTTCTTTTTTTCTTATGTTTTCTCGACTTTGATGTATGCGAAGTCGACGACTTCAACTTATCTCTCTTACGCCCTCTTCCTTCTTTCTTTGCCTTGGCCAGAAACAACTTAGCTTCCCATTCTTTAATCGCTTTTGGATTCATTTTCCTGCAACAGGAACAGTCCTCCACGTCGTCATCCGATGACAAGCACCATAAACAATCTTCATGGGGGTCAGTGATGGACATATGACCCCCACATTCCCTACAGGGCTTAAACCCAGACTTCCCCCAAAGACGACATTGCAACAGCAACAGTTAAAGCTGAAGGAACAACAAAGTAACTCTACAAGAGCTGGAGAGTGCTAGAAAACACTTGCGCGTCGACGGCGCGGAAAAATGGTAACTGACATCACGCCATTGAGGCCCTATTATGGCTCTGGTGACATCATGAGGAGTCGCGAGGGGAGCCGACGTCCTCATCGACGTGGAGAGCTAGGAAAATATTCCGCGGAATGCTGGTGCAGGGTATATTCATAAGGTGAGGAATCCACAGGCAGATGTATCCA
This sequence comes from Triturus cristatus, assembly GCF_964204655.1. Taxonomy (NCBI): domain Eukaryota; kingdom Metazoa; phylum Chordata; class Amphibia; order Caudata; family Salamandridae; genus Triturus; species Triturus cristatus. Next base: position 738,833,591 of record NC_140586.1, on the reverse strand, counting down.
TCAGAATCAGATAGCAGCTACTTAGGTCGGGGAAATGAAAGGAAAACCTTAACTTCATCGTCTGATTAAGTGCTTCAATTATGAACCTACAAATCAACAAGTTATTAATTACAGGCATCCAAGCCATTAAAATTCAAAGAAGGAATTATGATGCCAAACACTTTGAATTCAAAGAGGCTAACATTTAGAATATCATGATCATCACATTAAGACAACAAAGTGAAGCCAACAACAATGTTGCACACAACACTTCACATGTACAATCTCATTGCTGTGTTCTGTGGGTAATACATTCCTCGCGAGAGAGAGAGAATAGCGAAGTAGACTGGCTGCTGTGTTACGGCCTGTTCGATACCCTTTAATAAATAGAAATGTAGCATTCCCCAATTTTATTAATCCAGTTTGCTACCTCACTTGCTACTCTGGTGCAGAGGATTCACTGCCAGCATACAACTCAGTACAAGCAAAGGGACAGTCAACATGGCATCTCATTTTAACGTTTGCTGCCAGTATTTCGGGCCTAACATTGCAGACAAACACAGCTGTCTGGCCTTCAATTGGGAGAGTCAGTGAGTTGAGAGCAGGTGGCTACTCATTTGGGTCCAAATTAGGCTGTTTTCTTCCATGGACTGGCTACATTTAACTACGTTTGTGTCTAAAGCTCCACTGACAAGGTGAACACTTTTTGTTGCTTCTCTAAGATCGCATACCGAACATCCCCCACAGCAATAATGACCTGTGGGTAGGTTTGATTCTCTTTTTTCTTGTCCCGGGCGTGTATGGACAAGTTTGTCCTTCAGATTCAGAGCCCTTCTAAAGGCGAATCTCGGCGATGGCATTTTCCTCCCCCCAGTATTCAGCAGTGACCAGTGTTTCCGTATCACCTGAGTTGACAGAGGATCAAAGGGTGTCACTACCGGTATACACAGTGCTTCACGATGTGTATTCAGTAAAAGCTTGTGGGCCCTTTTGATCACATTATTAGGGTACCCTCTGTGTTTCAATTTTACAACTAGGTCATCAGATTGTTCCCTAAAAGATTCAGTCGAGGAGCAATTCCTCCGATATCGCAAAAATTGTCCCACCGGCAAATTATCACGGAGGGCTCAGGGATGAAAGGACCGATAGTGTAACAGAGTTCCAGTCAGTGGGTTTCTGGTGTACAGTTGTCACCAGTCCATTATTTTCAGCTGCGATGTCAACATCCAGATACACAGCAGTATCCCTGCTTCCAAGTGAACCGCAGGCACTCAACATGTTCATTCAGCCAAGAAAGAAATTCCAAGAGCCTATCCTCTGATCCAGTCCAGATACAGAGGACATCGTCTATGAACCTCCTCCAGAGAGAAATATTCTTCCAGAAGGGGTGTACCACGTTCTCCTCAAACTGGCCCACATAAATGCAGGCCGGACTCGGCACGAACGTGGCACCCATTGAAGTTCCTGACACTTGGAGATATATCTGGTCCTTGTATGCAAAAATGTTTCTAGTTCGAGAAAGCTCTATACATTGTAATTTGGGGTACATCGTAAAACCAATTCAGTGCCCCCAAGAGCACGAGTTGCTGCCAGCGTGGCATCATGGGGTATGCTGGTGTATAAAGACTCTGTCTATTGTTACCAACAACTGTGTGGATGGATTGTATTCCACTGCCTTGAAAATATTCAACACATCGGTGGTATCCTGCACAAATGATGCTTGAGTGATCACAGATTCCTTGAGAAAGAAGTCCGCAAATTGGGACAGGGGTCCCAGTACCGATTGAATCCCCGATACGATTGGGCGGCCTGGTGGCGGGTGCTGAGCTTTATGTATCTTCGGAAGAATGTAAAACGCCGGCATTCTGGGTCTCACATTAACAAGAAACTCCGCTTCCTTGTGGGTTATCCATTTCTTTTCTCTAGCATCCGCCACCAAGGTCCCAAAAGTGTCTCCCCCCGGTTTTTGCAATAGTAAGAATGAGCACTGTCTACTGAGTGAGGCTATGACGACATTGCAGCGCAAGCTGAACGCCCATTAGTTTCAGTATACTTATGTGCAGGTGTCCTGATTGGCGAGCTGGCATATTTGCGCACCACAGCACATAAAAGTAGTATTTGCTGTGAAGGCCACTTGTGGCTCAGGACTGAGTAAACAACTTGCTCAGTAGCATGTTCTTGGTGTTCCTCCATTGCAGTTTATGCTGAACACTGGGCTCTACCATCACTAGATTTTCCAACTGACCAGACGCTTGTGATCATTGTCTTGCAATGCACTCTTGCAGTCTTCTCAAGGGGTGTTGAGACTACTGCAATGCAAGACAACATTATTCCCAACAGCATCATTATCATTCCTACTGTCTGAGGATGCGACGTCTGGTAAAGAAGAAAGGGCCTTTGAAATGTCAACATCTGCTCATTGATGGTTTAGATTTGCCTGTGACTGTATTGAGCATCGCTGGTAAGAAAGGCTGCATATATTGGGACAATGGTGAGCTATAGTAGGATTGACAGTAAATCCCAATGTGTATAGGAGCGATAGTGCTTGTTGAATGAGGCATTCCACTCAGCTGCTGTTATTTACCAACATGTCGACACACTATGAAAAGACATGGTTCCACTGCACCAAAGATGCCCTACTACCACTGCAAGACATTTGGAAAACACCAGGGGGGCTGTAGTGACCCTAAACGGTAGGGCTCTGATTTGAGAATGAATTCCACTTATCACAAACTTGCAGTACCTACAGTGAGCTGGATGGATAGGAATGTGGAAGTGGGCATTCTTGAGATCGAGGGTTGCTATGTATTCCACGACGTACAGAAGCAGAATGACGTCTTGGATAGTAGTCATTTTGAAGTACTCCGATGTGATGCGCACTTTTGAAGATTGTAGGTCAAGTATCAGTCGCTATGTCCTGTCTTTCTTTGACATGCGAAAGTTCAGGTAATAGATGCCATGTCCTTGCTGGTCATGAGGAATATGCCGGACCATTCCCTTTTGGAGCAATGTCTACACTTGCAGCAGCTATTGATGTTTCTGGCCAATTCTGTGCTGGCAGTATGGAATATTTAGTGGTGTGTTGTGAAATTGCAATATGGTAATCCCAGAGATCCTCTATGAAGGTAAATCAGTGTGGGTTTTTTTGCATGGCTCTAATGCAAGGCTGTCTTTAGAGACAGGAACGATATAAAATCAACTCTGCTGATGTTTGTTTGATGCACTTGATCTTCGGTAGGATGGGGGTCACCTGAAGAGTCAGTGCTGTATTAAGGGGTGTGTTCGTAGTCAATCTCTGTTCTGAAAAGGGATTGAGAGGACTTCCATAACAGAATCCGAGTACCTTGGCCTTTAGGCTTCAGCTCCGCAGAATGAGGAGTCTCTGGCGTTGAGATGCTTTGGAAACAGAGGAGACCTTTTCTATACAGTCCAGGGATTACGGCATGGCGCTCTCAGTGCCGTTCCTTGTCCTGGAGCAGTCTGTTCAAGATCAAATGCGAATGAAGGATCCTGTGTGTGTGTGAAGTATGAAAAACCCTAGGTGTGATCTTTGTGGAAGGCCTTGAACAAGACCTGTATTTTGGACTCCTATTCCCATTGGTCCCCGGACTACCAAAAGCACTCCCACCCTCACCTACAGTCCAAGAAAGTCCCTTCTACTTCCTTGATGAGGTGTGGTGCAGCGGCCAGGGCGCCGGACTCCAGACCACAGGGTTCACGGTTCGATCCCCGGCGTAGGCAGCAGGTTAGCCCAGCACCAAGTGACTCCGGGCAATAGCTCGCTTAATCTTCCCCACGGCCCCCAGCGCCTTGATACCATGGGTAATTGTGCGCTTTACAAGTACTGGATTACATGTCTTATCTGGATGGTGCCTCAGGAAAGACTCTGCACTGAGGCCTAAAATGCGCCTATGGTGCCTTTTGGTCTTCTTGAATCAAAGCTTCACAAGCTGAACAGGCAGACTAGTCATGGTCACGTGGGTGGCAGAGGTCACAGACTAAGTCGGTTCAGCAAGAGAAATTTACTATTGCAGTTGTGCCAAAATGTAAATGATGCTCTCCATACCGTCCACATACAAGGCATTCCCATTTGGCCTGGTCCAAGGCTTCTTGATCCTATTCCGCTTTAAGGTGGTCGGCAGTTGTATGAGGGTCAATGGAGTGTAACAGCTGAGGTCCGCACGAAAACTTGCAGGTTATCATACATCTTCCACTATCCCTATGTCATAGGGATAGTCTTGAAACCAGAACTTCCCCTTCAAACAAAAAGAACTTGCAACATCCACACCGAACACTAGATAGCAGGAACGTGCACAGCATGTAATCTACCTCAGCACATGCTGCAAACTTAAGTCTTACTGTGCAAAGTTCCAGAATCTAGCCATGTGACTCAGTTGAACGAAAGGAAGTGGAAAGACCAGAACCGTTAAATACCAAAATCTCTTGCCTTCTGAAAATGCAGGGGAAAAAAACGGATTTATGAATGCGTTATCAGGGGGAAAGAAAACAGAAAAATGTTGCCATCTTCTTTTCATCCTGGTTGAAGTGATATAACTACTCGACACACCATGCAGTTACCATTAGAGAATCACTACACTATCCTTGTATTGTGTAAGGCTCCATCTCAGAAGGGGAAAATAAAAGAAATAAATAAATCCATTCTTGTTGCGATCATCAGTACTGCTAACATAGTCAATTTTACAGTGCACAATATATTTCGTCAAATTTAAGAAACTTTAATCCTTAAAAAAAAAAAATACCATCACGTTTGTTAAATAAGATTTTAAGCTTTTAGCAAAATTGTTTCACACCAACAGAAACCGTTTACTTAGTGTGGTTAAATTGCCATCAAGATGTACACCAGGAGCAGAGACAAAGCACAGTGCACCACATATCGGCGAGTGTGAAAATCAAACTTGAAGAGAAGAATTTAAACTCACAGCTGCTTTCTGTTTTAACAAAAATCTGTGCCAAATGATGAGTAGCAATGACCCCTGCTTAACGTAAGCTTTTGGCACTGGTGACTGATGACATTTAAATGCACTTTGGCACAGCTAATAGGTTTAGCTTTTGGATAGAGTAAATTCACAGAGGGGCCTGGCAGACTATGCACGCACAAACACAGACCTCCAAGCACAAAGAGCTAAAGATGCAAGCAGACAAATGGACATCAAGGCATACCAACACATATGTGCACCAGAGCAAGCAGACACACATGCACTTACAGACAACAGTACATAGACATTACAAAGGCACACGTACCGTCACAGACATACAGAAAGAGGAATGCACAACTGTGTAGGTATATGGGTACGTGTGCAACTGTGAAGGCACACATGATTTAATGTATATGCATGGGTGCATGAATAGATTAGCAAATATACATTTGTTGTTTATGACAGATTGTTTTTTGGCTTAACAAGGATTGGATTTGTTTTACTACGCTGCGATTTTTTTCAATAGCTTGCGTTGTAAGGGCAAAGAACAAAGATTCTGTGGTTTACGTTTTACTACTATATATGCTTAAGAAGCAGGTTCTAAACTTCAGTCTCCTGTCCGAACATTCGGCAGTGAAAATATCAAACAAAGAATTTGAATGAGACAAGAGAATACGTAAGTATTCACAACACGCCTTTACGGAAAGCAGCTCTGAAACACATTAAGGCGATTACAAAATGTCTGACCCTACCCTGGTATCTGAAGAAAGAACCCTTGTTTTTAATCATAGTTCAATGGCATCTAGAGTATGCACATAGTGCCTTATTAGCCAAGCACCGACCACAAAACGTATAATAATTATATATACCAACCCTCAGCCTCCTCTAGTGACACATGCAGAAAATTAGCACAGGAAGGGAGACCAAAAAAGCTCATTCGATAATTCTTGCTCCCATTTAGACACTAGAGTAGTGCACAGTGACAGAAAATAAACCTGAATGGCACATAAAAGAGCAAGATCCACTCACTATTTTCTTAACTGTCATAACTCTGCCTGGACTATAGCTTTCGTTTAATTCTTAAAACACCAAGACTGACGAGCTCTGCTCAAACTTCATGTTTTTGCTCTCATTACTTACACTTGAGATTTTCAGCTGGTCATAAACCTTCTCACTAAAAGATACTTTTTCCTGTGCTATTTCTGAGGCTATCTCTTTAACCTTAAAAACATGCTCTCTCTGACGTATTACTTCTATAAAACACACACACAAACACACTCTTCACTTCACCGATTCGCATTTCTTCTAGATACTCAAAAGCCTTGTTCAAGAATAATGTGTTAAGAGCTGCAAGATACCCCAGTGTAGGACATTATCCAGCGAGTGAAGAAAATGCAGTGGAACAAAACTCTAAACGCTGGGCGCAACCTCAACCAGTGCCGACTATAGCTTATGATGGGCTACAACAGAGGAGTGTGAAACAAATAATTAGAAGGAATAGTCGATAATAAAAATTAATAAGCATTCTACTTTGAATACAGAGTATAAATAGTTACTCAGGTATTTTTGGTTTTAAGGGAAAATAACTAAGTTCAATGTGTGGTTATCATAAGCTTTTTTTGTCAACATATTTAAAAAACAAAGTGCAAAGAGAATGTTTTTACAGCTATTTAAATCCAATTAAAAGAAAAATGTCAAAAGACCTCTTAACACTTAATACTTAACAGTGGGCTATGGGTTAGGAAATTGTTTTTAATGGGTTGGCTCTATAGTCAATCTAGTTACTAGTTTCTTACTGGTTTTTGTCGCTCTTCTTGTGCTTGTTCTTCTCCTGGACCATAGTTTCTCTACCACCCTTTTGATTGGATGACTTGTATCCTTCCACTGCTCACATTCAGAGATTTTTTTTTTTTAAGCATTACACAGGACTGAGCACTTGTTTTTTCTTGAGTTCTCTCCCTTGCCTTGTGTCTTGTTCATGTTTCCGGTCAAATAAAAACTTTGGTAATAAACGCAGCATTTAATAAAAGCACACCCAGTACATTAACAGCACACTAAATATTATATAGTCTCTTAAAATCTACAAACTAGCATTGTCCTGGGCAGTGTCCCAGAGCCCCTTTCCCTTTGAAAAAGGCTGGTTATTCCCAATTTGATAATTAAGGTGACTTTCAGACATGGTCCATGCTAGTCACCATGCAACAAAGTTTAATTCCGGCCTTAAGAATCAATATGGGCAGGCCTGACTGACTAAAGCAATCTTCTCAGACTGGAACAGCCAGCGAGTTCAGAGAATACCGAGGCATGTCTTCTCAGGCTCCGCTCTCATAATGCGGGAGGGTTGTGGCATCTAGCAGACCTCTCTGGATGATGCATCGGGACCACTGCAATCTCCGGATAGCCCACAGCAGTGTCTGGGGTCTTCTTCATGGTCTCCTCTGTTTTCAGAAAGGGTTACCATGGGCAGTGGTTATTAGGTTAGGTCTCTCTTGGTTGATCCTTTTTTAGGATTCCTATTAGCATGATGTGGTAGGGTGACGGCCCTAAACTTTATACTGGGCCCCACCTCGCACACCAACTTACTTCACCACCAGGGAGACGACCATATTCAAACGGTGGTCCTCAACTGGCATACGGGGTAGCTAATTTACTCCAGCAATGGCAAGGACTCTAAAATTTACAGTGGACCCCATCTGGCATACAGGGGCCACCAACCTACTCCATCAAGGATGACAGCCCTAAACTTGACAATGGCCTGGTATACATGGGTCACCAACTTACTTCACCGGTAAACATCCTTACAATGACTGCATTACATTGCATGCCGTTACCCCGCATTTTTTACTCCGCAAAATCTTTTACAACGCAAGGCTTTACACCGCAAACCATTACAACGCATTCCCCATTACAATGCCCCAGTGGAGTTAGAATAGTAAATTGCGTTGTAATGGACAATGCATTGTAATGAATTGTGTTGTAACGCCCTGCATTTTGTAAAAGATTTTTGAGAGTAAAAAATGCGGGGTAATGGCAGGCTTTGGATAAGCGTGTGGGGGTAAAGTGTCATATTCAATTCTCCGTCAGTACAGCAATCCTAATCTTCACGATGCTGGCATGCGGGGGTAGTCAATTTACACCAGGAAGGGCAAAGCACCTAAGCATCACAACGGCCCCCATCTGGCATACAGGGGTTGTTGACCTGCTCCATTAAAGGCAACAGACCTAAACTTTACTGTGGCCCCCATCTTGCATATAGGGGTTGACAACTTTCCACAAGAGGGTCGGATAGCCTGCACTCTTGCAACTGTCCTGATCAGACCGGATGTCTGACACTTTGTTCACTAATATCCACTCAACAGGATACATGCTGGGCCTTGCACCCTCTAGGCACTCTCTTTCTTACAGGGTCGGTTGGTCTTGGCAGGCAGGCAGAAGGCAGGTGCTCCAGGCTCATGGCAAGTGGTCTCAACTTTCTGGGTGATGGCTTCTCACCTATCAGGGAGACTAGCAGATCTAGGTCCACAGTCCTTGTTGCAGCAGCTTGAAGTCTTGGTGGTGATCTTTTGCCTATGGGATTAATGGTCCCACTTTTATAGTCCATATCCAGACACAAATGTGATTTAGTTTCTAGTCCTTTGAAATTCGTGTTGTGGGTATCTACTTCTCTGAAATGCCCTTGTCTAGGTCTGGTGCTTTGCCAAAGGGACAGTCTTTCACAGCATGAATGTCTGCACTCCCTTTGATCCACAACACAAGCCAAGGGAGTAAGTGGGGATCATAACTGACTGTCAGCCTCCAATACCTGAACCAGCCTGAACAAAGATTCAAAGGTCAAAGCCTTCCCCTCTTTTATGATTACCTGCTTCTACAGTGCAAACCTTATCAGATGCACTATCTTGACTGGTAATGAGCCCAGGCCTTCTGACCAGTAACCTCTTTGAATCAAATACATTTCATGTGCACAAAGCATGCTTTGCTTCCCTTTCTCCAGCTTGGGTTTTCCCACTCTAGCTATTAGGAATGCCTGCAATCCATATTGATCTGTGGTTGCAGTGTTCACCTAGCCATTCCAGGCCCTGGGCTTCCAAAATGAACCCATAGGCCTCCATATTATGGACCAAACACACAAACAACACAGCAGGTACAAGCAAACATCACGCGCTGCTCAGCACTACACAGTCACCTAGTAGGCAAAGGGTGAGTTAAGTAAAAAGCAGTGGAAGTGCCACTGGTAAAAAGGCCTGCTCACACTACTGAATTATTTTTGTTTTTTAAATACAGGAATGCTGTTACCAACGCACGTGTTGCAGCAACAAATGATGGATAGAATGCTGAATGAATCAAACATTCACCCGAAGTCAAGTTATCTGGGTTATATCGATTGTTCTTTTGCTCACCCGGTTTGGTCCAGCCATATACAAATCTGTCTTGACCCTGCCCCTCATGGGAACATGGGAACAGTCCATCCTGAACTGTCAAGCCGGGTCCTCCCTTGACCAGAAACAAGCATTCTGGGACTGGTTTCAGAATAACACTCCTCATCAGCCAGGCTAGCTTGAATCCAATGGCACAGCGAGCAAGGGACCCACGTATAGACATACCCATCCCACTTAGAACAGCAATAAATGGACGGAATGCTGAATAAATCAAACATTCACCCCCCCCCCCCCCCCCCCCCCCTGGTCAAGAGATCTGGGTTAAATTTGTTTGCCTTGCACTTTTCAGCCTATGTCAGACTTGGATTGCTATCCAAGTGAAAAGGAGAGGAAGAACATTACCATATAACTGGGCCCAGACAAAGCCAGTTTCAGCAGGTCAGACTATAGCCTAAAAAGTGTACTGAACCCTGTGTTAAGTACTATTGGAGACAGCAGAAGTCTGCAACTGATGGGTCAACGGATAGTCTAGAAGCTAACACATCGAAGAGTGCCAGCCCTAAAATGGCTAATTGCCATGGAGCATTGGCACACCTGAAAGGAAAATGCGCAGTGTCTTGACATCCGAGTAGACTGTTGGTCCATGCCAGCTGTTACTGAAAATAAACTGAACCTTTCAACATATCAAATGTTCAACTTTTAACCAAGGGAACCTGCAGACCTGTGTACAGGAAAGTGAGGATCAGAGGCAGATTTCTAGGCTGTCGAACTCCAAAGGCTTTTTTGGTTCAGCATCTGAAGGAGAAAACAGAGGTGGACTGCCCAGCATAGAGAAAACCTGCCATATTCAGTCCACTGCACTAGCTCAGCGGTTTACAGATTTGCTGTACAGTAGAAGGAAGGACCTGACCTGCCAAGATTAGATGGCCTCAACCCAGTACCTACTCTACTACGATCACCTTTGCAAGAGCTTGTGCGTTTCACACCCCATCAGTTAATGCTAAGTGCCAACTGTCGCATCTTTTTTGTGCATCATTTTCTTTACAGTCTCAATGCAAGTGCTAGGGCCAAGCCACTGTTTTCACTTCACCATCGTGCACCCTTTTCTTTTGTGATCGTTGTAGGAGGGCAGTGGTGCACTTCACCATATGCCATGCAATACTACATCTTGAGTGGAAGAGTGTACGAGGGCCTGTGTGCCTCTGTCACCACTGCTCATGCCCTTGTTTTCATAAACTATGGCTGCTGATCCTTTCCACAAATGATGGTTCATTAACTGTGATACTGCAACCCAACCGTGCAAGTGCTGAACTATGGCGTCTCAACACATGAGTAGAGAGGAGCCATATGAAATGCACCACCCATGAACTAGATCAGATATCTAAATATGCTGGTTAAAATACTTTAGTCACATGCTCTACTTGGCCATTGTCACAATTATTCCTGGGGCTGTGTCTTTAGCTAGGAGTGTGCATCGTTCAGGGAGCAGAGACTCATTTGCTGCATAACAAAAGGTGCATTTGAAATAATGTTTGTGCCATAAAAACTTCTTGATATCCCTGAGTAAAGTATCTTAATATAAATCTTATCCTTAACCTGTTGAGTGTGGGCGTAGAAAGTTTTTTTTGGGACAAGTGTGTGACTGCTGTGGGGTAGCAAATTTGGGGTTCCCCACAGATTTAATAACTTTCCCTTACAAATATGTGGGTGAAAAAAGTGGGTTTTAGCCAAAGGGCTTCTGGGTAAAGAACTCTATGAGACCCATGCAAGTCACATCATCATCGAGACATCCTTTTGGTCTCGTTTTCAGAAATGTCTGGGTTTGGTAAGGTTCCTAAGGTGGAGGTAGAGCTTGGTAGGTTCCCTAAGGTGGCAGCAGAGCAGGGGCTCTAACCTATGCACATTGCATACAAAAAAAATACCTGTTGATCTTGCTGGGCGCAGAGTTTTAACTGACGTGTGTTGCAGACGTTAGTCCAACCCACACAATTAGGGTAGCATTTCTATATTTTTTTTTCATCGAATTGATTTCTACACATTTTTGGCTTCCAAATACAAGTCAGTGTGTGAAATAAGATATTCTTGCAATATAGCCAGTGAATTACATAACCACTGTTGCTGAACTCATCGCCCATTTCCAAAATACATAGGTTTCCTTCATACCCAGTTTCCATTCATTAGCCTTTACCTATGAATTGCTGTATGGTCAGTACACAATTAAAAATAACGGTAAGCTCCAGCTTAGTTGTAGGCTCTGGGTATTGCATGTTTTTGAACAAACTATAAACCCTATATATCCCTGTGACCAGAAGGGTCTATCAGACATGACCCTATATTGCTCTTGTAAATCGCCATTGTGACAAAAAATTACAGATGAAAACAGCGTTTCATATGGCTACTTTTTGCTACTTATTTCTCATTATTTTCTGTTTTAAGGGTTAGTTTTTGGGGGGAAACCTGGAGCGATCTACGCAAATGACCCCTTGATGAATTTAGAATTGTATCCACTTTTCAGAATTGTATAGCTTTCTGGGATCACCCAACTGCAATTAGGTTAAATCCACATAAATTATAAAAAAATGGGCTACCTCTTAGAATTGTAGTAAAACAATTGTTTTTGATACAATTCTGCAGGTTCTTGAAAGCTTGGATGATGGTTATTGTAGCACCACAATTTTTGTACTCGTATAATTTTTAGAAAAAAAAAGTTTGTTTCCCAAAAAACCTAACATTTATATTTTGGCTATTTTCGCAGTTCCCTCCAGCGTTATCTAAAAACCCTAGATACCTTTAGAATAACCATGATGTGGAAAAAAAAGGTATGAAGGCGTAAGCTCCTTGTCGGATGAAACCCAATACAGGAAAGCATTAAAAACTTGGGTATACTCTATGTCCAATTCAGCTTGTATAGCAATGGTCTGAGATGTAGTGTGCCGCATGTAATCTGTGTCTACTCCCCCCCCTTCTCGTACATCTGAGTTGGGTGAGCGCCAAGATACTCCCTGGAGTGGTAGCAGCGCTATAGAAGTAGCTTTTACATTACCTTTTACATTAAGCGCGTACTATCCCACATAGCAACAAAAAGGGCTTAGTACTGGGGATAGAAAAGCCTCAGCAGCTAAGGAGTTAAAAGAATAACAATATTTAGGCTTATTTTCATTATGAATTATATATGTACTACCTGAACAATATGTTCTACCTCACATCAGGATCAAAGAGTAATCCATAACTGTTCTACTTCGTTATCCCCTGAAAAATCGAAGCCAAATGGGAGGTACTTGGAAATCCAGTGATCTCAAAGTATAGTTGTGTTTCAAAACACAATGTCATAATTACCGCCTAACCATATTTGTTTTAGACGGGCTTCTGAAATTAACTCGGATTTTATGCAGTTACAAAGGTGTTCTACAGAGATATATTCCACATGCTAAATGATTTATATAATGCTTGTGCTGCAAAACTCTTCTTAGAACAATGATCTAATCTGAGGTGACAATCACTGGCCTTATATCATTTAACCAGTTCTTCATCCATTCTAAGACATCTTTGTCGAAATGCATTATTGTCCCATGCAGTATATTATCAAATGATTAAGTCCACACGGACAAGTCCACTCCATCTACTTTGGCAAACATATTGACATATCAGTAAGTTTCCACAAGAAAGCACTTTGACTTTTTATAATAAAGCAAAATGACTAGTTTTTATAAAAGTTGCATCATTCTATGAACTGTATTATCATTCTCTATCAGTATCAGTATTTAATTGGTATTATATCAAGCTTAAGATGTATAAATTATCACACAGGAGATGATGCCTCCTTAGGATTCTACCATGCAACATGGACCTCATTCACTTACTGCAGGAGCAATGAATATAAACGAGGACAACAGTACAAAACCAATGCAGCAAAATATCAGTCCCCTACCTTACCACATGCATTACCTCATCAACATTACATATCTTCACCCAGACCCTACAGAGCACCAGAGATTGTCTCCAACCCCCTCCTCTCTAATGGTCCCATCAGTACTTGATAGACTTCTAGCCAGAGAAATCCATCCCTAGGGCAAGTTCTTTTAACTCCCCACAGGACTGTTCGAAGCACTGAGGTAAAAAGTAAAAGCTCAGCAGGATTCTAAGCACTAGTTAATCAGTCTGCTTCTTTGCACAAACAGGTTGGTGGTTACTGTTAGCCACGTCTTCACCCGACAATCTTACCTTAACTGCCACAGAAACTCATCCCAGCCTTAAGCGGCAAGTACAGCTTCTTGCTGTGGCTGCTCCCATATTGTGGTCAAATCAATCAAATGCAGTATACCTCATTGCCATAGTATTATCAACAACAACAGTTCTCATTGGAATTATATATGTATACTTTGTAAAACGAAGGCACAATCGCACAAATAAAACTGTAGTAGAATGTAGTTCGAGAAAGCCGTACAAGGATGATCAATACAATCAATGCCAAACCGAAAAATCTTTTTGATATTATTCATTATCTATTGTCATACATACATATACCGAACCGCTGCTGATAATACTATTTAAGGCCCTGGTTCTTATTGAGTAGGGTTTCCTTTGTGTTTGGATAGAGAGTATACCTCATTGTCAGCATAATAAAAAGGTCCTCGGGCTGAGGTAAGAAATGCCTTGCTCTTTTCTTCTTAGAAAACAAGTACAAATAAAATGATACATACATACAACCCAATTAGATTCTGTCATCTCTTCAGTACAAGCAAGTGTCCAACATCCTGCAGCAGGTGACCACAAAGAGCACTCGCACCACACTCCATAGCATCAGAGATCATTTAGTCAGACAGGGCATGGAAAAATCCAACATGAAACAGCAATTGTTGTTAATCATTTATTATCATTTAAGCTGGTGTTTCCCAATATATTAAAAGCTGGTTACTGAAATCTAGTTTTAAAAAAGGAATTATAGGCTGCTTCTGTTGGTCACTTTTTTCCACGTCTTACAGTCCTATGAAACTCCGACAACTGAATTGTTGTGTGGCCGCCCTTGTCCAATTGACATAAGAAGTAACAAAATCAACTACTGACACTATCAATGTTTACATAAGGTTGGCATCAGAGGGCAACCCTCCATCCATGATTTATAATGCCCTGGACACACTACACTCCGGATAATGGTAGAGCCCATATTTTGGTAGGTTAAATTCAGAGGCCTTTTATGCCAGTAATAAGGAGCTTTCCAAAATAACACATCAATCATCATTGGCGGAACTAAGAAGACAGCCCAGATCCCTTTGTTGTCTTCAGCCTGCAACTAGCTCCCAGAGAAAAAATAAACCACTTTCAAACTTCTCACTGTCACAAAAGAGTTCAGATCAAAAATAGAAAATCACACTCAAGTTAAAAAATCAGCATACAATCCAACAGTGGGAACATCTTCAAACGCCAAGTTTCCCCAAATGTTCTGGGGAATGGGGTATTGTTGGGCATCTGGAGGATACTACCCATTCTCATAAAAATAAGTGAAATGTGACCAGTTCCACTACACTTTGGAACCTAAAACAGACTAGAAGCTGGCCATTTAAGTACCACAATGTGGCCACAGGTTTAATGGTTTGTAAATAAACATAACAGCTACTCCTTTACATTTGCATCTTCTTAGCAGCCCCTAAAAGACTCTTCTCTTAAAATTTACCTATTTGTTAGATATCTTCCAATCACACATTCTCCAAATTTAATACAACACTATACCACTGCATAGCCAACGTTTATATTTCTAGGGCAGAGCGGTAAGACAATTAATATTTTCATGCCGCCAAGACAAATATGTGGAGCTATCAGAAAACAAGGAGGTTTTTCAGTGACTGGCCTGAAGCTCGCAACATGCTGAATGGTAGAACAGTAAGCACTGCCTAGTATTGTCACATGAGGCTATTAGTGCTGGTTGTTATTTCCACCTAAACATGGAAAACCTTGCACGCATGAAATAAAGGCTGTGGTGATAAGCTCCTTCTACCTGGAATTTTCAGCTGTAAGGACCCGTCCTTCACAACCAAGCCCAAGGGCACTGGAAGATGCCGAATAGGGATCCCAGCAAATATGTCTCTACCCTATGACTGGGGATCCTGAGTGGGTGGAGACCCAACAGACAGAACGAGAACAACTTGATTAAAATAACCACTTCAAACTTGGACGGATAAAACTGGCATAGAGAGATCTAAAGGGGGTGCGGACTACAATGGTTCCAGTTTAACAAAGTCAAAACCTGTAGTTTGAAATTATCAGCATGATTTCACCATATACTACCAGGAAAGAGTGCATTGATCTCATCTCCTGATCTACCAGTAGGAACACCCTGTCCCATGATTTGCCAAACAACAAACATTACAAAAATGAGAAACTTACACACAGAAAACCAGTAATAAATGTGAACTAGACAAACTATCATCAGATACCCACGTAAACATTGAAAACAAAAGGGTTAGGCATCTGCATCCACTTCTAGGGAAATGTGACAAATGTACAGATTAAAAAAGGGAAATGGTTAAGGAACGTGCAAGGACGGGCACTTGTGAATCTTAATGGAAATTAACCTGAAGAACCTTCTTTAGTGCAGTTGCATATTTAACATTTAATTAGTATGCATATGAGAAAAAGAAAGTCACTGGTTAAATTAACTACCAACTGTGGGTGGATGGGCTTACCATTTGAACCTCTTCTGAGCATTTTTGCCTGATTTCACTCAACTGCTCCTCTAACTTGGCTTTCTGCTCGTCAAGGCCATTGAGAATTTCCTGCACTTCTTGTTTCTGTGCCTGTAGTTTTTGTAGATTACTGCTCTCTCTCTCAACTTCATCCTGCAAATCCTAAAGGCAAAATGAAAACAACATTTCAAAATTTAGCAAGGCCACATCAAGATCATACCCAGTTTCATATTCCAGAAAACAAACGTAGCATACATACATATTATTCCAGTATTGTACGTTAGAAGAATGAGAAAAAGGCCCAGAGACAAACCACATTCTGAGAAAAGCATACAATGGAAAATTACCAAGACACAGTTCTTAACACTTTAAAATTAATTGTGAATCCGGTCTACTGAAAATACCATTTGAAGATTATAACTTTTAAAAGGCCACTGACCATGTAGAATGAAAGGGCATCTAGAGAGACTGATTTAAAAGAGGAGGTGTTTGAGAGTTAGTAGAAGTGCTCCTAGGTGTAGCAGCTCTTAAGGTGAGGGCCCTAAGAGGAAAGAACTTAATTTTAGGTAGGCACATGTGGTCTATGGGGTAGAGAAATGTTGGATGTTTGAGCAATGGGATTGCTACTTCAGTGTATAGGGCGATGGTGTGCACTAGTAACTAAGGGTGGCAGAGAGGCTGTGGGTAAATGTGAATACTCAATTAAAAAACATACAGGGACTTCTTGCACACAGTGAGCGATCCACTTTTAAATTTGTAAAGGGAGTGGAGAAGCTTAAACTTGGGTAGCAACATTTTCAAGGGTTTAAGAAGAAATAGTAGGGAGAGCCCAGATGCAAGTTGTTGCAGTAGTCTAGCTGAACAAGTTACTTACCTTCGGTAACTTTATATCTGTAAGAAAAATAGGTTAGTTATAGATTCCTTACCTTAGAATTACCCCCAGGTGTCGGACTGGATCCAGAAAGTTTTTGTCAGCAGTACCCTTGCGCGTCAGAAGGTGGCATTGGTCGACTCCGCGTCTGTCGTCGGTGTCGTGGTCGCCGGGATGTCAGTTCTGTACGCGACTTTCCACACCAGAAGCGCAGAGCCATGCAAAACACTGACCACTGGTGCACAAAACTAGAGCCCTGAAAGGAAATCTATAACTAACCTATGTTTTTTACAGATATATCGTTACCGAAGGTAAGTAACTTGTTCATCTGAAAGAAACAGTTCGTTATAGATTCTTTACCTTAGACTAGATACCCCAGCAATACCAACCCCAGGGGTGGGTCTGTGAACTAAGGTCACACCAGAAAGTCCTGGAGAACTGAACGACCAAAGAAGCTGTCTCTCCGGACTGGACTGTCCAGGCAGTAGTGCTTGGTAAACGTGTGCAGTGATGCCCACGTAGCAGCCTGACAGATGTCATTTAGGGGGACTCCCCGTCCCAAAGCATTAGTAGCTGCCGTCGCCCTGGTGGAATGGGTGCACAGCCCCACTGGAGGCTCCTTCTTTGCCAAAGAATAGCAGGCCTTGATGCACAGAACGACCCACCTGGAGATGGTACGTTTGTGCTCGGACCGACTTTTCTTAGTGCCTGCATAACCAACAAAGAGCTGGTCGTCCACCCGGAATCATTTGGTGTGATCCAAATAAAAGGAGAGTGCACGTTTTGGATCCAGACGGTGGAGCCTCTCTTACTCTTTTGAAGGATGCGGAGGCAGAAAGAAGGTGGGCAAAGTGATGGGTTGGCCAATATGAAAAGAAGTGACCACCTTTGGAAGAAAGGAAGGTAGAGTTCTGAGGACGACCTTGTCCGGATGAACAGCCAGAAAAGGAGGTTTAGAAGTCGGGGCTTGTAGCTCACTCACCCTGAGCGCAGAGGTGATGGCCTCCAGAAATGCAGTGTTCAGAGTGAGGAGTCTGAGAGGACAGTTATGTAGCGGCTCTAAGAGAGCGCACATCAGATAAGTAAGAACTAAGTTCAAGTCTCACTGAGGCATTACGAAGGGAACAGGAGGAAAAAGAGGAGTAATGCCTTTGAGAAATCTATTTACAACAGGGGACTTGAAAAGAGAAGGCTTATCAGAAAGCCTGAGGAAGGCTGAAATTGCCGAGAGGTAGCCCTTAAGAGTGTCCAGAGCAGAGATCTGCTGGGCCAAAGACAGGAGGAACAAGAGAACCTCAGAAAGAGGCAGAAAGGGGATCCACAGCCTTTGCTGTGCACAATGCCACAAATGTATTCCATTTGCAGACGTATACCGTCTTAGTGGAGGGACGCCTGGCTGCCAAGATTACATCACAGACTTCGGGAGGCAAGTCAAATGACAACTGCCACTGCTCAATCTCCACGCAAGGAGGTGGAGGCTGGACAGGTTCGGGTGAAGGACTGTCCCTTGCTGCTGCGACAGAAGATCCTCCCGAAGAGGCAGTCAGATCGGGGTATCAATGGCCATGTTGAGCAGCTCGGGATACAAGACTCTTCGTTCCCAATCTGGAGACACAAGAATGACTTGGGCCTGGTCGAACTTGATCTTCTTCAGCACTCTGGGCAGAAGTGGTATATAAGACCGCAACTCCACTTGTGACGAAAAGCATCTCCTAGCGAGTTCCGCTTTGGAAATTCCAACGCGTAGAATTGCAGATACTGCACATTCTCTTCGGTGGCGAATAGATCTAACCAAGGCTCTCCCCACTGTTTTAAGAGACCTTGCACCACCTCAGAGTGAAGACGCCATTCGTGATCCAACCTGCACCTGCGGCTGAGTTCGTCCGCCCTGGCGTTCAGTGAACCAGCCAGGTGTTGAACCACCAGGGATATGCCCTGATGTTCCAGCCATGTCCGGAGACGGAGGGCCTCTTGACATAGGGTCCACGACCCCACCCGCCTTGTTTGTTGCAGTACCACATGGCAGTGGTGTTGTCCGTGAACACCTGCACTACTCTTCCCCGGAGGAAAGGAATGCTTTTAGTGCAAGACGGATCGCCCGGGGCTCTAGAAGGTTGATGTGGAGCTCAGACTCCGCTGGAGACCAGAGACCTCTGATCTCCACCTCTCTCATGTGGCCGCCCCATCCCAGAAGGGATGAGTCTGTCACCACTGTGTGATCCGGTTGGGTAAGGGCGAGGGATCTGGCGTTTACCCAATCTTGGTTTGTGAGCGACCACTGCAATTGTCGTGCAGTGCCCTCCGAGATCTGGACGCAATCAGACAGATCAACTGATGCTGCGCCCACTGGAACTTCAGGTCCCAATGCAGGGCCTGCATATGCCACCTGGCATGATCGACCAGCAGGATGCAGGAGGCCATGAAGCCCAGCAGCCTCAGGGTCATCCTGACTAAAACCCGGGATTGAGGCTGAAAGATTGGAATTATAGCCCGAATATCCCAGACTCGCTGTTAGGGAGGATAAACCTGAAACTGCGTTATGTCCAGAACTGCTCTTATGAAGAGGAGCTTCTGAGAAGGGGTCAGGTGTGACTTCGGCACATTGATAGAGAACTCTAGCGAATGCAGAAGGTCGGCCGTAGTGTGGAGGTGGGAGACTACTGCCTGGGCGAGCCCGCCTTCAACAACCAGTCGTCGAGATGGGGGAAGACTGGAACCCTTGGTCTGCGCTGATGAGCTGCGACCATCGCCATCACTTTCGTGTACACCCGAGGGACGCTGGTAAGGCCAAAGGGAAGCACGGTAAACTGAAAAAGCTCATGGCCTACCGTGAACAGGTAACGTCGGTGGGCCGGCAGGACGGGGATGTGAAAATATGTGTCCTGCAAGTCCAACGCTACCATCCAGTCTCCAGGGTCGAGGGCAGACAAGACCCGAGTCAACATTTTTAACTTCTCCTTCCGGAGGAAGCGGTTAACATTCCTGAGACCCAAGACAGGATGCAGGCCCTTGTCCTTCTTGGGCACCAGGAACTAGTGGGAATAGTAACCACGACCTACTTCTGCGGCAGGAACGCGCTCGATAGCTCCGTTGGCCAAGAGAGATGTAACTTCCTGTTGGAGAAGGGCCAGATGATCGCCCAACATGCGATGGGACTGGAGTGGCATGGCTGGAGGGATAGTCTCGAAGGGGAGGGAGTAGCCCCTTCGGACTATCTGCAAAACCCACTTGTACGATGTGATGGTGTGCCAGTGGAGGAGGTGATGGCGGATCCTGCCGCCCACTGGCGTTTGATGGTCCTGAAAGGTCAGACTAGGAAGGTTTGGAGGCTGCTGCAGAGGTGGTGCACTGACCCGCTCGCTGGCCCCCAGGACCACGTTGTTGGTTCCCAAGTCCCTGGCTGCTCTGAGGTTGAAAAGCTTGGGCTGGCCTGTTGCTCTGAAAGGAACGTGTGGGGTACCACTTCCGTGGCCACGAATGGGGCTAAAGGCAAACCGTGCAGGGTGTGTAGTGGAGAGGACCAAGGACTTGGCCGTAGCCAGAGAGTCCTTGAAGCGCTCTGTTTGCCTTGCCGCCGAAAGAGCGACAGCCATCAAAGGGCATGTCCATCAAAGTGTTCTGGACAACCCCGGAAAAGCCAGTTGCTCTCAACCAGGCATGACGGCAAAGCGCCACAGAAGTTAAAATGGTCCTACCCACTGAGTCATCAGTGTCTAGACCACAGCGGATGGCGAACTTTGCTGCATCTCTCCCCTCCGCAACAGCACGGGAGATCATGGCCCGGGTCTCCTCCGGACAATGAGGCAAAACTTGCGCCACCGTATCCCACGCTGAGTGGGAATAACGACCCAAGAGGCATGCGGTGTTCACCGACCGCATCCCTAAGCTGGAGGAAGAAAACAACTTCTTCCCAAGCAGATCCAGCTTCTTGGATTCCATGTCCCGGTGGTGCAGCAGGGAATGCGCTTTGGGACATTGAGGCTTGGACTACCAAGCTCTCGGGGGAGTGGTGTTGGGAGAGGAAAGAGGGGTCACCAGGGCCGGGCGGTGGCATTGGGCAACCATCCTATCCACAGGAGCCTCTGTGTTGGGCCTGAACCAGGTGCCTAAAAGGATGTCCGTGAGGGCTTCATTAAACGGAAGCAGGGGCTCCGAAGAGCTCGCTGCCGGTTGTAGCACCTCTGTCAGGAGGCTAGTCCTGACAGCCACAGTAGGTAGCTCGAGGTGTAGGGCCTCGGCCGCCCCACGCAACACTACTGCGTAAAACGCTCCCTCCTCCGTAGCCAAGGTAGGAGGAGACAACATGCCACGGTCTGGTGAGGTGCCCGGACCACTGGCATCCCAGGTCCTCCCTCCAGTCCTGATCGTACTTCAGGTGGGCAGTGAGAGGGTCCCCAGACCCCTCTCAGTCTTCCACACCCTCCTCTGGCTGCCAAACTGGCTGAAAATGGCCAGGGTGGAATACAGGCACAAAAGTACCCATCAGCGCCAGATCTGGCATCAGTTGACGCTAGTCTGGCTCCGTATCCACATCGGGGTGAAAGCTAGGGTCGCCGCCAGCTGGAGGTTCAGCCGGCGCTGGCTGCGGACGTGGTGCCAGTGGAATCGGTGCCGGAGGAGCTGTAATAAGGTCGACCAGAGCCGATCCGGATCCAGGACTAGATCCAAGGGAGCCCTGAGATGCCGGAGCCGCCAGCGTCGAAGGCCTAGTGCCCCCAGCCGAGTCTGCTGCTCAAAGAGGGCATGCATCGCTTCGTAAAACTGACGAAGCTGGGCAGGGGTCACTTCCAGGAAGGCAGGAGTCGACTATGAGGGGCACCATCAGCACCCTCCGTTACATCGGCCGACGGACGAGGGGGAAGCCAAAGAGCGACGATGCTTCTTAGACTTCTTCTTGTGCTTCGACTTACCTGACCCCAAGTGCGAAGGCTTAGATGAGGAGTGATGATGGCTCTGCGATCGGTCCCTTGACCTTCCACGCGACCGGGACCAAGAACGACGCGGAACCGACTGCCGGGCCTCGAGTAGCTTTCGAGACCGCTCCGGCAAAGTCGAGCTCCAGGAAGTAGAGGTATACGCGGTGTGGATCAGTCGAATACAGGAACCGCAAGCCTTGAAACCAGGCATCCCTCGTGCACCAGGACTCGAAAGGATGTTGACAAAAGTTGCAAAAAGTCAGTCAAAAAGTGACTGGGGGTACCGTTCTCTCCGGATCTCCGCTTGCTGACACGGAAAAAGCAAGAACTGACGTCAGCGCGTGAGGGCGGCGTCTATGTAGCTTTCGCTACATTATCCCGGCGACCACCACGCCAACGACTGACGAGGAGTCGACCGACGCGTTCTTCCGACGCACAGGGGTACTGCTGACGAAAAACTTTCCGGATCCAGCCTGACGCCTGGGGGTAATTCTAAGGTAAGGATTCTATAACTAACTGTTTCTTTCAGATTGCTAATTTACAGTGTTAATGAAGGCTCTAGATAATTCAGATAAGGCAGGCCAGGTTTTGTAAAATTTTGTAAGATCTCACAAAGCAGAGGAGATTGGTCCTGAATTGAATCAGGAGGAGACAGCAGAGCAAGGAAAAATTGAGTTGGTGGGAAGCAGACAGGAGAATGCAAGACTGGTTGTAGGCTAACTCACAGAATATGAATACTTGTGGGCAAGTGGCAGATGCCGGACAATGGGAGATCTGAACAATGAAGACAGGTTCTAAATATTTGACAAAGTGAAAGGGAGGTTAGGGTCCATGCCGGAAAGTCCTTGATATATGCTGGTCTGGCTATGGCTGCAAGATTCCCCTGGAGTGAATTCTCAAACAGACCACCCGTATCTGCGGCCCAGGTGGGAGATTTATGGATTTGATGATGAGGTAAACCAGCCTCCATGCCCCAACGTGCACTTTCTCAAACAAGACTAGTGATAAACATGAGAACTAGAGCAAATTGGAAAAGTACCTGGGAGTGCAAATACTGGATACAGAATGAAAACAAGCATTGGCAATGCCAATATTTCTGGCTTTAAAGCAATGTTGTATGGTAATGTGAAGCATTACAAGTGAAAAGTATGGGAATTTGTATTTATTTGTGTGGAAGCAAAGAACTGTATAATACTGGAGTAGATTCAAAAGGTTTGTTGATACTGCCAAGCCAGACTAAAAAAATCCATGTAGGTTAATGACTGCCCTCCTGCCCTCTCTGCTGCTGCCAGAGAAAAACATACATTTTGTTTTTTATGACACTTTAATACCATCACGGTGTCATGTGAATGCCCCTGAAAGTTCAAGCCCTGACAGCTGGATAAAGAAAATGATAACTGTGCGCAGGGCAAGCACTTTTTTTGCAAAGCACACAACTTATGGCCAATCAAAACCTATTTCCTGGCTCCGAACAAGTGGGCGGAGCCAAAGCCTCTCCTGGTGAGTCTCATAATTGTCTGGCAACAGCTGTGCTGCCAAGTCAGACCATAAAAAAACTCATACATAAATAGTGACCAATAATGCACACTTCCGATTTATACATTATACATTTCTACAAAGGACATATTTAACCCATGTGATAAGCAAAATTTGCCTGAACAGAGCGGAAAGCCATCCTAGGTATTCCACAAGGAGAGTGGCCCATTTACAAGCAACCTGGATATAGTTAAAGACTACTGGGATAAAGTGGTAGCACGATTGCAGAAAACTGCTGACAGGGCACATATTGCAAAACTCAGAAAATGTGTAATAAAACTATACTGGAGGTACACGAAAGAAATAAAATGAAAACCGAAAAAGTGACACTGAAACATGATTACACACTTTCATGAACTGAGCATTGAGAAAGGCTGAAACACGTATGTTAATAAAAGTTTTGATAATTGGACCCTGCGAGTGCTCCATTCGAGTTGGGAATTTGTTATATCTATCTATCTATCTGTCTATCTATATATATAGAAAGAAAAGAGTTACCCCTAGTTAGGACGCACTCCCAGAAGGCAAGTAAAGATCAGGGAAGGTCTTGTCATGGACCAAAACCTCAGCCATTTCTGACGAGTTTCAGGCATGCGCCCTTTTTCAAAGATAAGCTGCGGCTTGATGACAAACAATCAAGGCTTCCAGTATTGTCCTTTTATTTCATCAATTCCCCTCAAGTGAGTCTGGGACTGGAAGTCCATTTATTAAACCCATGTAATGGGCTGTGGGAAACGGAGCAGGAGGAGATTGTGGCACTGGGGAAGGTGACTTGAGTATGGGCCCCATATGAAGTGAAATTGCCACGGCAGGATAACAAGCAGCCCACATGGGTTTAACAAATGGACTTCCAGTCCCAGACTCACTTGAGGGGAATTGATGAAATAAAAGAAGGACAATACTGGAAGCCTTGATTGTTTGTCATCGAGCCGCAGCTTATCTTTGAAAAAGGGCGCATGCCTGAAACGCTTCAGAAATGGCTGAGGTTTTGGTCCCTCATTTTTCCCTGATTTTTACTTGCATATATTTTTACTGAAAAAACCCACAGATTTCAGGCACGTTATAGTTAGTTGGACATTTCGCTCATACAAAACAAGAGAAATTCGGCAGTTCAGCTAACTATAACTCGAGCCCCTGCAATGCACTGCTGATGACGTCACATATTACATCATTCATGACATGGTCAGTGAAATCACTGATGACATTACTGATGACATCATCCAGTGACTGTGTTTGTTTAAAAGTTTAAATATGTTTTGCATATATGCCAAGGTGTATTGAAGAATGAGTGGGTGTATAAGTGTCTGGATGGAGGATTTAGTAGGTGCATGGCTGACTGTATAAGTGAGTGATTAAATGGGTCTTAGTGAATGCATTGGTTAGTGACTAAACTGTGTGAATGTCTGTATCACTGTTTGCTGTTGTGTAAAGTGCTGCATGGGTTGGTCAGTAGCTACACGAGTGTCTATATGGGTTATTAATTGGTTGCCTGAGTATTTGTATGGAAGACTGAGTGTATGGGTGGAAGGTGTGCGACTGTGTATAGATGTGTGAGTGATTGATTCACTGGGTGTATGGGTTCAAGAGTGCACGTGGAAACAGCTGTATGGTGGGTGAATGAGTGTATGGGTGTGTTGGTGAGTGAATGGTTGTCTCAGTGGTACATGTGTAAGTAACTGCATATGTGAAAGGCAGTGTATGTGAGACTTGGAGTATATAAATGACTATACATGAGAGTCCGTGATTGTGAGAGTGGCTGTATGGATGAGTGTATGCTTGTATCAGTGATTGTATAAGAGAGTAAGTATGTGTTAGTATCTGTTTGAAAAAGTGATATGGTGTGTGTATAACTGTATACGTCAGTAAATGGAAGTGTGATTGATTCTTTACAAGATTGACTAGGTGTGTGAGTAATTCTAGATGAGTGGTGGTGTGTTAGTGTCTGTATAGGTGTACGAGTGCATATGATAGTGTTGTATTGATGAGTGACTGCATGTATGAGTGATTGTATGGGTGAATGAGTGGATGTGTGTGTAGACCTAGGAGTCTGTATGTAGTAACTAGAATTGGTGTGTCGATGGTTTCGAAAATGGTAGTCTGTATTTTACAGTGGGTGTATCAAATGTTATATTAGAGTGTGAGGAGGTGCATCAGATTTTGACGTGCATGATGTCATCAGTGATGTCATTTGAGATATCAGTGATGTCACCAGTGATGTCACTGACCAGGTCATGAATGATGTAATATGTGACGTCATCAGCAGTGCATTGCAGGGGCGCGAGTTATAGTTAGCTGAACTAACTATAACAACTGAATTTCTCTGGTTTTGTAATAATGAAATGTCCAACTAACTATAACATTCCTGAAACCTGTGTTTTTTTCAGTGCATTTCGAAGGTTTTATAAATACAAATTTCTAACTACAATGTCCCTGAAACCTATATTGTAAAAAAAGTGCATACTTTTTGTAGTGAAAAACTAACAGTAGTGTGTTACAAGTTATATTGTAAGAATGTTTAGAATTTAATTAGCACTAATTAACATCTAAGTGTGGAAAAAGTTTGACGCAGCAGCTATGATACCCAACTTCGAATAACAGCGTTCACAGTTTGATTCCTGGCTCCGGTGGTACGTTAGCCCACCACTATGGCACTGTGGGCAATACCTTGCTTAATCTTCCCAACGCCCCTGAGCGCCGGGACACCTCTCTGGAGGTAGCTGTACGCTTTCCAAATACTGGCATTTTTATAATTTAAAACCATACTGATGAGAAATGTTAGCACGTATTTTTTCTTCTTCTATTCTGAACGATATTTTTTTAATATCTTTTATTTACAATTATGGCAATTAATAGATGTTTTTAGTCACGAGAAAGGAAATGACACGGTTTGCTGTGTAAAGGTTCCTTCCATAGACTACTCAATAACCAAAAAGTATATAAACCACACCCGTTGATCGATTAGCTTTGTTTTTGCGAGTTATTTACGCGTGTCCATTCTGTGATGCAGGTTCCATTTTCTAGCGTTGGATTCTTCTTTTGCGTCAACAAAACATATCACGGAGTTGTAAGTTGTTTGATTATGGCATAGCAGATATTTATAACACGTAGCTGTTTGTGATTATTTAAAGATTTGTGTTTAGAAAAAAGCGTTATTGATTGTTTTTGCCATTTATATGTAACATCAGCAGCTTGTATTCAGAAACTGATAGAATAGAGAAAACACTGTTCCTTTTCTCGCTCCTTTGAGCTCATATAGTGTGACTTTGCATCTTATAATATTGACACTATACTTGACCTCAGAGGTGTTGGTGACCAATGGGCGGGAAGACTTAAGATTTATATGCAACGTCAGCAGCTTCTGCTTCTTACTCTGTTTCCCCCCTGAGATCCTATAGAGTGAATATGTATACTGTAATATTCACATTCATACTGACCTCAGTGGAGTTCATGATCCGTCGACGCGAAGACGAAAGATTTCGAAGTCCCGGAGAAAAAAAGATTTGAACATATTCACCGCTGGAAAATATTTCGTTATTCATCTTGTTTTGTGTTCATTACTTTATTTTCCTTTTCCTATTGTCTGCCATCTGTGACACTCTGTATATTGTAATACAGTGTTATTTTTTTCCAGACAACAAGAGTTGGAGATTTGTTGGCGCCAGGAGTAAACCATCTGAAATACAGCTTACTGACCTTTATAACTTACTTGATCAGATATTTTTACAGTGAGAATATTTTTCGGAATTGCACTTTAAAAAAAAGATTGTTTACATAGATACTTTCTTACTGAATGCCTTTTATAAACCCTACATTTCTGAATGATATTTTGGTATTTCTTTTTTTCTCTGTTGTGGTTCCTATTCTCCTTCTCCCTATAGAATATATACCATTAGTAGTGTATATTATACTACTATCGCATATGTTCTTAAAGGAGTAGGTGATCTCTAAGCGGAGCGGAGCAGTGAGCGACCTCCAAGCACTACGACAGAACTTTCCCGAGTTCTACAGAAAAGAAATTCTAAAAATGTTGATTTTTTTGTTATGTTCCTTATTCTTGTTCTCTTGTGGAATACTATAAACTCACCCTGTACATTTTAATACTGTGACTTTCTGGTAGTTCAAAAGGGTTGGAGATCTATCTGTGCGACATATACTACAGTTATTTCCGTTGATAACTTACTACCTCACAGCTTGTAACACTGCTAATGTTTTATAAAGTAGTAGTTGCTAAAAAAAAATTGTATACATAGTGCTTCATTTAATATTTTGGTAAAGCGTACATTTCTATGTAATATGACGTCATTTGTGTTTAATTGTTTTTTACTTGTTATTGTGACCTGAGATGATGCAGTGCGGGAGTTTTTCTTGTAGCACTTCTTTTCTACTTTATCTAAAAGTAACTGATGCCCTTTGATATTAACAAGAATATGGGGCAACACTTTTACAAACTATAGGCGACAAAAAAAAAGGCAGGGTGTGGCCATGCTTAAGGGATATTTTATGAATTGCGTTTTTATTTGACACCCTTCTGATATATAAAGCTTCACTTTCCTAAAAAGTATATTTGTGATTGCTTAATAAAAACTGTTTCAAACGTAGACTGAAATTTTTGCAGCGCAACCACACCTCCCCGTCAGAAAAGTAAACACCACATTCTAAGTAAATAGTGCTCCTGGGAAGTATCCCACCCACAGACTTAATAAAAAGAGGACTGCAACACACTTATTTTCCCGCCGTGATTTGTAGACCCCACGCAAATTATATAAATGGCCCTTAAAATATATAAAAAAACTAATTTTTACCTTCAGAGTCCCTGTCCACCACCTGTGACCACTGTAAAGAGTTAATAGTGTTCCTACCCTCCCCTCTACTACTTTTTTTTTCCGTACTCCTTTGAAGTGCCTCACAAAATGGCTGACAACAGTGGACCGTTCCCAGCCAATAAAGAGCAAACTTGTATTCTGAACCCTTTAGCCAATAAAATGTCCATGGTGTTCCGCAGAGGGGGAGGGAATGGCTGCCAACACTTCTACTTTTAATGCTTCACAGCCAATGAACATTAAGCTTGGGAAGGTCCTGCTTGGAACACGTCAGCAAATCAGATGTCCCTGCTACTCCGCGGAGGAGAAGGGAATGGCTGGCAACACTTCTTCTTTCAATGGTTTGCAACCAATGGACATTAAGCTCATTGTTGCAACACCTCAGCCAATTAAACGTAAATTTTGTTCCGCGCAGGTGGACAGAACACGCCCTCCCACATAATATTAAATTTCCCCTAACAAAGTGACACTATCCGTGATAAAAGTGAACACCGCATTATAAGTAAACATTACTGCGCATTATATTAAAGGAAGACCGCAATACGGCGCATTGTTGTTTTCCCGATATGATTTCCACAAGCCTACTGAACATTGCTGCAATACGGCGCATCGTTGTTTTGCAGACGTGATTTCCACGGCCTACGCAACATTCACACTACCTGTGTGTGCACCCTACACACTGCTTGCCACAATACGGCGCATCATTTTCCCGATGGGATTTCCAGAGACAACGCAACCTTGCCGCAATAAAGCGCACCGTTCTGCAGACGTGATTTCCATGGCCTACGCAACATTCAAACTCCCTGCTTCTGCATCGTACAGACTGCTTAAACTAAGTCCACAGTGTTCCTACTATACCCTCTTATACAATTTTTCTCTTTTTTTTACCCCTACTCCCTTCAACTGAGTCACAAAATGGCTGCCAACACTTCCTAATTTCAACCGTTCACAGCCAATGAGCCGCAAGCTTGTGCTCGTAACGCCTCAGCCAATCAGATGTCAGAATTCTCAAATATTGATATCTGTAAATTTTGATATTTCTCAAAAACTACTGAACGGATTTACACCATTTAAATAAAAGCGTGCTTTCTGGACCAAGACCTTTCTCCCTGCCAAATTTGGCATAATTCCGTTCAGCAGTTTGACCTGTAGCCTTGTCTAAAGTGTCCTATGGAAATTGCATGGAGAAAACAAGTTTTGGGACCCTCCTTTTTTCTCAGCCCCCCGTTGACGAATCACCCCCAAACTTTCAAGATAGGAGCTGATCTGAAAAGAGGAACCTTTTGGAAAATTTCGTAAAGATTCGTCAAACAACGCCAAAGTTACAAGCACATCAAAAAATACTTTTCCTATGGAAACTTGGTCCTAACTATAACTACCTACTGGCGACTGCCAGTAGGTAATATATATATTTTTTAATGTACGTCACAGGTGCCGAGGTACCGGAGAGATCAGCAGCAGGAGCTCATCCTGATGAGGTATAGTGAGGGCAGCTTGCCAAAGAAGTGCAAGGACGCACTGATAGAGGAACTTCCTATTCAGAACACTGGCTAGGCCAGCAATGGACGATATACTGCAGGCTATGGACCGTACCACTTGCCCCACTGCTCTGCTGCGCAAGAAGATACTGCAAGTTATGGACCGAGAGCAGAAGGAATGTTCTATAGATTGAAGCAAGTAGTAACCAGAGATCCACCATAAGTAGGCGCCTGTACAAAGTGGAAAGTCATGTGCACAATCTCTCCTGAGGGTCATATTGTAAATTTCCTATAACCGATATGAAATTACCATAAATATAGCTACTAATGCCTATAAGGCGTACCGAAGATGGTCCGCATAGAGCATAGAAAACAAGGTAACAGTGCATCCACACAATGCAAGCATAAATACCATTCATGTAATCATTTCTTAGGCATAAAGCCATTTCACAGAGAAAAGAAAAAACCTTGTTCCATCAGGTATTAAACCCACTTAGGGCCGTAAAGTAAATACCTCTTAGATAACTAGGCCAAAAACAGTCATCAACAGACCTTAAGAAATAATACCTTCAAACGACAGGAACACCGAACTGGGTGCCACCAGAAGGTGAAATGTTTATTTGAAGAGAAAAGCTATAGGACTCTACTCTGGTATGGTTTATATGTAAAAGAAATCAGAGATGAGCATCCCCTTTACAACTCGACTAAGTGAGGAACAAGGGTGGTAGACAGAACAAAAAAAAGCCAGATTTAGAGTCTGTTCCACCCTGGCTGTCCCTAAAGCACTGCAATGCAGAATTGGCATGTGTGCCACACAGGCGTACGCCATCTAAGTGCATGTCATCCAAGGTGACTTGGACAGCTTCCGAAAATTCAGAGTTGCCTAGCCAGGCACGACGGCAAATTGCCACTGAAAGAACCATGGCTTCAACAACTGCGTCCGTGGTGTTCATTGCACACCTAGCTGCTTGAGCTCTCTTCTGTAGAGAGGCTGGGCGGGGAAAAGAGATCTGAAGATGGCTAGGACTCAAGACCAATAGCCGCACCCAACTCAGTCAGCCAACTACCCTCTAAAGGAGGCTGGACAGGGACATCTATGGGGTTCATAAACCCCAGCTCCTCACTTCACCTACAAAAGCCTGTTCCTCCGGAGGAAAAACAGTAATAGGTTCTTCAGAAGGAGGAGTGAAGGTGTTTGGGCTGAACGGCACCACGCCCATCACAGTCCGGCATCGATGCAGCAATGTCTTAGCATCAGACTGGCACAGCGCTGATCGACGTAGCTGTTGGCTGATCAAACTCTGGCATAACTGGTGGGAACCCTGAAGGGCTGGGCACCGGAGCCAGCATGGATCAGACTACGGAACCAGAGGGCCTAACTGACGCTTTGGGGGAACCCCGCTGGCGTGGACTCAGTCATGGCTCCTCTGACCGCCTTGGGGTTCAAAAGCACGCTACAGGGA
Source organism: Triturus cristatus (assembly GCF_964204655.1). NCBI lineage: Eukaryota > Metazoa > Chordata > Amphibia > Caudata > Salamandridae > Triturus > Triturus cristatus. The sequence continues at coordinate 738,802,535 of NC_140586.1, read as the reverse complement.
GGGGGGCAAAGATGGTATGCAGGGAAGCATAGTATGGCTGCATCTGGGCCCCGGCTCCAGGGAAATCAGGGAGGCGCGGGGGTGGCCTTGCGCTGACTCCTCAGCTGGACGCTGGGTGAGGGCGTTGCAAACATGGGCCTATGCGCCAAAGTCAAGGGAGGCTGCAACTTGATTGCCTGAGTTTGGACTTCCCTTTCGACATCAAGGGCAAAGGACGTCCGCAGTAATGGCTATTGGCGTGGCTGGCGATCGTTCCCTGGACCGAGAACAACGCAAGCCTTTTGCGGCAGCCGCTTAATGCACCATTCCCGTAATGCCTTCAGGTACAGGCAACAACAGGAGTCGCACTCCTCAGAGTTGAGGTGCTTCCCAAGGCAGCACATACAGTCAGTATGGGGTTCTGTGATGACATCTACCTTCCATAGGACCCACAAGGTTTGAACCCCGAGGACATGAGATAACAAGGGGCACGCTGTTCCGTCGACAAAATTGCCAAGACAGGCCAGAAAAAGGTCTGAGAAACCGATGTCTGTATCCACGTTGTGAGCGCAGAAAAGAAGAAATTGACGTCAGTGTGTCGGATGTCACATCAGGTGGACAACATCACTACGGAGTCGCACAACTCTCTCTACTGACGTGCAGAGGTACTGGTGGAATTTTTTTCCAGATCCAGCCTGGCATCTGGGGAGAATTCAAAGGTAAAGAATCTGTGGCTAGATGTTTCCATAATATAAGTGTTTCCCTTTACATCAAAAAAATTACTTACTTTTATTTTAATTCTGTTGAGTGGCTTGAATGAAAAGTATTTCAAACAAATCATGCCATTTATAGATTGAAAACATTCAATTCAATGTACAGTTTTGGGATACTATAGGAATAGAGGTTCTCTTTTCCTCCAGTATTTTGAAATGCTCCAAACGCCAACAGCTCAGCATTCTAATTAGAAAGGTGAACCTACTAGCTCTGCCAATGCTCGTCTATTTTGCACCAGTGCAAGGGTTCTGTAATATGGACCCCTGTGTTCCTATATCCAGGTCTGATGCCTCATCAAAGATCACAATATGCCTACCTGCCCTATGTCGAAGGGTCTTACTGTATTCAAGGACTTCACGCCATATATTCACTTCAACTCCACAATGTGCCTCAGTCGGCGTTGTTCCCCAGTTCAAGGTGATGATGGTTTATCAGCAGCATAGCCACCTAGAAGTGAGGCAAGAGCACTGGCAGACTGCAGTCACTACTTCCCTTAAGCCATTCTGGAGGCTTTTAAATATTAAAAAAAGACCTTGTGAAATACGAGCCAGATAGTGGAAGACCTACATGGAAGGAATGGTCATTAAAATATGCCAGATGTCCTGAACTATGTGTTATCAAACTGGGAATCCAGCAATTCCAACTGTCTTAAATCTTAGGACCTCTCCAAAACAAGCATTACTTCCACATGCGTCTTCCTCGCCACAGTAATTAACACATGAGCTTTAGGCTCCCATAGAAACTCCAAGCAAAAAAAAAGTTTGCCTACCAGTCTCCCATACCTTCAACTTGGCCCCCACCTTCACCCAGCAATAGGATAAAAGGAGGCACCATAAATATCAACGACCTGTTTTTTTTCAGTTTCTGCACGGCTCCAAGTGCTGTTTCCGGTTTTTATGGTAAATGGGATTGAGGTCCTGCTCTAGCAGACTCTGGTGTCCCTAGGAGTCAAGGTGTGCTGGGACGACCTCTGTGTTTTTTATTTATGTGGGTTGCACACACTCCGTATCCTGCTTTAGCGGACTGCCGAGAGTGCGTTTTCGGCATGTTTCTGCAGCCAACTACTGTGCAATCCATGACACGCACTATGCCGGTTTGTCCGGCCTGAGCGGACTTGCCGGTGGTGCGAGATCTTGGTCTTGGAAATCTTGCCTTTGACCTGACCTCCCTCTCTACTCCCAAGATTGACTATTTTAGGGCCTACGCCCATACCCCCTAAACACGCCTGATCTCAGAAGTTGAGCTGGGTGGGCCTTAAATGTTGTGCTCACCTTAATATGTTTGCATGGTTTCCTCTAGCCATAAGGGGTCGGCGGGTTCTGATCACAGCATTTTGATCCTCATCTTCCAATCTGAGGCGTGGGGGAGCGGCTTGTTGCGGGGGCCGATTCCCTTTCGCAGGTGGCCCTGGAGGTATTTTCTTGTTGATTTGGTGGCATGCACGCATCGGACGTATCAGCGGCTGCCTCAGTGCATTGTGGGTGTGTTTCCCTGACAACTATGGTGTTTTTTTAACGTTGTGCATTTGCAGACTCAGAGCTTGTTTCTTCCAGTGAGTACTGCGGTGGTGTACTATGTGCTGTTATAGGGTTGGGTGGCAAGGCCCGGGAGAAGTCCCCTAATGTTGAAGAGGTTGAGCCTTCGGAGCCTCTGCCTTCATTGACAGGTATTCAGGAGATGATCCAGGCTGCTGCTTTTCAGGACAGGGCGGCTGTTCCTCCTTCTAAGAAGTTGAGAATAGATCCTGGCACCTCCCATGACTCTGACAGGGAGGAGGATGTGAAACTTAAGGGGCGTTATGTACAGGGTTCAGACTTGAAGGACGTCCTTCAACATATTCGCTCTAATCTGTTGTTTCTTAAGTCCAGTGTGGCTGAGGAGGACATGGATTTCTTTTCCCAATATCAGAAAAAAGAACCAGAATCTTTTACCTATTTACTTTTCGGTTCTTGAAGTTTTGGAGAATGAATGGTAGGCTGTTGATAAACATGGGTTTCCCCAGTTTTTGGCGAGACGTTATCCATTACAGGACTTTGCGAATACATTTACTGCTTCTGTGAAGGTAGATTCCTTGATGGCTGGGATGTCCTCCCAGGGTGCTATTATTTCAGAGGATGCCTCTCCGGCTGACCCTGTGGATAAAAAGGTGGCTGGAGCTGTGAAACGTGCTTTAGCTGCTTCCAATTTTTCTATTAGTGTTGCGGCCTATTCCTCTTATACTATTCAGTCTTTAATGAAAGACTTCCAAACTTTGACAGAATTGATGGACCAGGGCATGGACATTTCTCCCATTCGCGCTCTGATGGAGCAACAGGTGCAGCTTCTTTCTGACATTTCTTTTGATTCCTCGGGGGTTGGGGGGAGAGGCCTCTACGGCTGGCTCTTCTGTCGCGGCTCGCTGCCAGATGTGGTTGCATTCTTGGAAGGCAGATGTGGTTCAGAAGGTTGAAACTCTTTGAGCCTCCTTTGGAAGATATGGTTAAGAAGTCTGCTGAGGATCGCAAGCTTCTTGCTCCGGAGAGGTCGGCCTGCTCATGGTTCTTTGGTGCTCGGAGGGCCTTTGGTCTAGCTCGGCAAGGGAGGGCTCACCAGCCCTTTCATGGAAGGGGTGTGGCCAGGGTGCTCCTTCCTCTGATAAGTCCTGGTTCCCTACCTCTTCTTCCACCTCCTCTGCCTCTTCAAAACCCTGACTATATGGCTGTAAGCGGGGTGCAGGTGGGGGGACGCCTGTCCCATCTTTGTGGACAAATGGAGTAGTTCCATTTTAGATCAGTGGGTCTTTCAGGTGGTGTAGGAGAGGTTTAGCATTTTTTTTTGGTGACACCCCCTAACAATTTTCGTATCACGCCTTGTCCCCAGGAAATTGTTGCTGTGGTTCCGGTGCCGCCAGAGCAGGTGAGGCTCTGGTTTATTCCAATCTTTTTCTGGTTGAAAAATATACAGGAGACCTCGCGCGCATGTTGGATCTGAAATGGCTGTATTGGTTCAACACTCCCGGTCAAATCCAAGATGGTGTCACTGCAACTGATTCTTCCCTTGATCAATCAGGGGAGTTTTCTGGCTTCACCCGACCTGCAGGATGCTTATCTCCATATTCCAGTCCATCCGGAGTCCCAAAGGTTTCTACGCATCTGTGTGTTGGGCCATCATTTCAGTTCATGGTATTGTCTTTTGGTCTTTGTTCCTCTCCCCGGGTTTTTATTAAAGTGCTGGCTCCTCAGATTGGGCTGTTGCATGGGCAGGGAATTAAGATTTTTTCTTACCTGGATGATCTTTTGATTTTTGCCTCTTCTTTCCCTAAAGCAAAGTGCCATGTCCAGGAGCTTTGCGGAGTACTGGGAGCCCATGAATTCTGGTGAATCTGAGGAAATCTTGCCTTGTTCAGACTAAGGATATCACGTACATTGGGGCTCGATTCATGGCTCTGTTGGGGATGGTGTTTCTACCTCCGGTACAAAATTGAAACTGATGTCGGAGATTCGTGCCTTGTTGTCCATGCCCTGTCCTCCTGTGAGACATTGGTTAAGGGTGAAAGGTCTGATGTCCACAACATTGTTGGTGGTTCCCTGGGCCCGCCTGCATATGTACCCTGTTGTGAACCAATTTTTGTCCCACTGGCTCCCGTGTTGTCCAGATACCCATCAAGGGGTGCCGGTGACTGCTCTGGCCAGGGAGGATCAAGTGCGATGGTTGGACGAGGCGAACCTCTCCAGGGGTTGTCAGTTTCTGGTAGGTCCTTCTCAAGTGGAGACAACAGATGCCAGTCTGTTGTGCTGGGGTGCTACCCTGGGGAGTCCTCAGTCCAGGGCAAGTGGTCCAAGGCCCCAATGTCTTGTTCTTTGAATGACAGGGAACTGAATGCAGTTCACTTGGGTCTCTTGGCCTTTGCAGCCCTTTTGGTGGGTCACCATGTGCAGGTCAGGACTGACAACCAGGTTGTCATGTCATACTTGAATCATCAGGGGGTTGCAGAATGCGGTCCCTCAGTTGTCGCAGCCAGGTCATTTGCTCTTGGGCAGAGACGAAGTTGGCATCCCTTCTGCCATTTACCTGCCAGGCAAGGTGAATGTAGCGGCGAACTGTGAGCAGAGTTTTTCCCTCCATGGGTTCACGGTCTCTGACCCCAGAGGCATTCCTGATGTTGCAGGGGAGGTTTGTGGCTCTGACTGTGGACTTGTTTGCCTCTCTGGACAATGCCAAAGTCTGTTTCTACACGATTATGCTATTCCTGGGGAGTAGGAAGGTGGATGCGATGTGCTTACCGTGGCCTCATGGTCTGTTGTATGCATTTCCCCCGGTTCCTCCGATTCCGGAGGTTCTGCAGAAAATCAGGAGGGACGATGCTTTGGTGCTTCCAGTGGTCCTGGGTTGACGACGCCATCCGTGGTTTCCTCTGTTGTTGGAGTTGGCGGTGCGTCCGGGTTAGAAGTTGCTGGTTCATCCGTATCCTCCGTTGAGTCCTAAACCTCCCTTCCCAGTGTCCCAATCCATGAGTCTTCAGGCTTGGCTCTTGAACTCTAGTCTCCAGGTGGTGGCTGGCCTCATCCAACAGTCCAGGCGTCCAACTTTGAGAGCTTATGCTAAGCATTGGGACAATTTTACTGGTTGAAGTCTGCGCCACGGGTGGTCTGCTGATGTGGAGGATCTGACTGTTCTTCTGGATTTTTTTAAGGAGGGTTTTGATCTGGGTTTGGCCCTTTCTATTCTTCGGGCCCAATGGGCAGCTATTTGGGTGTTCCGAGGTTCCCTTTATGTTGACATTGAGCCTCTGGTGGCTCGCCTGTTGTCTCCCCCTCAGTGGGATCGACCGTTGGTGTGGAGGGCTTACAAGGAGTTCCCTTTGGGCCCCTGAGAGTCTGTAGACTGGAAGTTTCTGACCTTGAAGGTGGTCTTTTTGGTGCAATTGCCTCTGCCAGATGTGTTGGTAAATTGGGGTCTTTTTAGGTCTGCCCTATTTTTGGGAATTTTGGAGGACAGGGTGGTGTCGAGAACGCACCCTACTTTGTGCTAAGGTGGCTTCTTCCTTTCATAGGACTGCTGAGGTGGTCCTTCCTATTTTCTTTGTGGATCCCCAGTCTGAGGAGGAGTCTGTTACATCTTTTGGACGTGAAGCATGCTTTGTTTATTTACTTGTCCCACACTGCTTCTTTCTGTAAAGTGGACAATCCGTTTGTCACTTTCGGTTTGGCTAGACAGGGCTTGAAGCCCTCCCTTTCTACTCATAGTCGCTGGCTTTAGGAGGCGATCCTGTTGGCTTATGGTGTCCAAGCCAGGGTTCTCACTCATCCGGTTCAGGGGTGGTCTACTAGTTTTGTGGTTGTTTCTTGGCCCACTTTCAAGGGAGAGTCAAAGGAGGATATTTGCAGGGCGGTCACCTGGTCTTCTCATACCTTTATGGCGCATTATCGGCTTGAGGTTGGGAGTGGTGTTTCCGTTGCTTTTGCCACTTCTGTTCTGGGTTCTGTTGATTCTTGAAATTCTTTTTCTGCCCCATGTGTGTATCATCAAATCTGATGTAGCTGACTTCCGTGTGTGGGCTGTCTTCTATTCTACATGAAGCCGATGTTGCTTTGGTATCTGCTCATGTGTTAATTACTGTGGCGAGGAAGGCGGAGGAGGAGGCAATGCCATGGTTACTTACTGGTAATCTTCATTACTCAGAGTCCTAGTCTTGCCCGCCACAGTATAGTTTCTCTTCCCTCCTGGCCCTTTGTTGGGGGCTTCATGTTCTTTGACTTTGTTTACAGGTCGTTGGTGTGTATGGTGCCTCCTTTTATCCTTTTGGTGGATGAAGGTGGGGCCATGTTGGAGGGATAGGAGACTAATAGGCTAACGTATTTTGCATGGAATTTCTGTGGGAGCATAAAGCTCATGTGTTAATTATTGTGGAGAGGAAGTCTAGGACTCTCAGTGATGAAGATTACCGGTAGGTAACTGGGGCATTACTACTATGTGACAGAAATCGACACACCAGCAGAGATATACATGCTCTCTTATTCCAGTACAGATCAGAGGACACATTTTCTGACGACAGTCTCTTTCAGACAAGCCATGACTTATTTTGGCAATGAAAAAGCCTATGATTTATTCCTCAAGTTAAACAGGTTGCGTACACAATGCTGCATGTATTTGTTGCCTACAATGCCTTTAACCCGAGCATTTCACTAGTTTGACCCTCTAAGAGGGCTGTGTTCCTCAATTTAGGTATTCGCCTTTCTAAAACAAGTTATTTTTTCACTCACCTTCCCCACAAAAAATCACCACCTTTCACTGTGTTCCCATGGGGGGAGACTGTCGCAGTGAAGAAAATATTCAATGTTGTAATGCCACCAAGGTAAACAAAACTACCATAGAACGAGAGGGGGCTGGGAGTAGAAATACACACACCCAAAAAATGCAATGCATGTTCTCCCAGATTAATGCATTGCACATTTCTACCTAGTACATCATGTGTATTTGGTATATTCAATGCTGCACACAGTATTATATGTAGTAAACAGTTCTGTCTAATCCATGCCAGACACAATTACAATACAAACTCATTGATAGCCTTTGGGCTGAGCCAGGTGGCTTCACCCAGAGCTCAACAAGAACTGGGTGAGTTTGGGCCTGATCAATAAACAGTGAAACTTGGCTTAATCAAGAAGTGAGGAAGTCTGGGAATTTCAACTGAGTAAATGTTTTTTAATCCAGAGTTTGTGGGTTTAAGATGTATCGAATACTAAGCGAGTGTGGGCATCTTCGTAGTTCAATGAGTTTGGGCCAGTGTTTCCTGTACTGTCATTAAACCACAGACAGCACCTGATGTAAATATATGTAAAATGCTGACCTGAATCCTGATCAATATTCAGACAGCACATTTACCGTCACTAAATACGGTATCTGACGAAACTGCTGACAAAGGCTCAGATTATAATTCGAGGAAGTGGCCTGAGAACAACTAGGTAATGGGCACAGAGAGGGCAAAGCACTGTAGGTGGTAAAGAGACAGCACTGGGGCTTGCGACAGGTGTTGGCACCTGTAATGTGGACATTAGAATAGATCATCCCTTTACAAGCTCTCTTCATCTGACTCATATCTCCAGCGTTGCTGTTGGGAACAGACCAGAGTGGTTTAATCTAATAAGCAAACTATTTCCATTGCTGGCGTCGTTAACCTCCTGCATTGCAGGCAAAAGTGAGGTCTGCCCTGTCTACAGAGGGACGCATTCAGTGAAGAAGCTAGAGAAACAAATTATGGAAACATGAAAAAGGGACAGAAAAGAGTGAGAGACAAAGGTAAGAACAGAAAAATAAGATGAGGAAATATAATTACAAACTGGAAAGGAGGTAGGGGAGAAGGAAGGAATGAAAGAGGGAGGGGAAAGTGGAAAACAAAGGTGAAGAGAAAAAAGAACGGAAGGTGCAAAGATGGATGGAAGAATTACTGGATTGATGTGGATGGAAGAGTGAAAAGATCAATTGATGAAAGGAATATTCAAATATTGGATAAAGGGTTGAATTAGCGGATGGATGGATGGATAGATAGAAAGGGTGAACAATGGTGAAATGATGAACGGAGGAAAGGTGATAATGGAGGATTGACGGACTTAAGGAAGGCTGGAATGGTGGATGGATGATCAGAGGATGGAAAAGTGAAAGGGTGGATGTATGAATGAAAGAAGGGGGAACAATCGATGTATAAGGGGTGAAAGGATAGAAGAATGGAAAAAGCGATGAATGGATGGTTGGATCAAGAGTGAAGGGAACTAACTTGCTCGTTTCACTCTGTCATTAACGATTTGCTTGAAAAATTGAGGGCAGTTAAACTTTCTAGCTGCTCCTGTAATTTCTATTAGACATATTGTGGTCTCTACCGTGCTAAGTTAACAATAAACCTGAAAAGCACAAAAGAACACAATTCAAATAGTGTAGCTTCCCATCCCGATCAAACTTATTGCGACAATCTTCGAAGTCAAGGGTTTTAGGACACCATTTCCAAGTACATTTTCATTGCTATTGGAGTATGTGACTAGCGCTTTTTGCGTTTTATATGAAAGGAGCTTGGTAACTCTCCTTGAATTATTGTTTTACCTCTTTTCTCAGTCTATTGCAAGTGTTTAAGTATTTCTAAAGCTCCATTTTCTTCAGGCTGAATTGCAGTTAAGTTTAGATCTTTCCGAACCATGTGCACCTGACCTGACCAGCAGGCTCACCATGTAGCAATATTGTACAAGCAAGTGGTAATTCAGTCTGTATGTTCTGTTACCTGTGCCATTTTACTGCTGCATTGCTCTCCGAAGTTAGGAACACTTTAGTAATATCTAGTAGCAGCATTTGGAACCAAAGGCTTTAAATTCTATTTACTCTACCTATTTGCCCACCAATATTACACTAGCAATATGAGATCCTAAACACATGATTTACTCCATGTTTTTGCTTTCCTAGCTCACCAGTGGGAAATCTTCAATCTTATCACAGAAACTTTGCCACAGAAGGAATCGCAATTCCCAAAGGATACAAAGTCCTTCATTATGATCGATCAGGTACATGGGGAGGTGGTGTGCCTGTAATTTTTAACAAGGACCTCACTGTTTAATTGACATTGGCCTGGATGGTCTTGGCATTCACACAGCAGGTAAATACAAATACCTCTAATAAACACACTTTTCTGGCACTTTTACAAACAATCTTACTAAAGTAAACCAGCATTTGCAATGCAATAGGTCTTGCATTTATAAGAGTTTGAGCTATTGGCATTGTAAAATTACAATGCCTTTTATTTAGGTTTTGGTTTTAAAACAAATAAAAGGCATTGTCATTTACAATGTCAGTAGCATAAACTCGCATAAAAGCAGTGTGTGGAGTGCAGCAGTGTGTGGAGTGCGGCAGTGTGCGGCGTGCGGCAGTGTGCGGCGTGCGGCAGTGTGCGGCGTGCGGCAGTGTGCGGTGTGCGGCAGTGTGCGGCAGTGTGCGGCGTGCAGCAGTGTGCGGCGTGGTTTGTAAACAACAAGAAAAGCGGACATCAAAGGAAGGGTGGGAGGGTACGAGCATATGGGGTGTGAGTTATAACGCAAGTTAATTGTTGTAAGAGGGGATGCAGGAAGTAAGGCCGCGCGCGCTGGCGAAAGCAGTCTGCTGCTTTCAAGTCCGATGCCAGATGCCAGCTTCGCGCTTGAATGCCTCACATGCACTGGCCATAAACCGCATTCCTAAGGTCTTGTGCCCCTTACTAAATCTCTCTGAAAGCGTGAGGCGGCTCACGCGCAGGAAGTAGCTGGTGGCAAGTGGAATGCACGTGGTTGTGCAGGTAACCGCCACCCAATCCGCCTGGGAAGCCTTTGGGAGCATTTTCTGAAGCCCCTACATAAGTCTCGCTGAGCCATCGCTTACGCGATAGCCAGGCGAGACCTAAAAATAGTCACCCATCTAGAAATATGAGCTTTAGCACTATCAAGCAAAACTGCCACCAACCTCACCTACATGGACAGTCAAAATTGGTCCAACCCTGATGACTGCTCCCTTAAGACGGCAAAGCTGGAACATGTTGACAATATACATAAGATGCCATGATGAGCTGTTTAGGGTTTTATTGAGGCCTTGAAGCAGTTAAAAAAAAAATTGACTTAGAGGTTAGCCAAGCAAAGTACCACATGTCTCTTTTTCAGCCCCAGTCTGCTAGCGCGAAATGTTGAGTTAGGGCAAAAATAAGTCCTCCTTTTCCCTGAAGGACTTATCCTTTTGTACTTAGGGTGGCCTTTGGACCATTGACCTCCAAAGTGCAGCTCCCAGTTACTTCAAAGCCTCTGTAGACTTTTTCAATCAGAGTATCCCAATGAGTTTGCTTACTTAATCCCCACAAGGCACTACTTGAGAACCCAGTGATCATCATTCACATGTGTCAAATATGGGTGATAGACCGGATAGGCCAACATCCCCGATACTGTTCACAGCTCTCTCATTGCTTCTCTTTGCCAATTTGTGTCGGCAGATCTGGCACTGCGCTGAGCCCCAGTTTGCCCTGCAGACCTCAGAATATTTTGAGAAATTCTTCTGTATATCAACCTCAAATACTGCAGGAATCAAATCTTATTCCATTCTTCGCAATATCCCATCCAATCTGCTCCAATGCTGTGCAAGACCGGCATCAGCTCCACACTGAAAAGACATACATACACCCCTACCTCTGATCCTGAGCCTTTATTCTTAAGTCGAGGTGCTAGCTGTGTGGCCAGGCTGTTCCCCAGTCATGTGGAAGCTCTTAAAATGGTAACTAAACTGGCCTACAGGACAGAGAGATAGAGGGATGCACACAATAGTTTACCTTAAACTAAATAAGCAACTCTGATGGTGGATCAAAAGGGCACCAGGGAAACCTTTGACAAGCACAATATGACACTGAATCCATCAAATTTGCCCTGAAAAGGACAGATCTGGGGTGTGCGGGAAGCTGATACCCAATTGTAGCTAAGGCATATAAGTGAAGACTTTACACTAGCAGGTTGGGGTCAGCAACAGGCAAGTTGGTGCACAGAGGCCAGTCCGCATTTTTTCGATATATAAGCACTATGGAAGGTGCTAGAGTACTTTTATTTGTTCCAGCATTAATAACAGAAAGGTTTGTTATAAGATATACCAGTTTTTTTTTTAAACAGTTCTGACTATTTATTTGGTAACTTTTAATAGTAATTTTACTTTTACGTCGTAACACCTGATGGTTGGATATTTGATTGTCTCATGTATTTATTACACTATTTGCACATCATACAGTATGTTCGATATAAGGATCTCTTTAGGTGGCAGCTATGTATAAAGGAAGAACTTTGTACCGTATGCAAAATATGTCTTTTTTTTTTTTGCAGAGTTTTATATAGCACGAACTTGACCCGAATCCAATTAGGTATCAGAGCGCTTAACATAGCACCAGTTACGTTACATTAGGACACCCATTCGTTCGATGTTAGGCACGGGGAGATTAAGTGATTTGCCCAGAATTACAGGATGTTCAGCGTCATTACCAAGACTCGAACCCTGTCCCCAAGGTCCGAGGTCGAGCACCCTAGCCGTTAGGCCAACTCCTCTCCCCAATCTGTTTTAATCTGTATGTGTATTTTTGTGGACCGCTGTCGTAGTTACATATCAAAATAAATGAATACAATTGTTGCCAACCAGCAGGTTGGGGTCAGCAACAGGCAGGTTGGTGCACACAGACCAGTCTGCATTTTTTCCATATATAAGCACTATGGATAGTGCTAGAGTACTTTTATTTGTTCCAGCATTAATAACAGAAAGATGACCCAATTGCGGTCAGACTTTATACAAAGTTTGCAATACTATTAAATGGCAATAGTTAGAGGCCACATTAAAAGGTGTATTCTAGGTTCCAGCATCCTTCCATGGTGTGGTTAATTCAGATGAAACCCATGGCATGAGTCAGCAGTAATTTATCAATTTCTGGAGCCTTTTCCATATTCAGGAGCACCTTTTGACAGATAACCATGAGAAACAGCAGCATGCCTGACCATGCTCCACTGCTGCTCAGGCGACTTTCACCACCAAAAAATGTGGTCAAAATATTTTCTCACAAAACAATTCGATAATGACATTTCTTGAACAAAAAAAGTAAATTCTTTCAAAATGATTAAACAGAGGACACGCTTAGAGACGTTGAGTGGAACCACATAATAGCAGCAGCAAAATTGAAAAAAGCTGAACGTGAAGGCCAAACTGAAGGGAACTGTTAAAGAGGCATAAGTGCATCTGCACATGGGCGTAATAAGCCTCATGCTCACTGACAAATCAAAAAATATGCTTAAAACTCAGTTTTTGGACATCCTAAACCTAGCCATAAGATAAACAGTATAGAGGGAGACAGTCCAGTTCCTATAAAGCAAGGACCTCAACGTTTTATCAGAACTTACAATCCTCTGACTCATTCAAAGAAGGGTAGGTTAAAAGTGTAATTGGGTCACCTTCCTTATATTTAAATGAAAAGCTAGGAAACCTAAAAATAACTGTAGAGAAGGGGCATGTAATCAAAGCCCTGGCCTCTGATTCAATTCACAAGTTAAAGACTGTTTCAGATAATTTTACTGTTCCACACCCTGTAGTCTGCCTCATTTGTATCATGCAATATCTTGGAAACAGTGAAGGAATCTCTTTTGATGAACATGTAAAGGTCCGACTAGAGTAAACCTCTTGCAGGATCATAGCACCAATCAAGAACACTAAAACGTAATTGAAATTGCCATTCATCTCCAAGATTGATTCTCCAAGAACAGGCTGCCTCTGGCTGCCTCTGTCCAGAAGTCAGACTCCTGACAATCAATGAACGTGGCCAGGTGCTGAAATAGTCCAATGGTTATGGTTTACATCAGTGCAGAGAATGCCTTCCATCATGTGATTTGGAGCTACTTAAAGGAAGCTATGGTACCTTGGGTTTCAAACCAAATCTCATTAGTTCAATATTGATCATTATAAAGGATTCATGCCACGGATGTACATCGATGGTTACTTTACTCGTACAAGCCAAAAGAGGTACAAGGCAGGGGATGTCCTAAGTATTCACACTTGTTTGCTATGTTGGTCAAGCCCAAGGTGAAATGTGTAAGGGTCAACAGTTCAGTTAAGGTGTATCCCAGTTAGAAATCTGAACTGGGTAAGAAATTATTCTTAGCCTGGGTATGCCTCTTTCTATCCCATAACTCAAAGACTGGATCTCTTGCAGGTAATAAGAGATTCCACACATTCTAGTCTCCCCTCGTACTATTCAATGTTACTCGTGTTTCCAATGCAGGACAGTTAGATTCAAAGCATAAATACTGGAAGAATAGAAGAGCCAACCTAACCGTCATTTGGTTTATAAAAGGAGGAATGTTAATCATACATCTATTGATGGCAGACAAATTAGTGGTCAGAAAGAGCCTTCAAAATCTTTTGTTTATGTAGGGAATTATGGCACACAAAAACAACTTCCTCGAATATCTTTCTAACCATTGTTATTCAAGGTACAAAATAAGTTTATTGGGACACTTGTCCATAAAACATTCTAAAACTTCAAAATATTACATAGTAAAAACATCTTATGAGTCACAAGAACACCCATATGTGCCACAACTATTCAAAACCATCTTTAAAACTCTGCTTAACAAGCGTATAACGTGTGATTTCTACTGCAACATTGATATAACTCATTGATATATATTATTCAAATAATAGCCCCATTGCATCCAACCTTGAATAAGTTTGATATTTAAAAATAAAGGTCTTAAAAACTTTATCCAAGCGGCCTTATTGAAAACACAATCCATATGAACATGGGGCAGGGAACATTTTATATTCAGGAAGCACATACAGAAAATGTTCATCCCGATCAGCATTACACTATTTAAGACTCAAAAGAATTGGATTACATCCTAGTCTCCCTTTTAAGAATTACTTAAGTAACCTAGGATCGGGTACCTGGGCCAAATAAGGAGAAACCATATGCTGGCCAAGAGAATTTAATAAAATGCTAATAGAAGGTTTCTCTCTCAAATAGGCCAGATCCAAAGAACAGCCAGCCCTTTCTAAAGATTCTTTTGGTGCTGGTTAAGTTGGAAAGGGAGGCCATGTTTCAATTGTACCCCAAGAAGGATGCATTTGTTTTAGATTATTTTATCCTGGATGAATATCCCTGGCCCACTTCCTTTCACTGGTGCAGATTTCTTCCCAGCATAATCTAGAGACCTTCAGAGCTTCATTATCTACCGATAACTTCTTAAGAAATCTCAGAACGCAGGAATACGTCTGCAAGTTCCAGGAAACCAAGTTCAATTCCCTCAAACTCTGTACCATGGTTCCTGGTGGAAGCAACAATAGCCTTCCAAGGATAACCCTTCAGCACTTCCTAACTACAGGAGGGGTCAGGTGCAAGAACCTCTGCACCGTGCAGCATCAAGGGGGCTAGCTTGCCTTCATATGCTTTCATAAGAGCCAAGCCCCCATACCTCTGGTTAAATTTAACAAGACATCCAGCCTATAACATGGACCTGTGCGTGGCATTCCCTAGGGGATTATCCCATTTTAATTTCCTATAGAAAGTCAGCCCCAAGTACTTATAGGAGTCCACCACTTCTATTACTAGAAAGTCGAAGGCCCATTTAAAATTATTTGCCTTTTTCCCGAACACTCAAGGGATGTTGAGTGATATAGTATAAAAGCACAAACACTGTACTGGCTTTCCACTGGAAGAACACCAAACAGACCTTTACGTTTTTGTAAAGAAAATGTTAATGATCTTTTGAGAAACCGCCAACAGTTTATTAGCCAATTGAGGGAAAACACATCCTTTCCTCCTGGAACTTTATTTTTAAGGTCTTTTTCAAGACCTTTCCAGAACAATTACAAAGCAGGTCCACTTATTTTAGCACAATCTGTTCCATTATGGGTTGTAGATAAAATGGCAACAAGGGAGCATTTAAATCATTCTGGATTTACAATGAGTGCTGAAGTCTATATTCCCTTTGATCTGGTCACCAGTGATGATGCCTGATCTGGGGTCAAAGGCAGGGCAAAAGACTGGGCAAAGCTGAGAAAAGGTAGCAGAATATGTCCCATGCTTGTTAAGTGGCAAACAGCACTGCCCTTGCATAAATATCATGTGCTAATGACACATGATTTACTTGAAGAGATCTGACCGAACTAACCTGAAATACATTTTCCTCTGTGATGAACAGTGGCCCGGCCGTGCAACAAGACATATCAAATTTAAAAAAACACAAATGCAGTTGACAAACAAACCTTCCACAACCCAGTCGCGAGCAAAAGAGGAAAAAAATAAAAGGCATAACTCTAGCCTAGGCTTCTGGATCTGTTGGGCAAAAAGGACTGAACTGCTAGTTATATCAGGGGAAACTCCACTCACACAAGGCCACAATTTTCAAAACTAGAGCAGCCCAGCAGCATATATGTTGATAAAGAATGAACTTCGTCCTCAAACCAGATAAAAGAATCCGCTAGCTACAATAGTGCCACTCTCATTATGGGAAACAAAGTTAATATGAGAGGCACCACCAACACACACACCACTCGAGGCTCTGCTATGGCATGAGCCCTAACTCTTCATATGCTACAGGCATCATCACTCACTCGGTCACTGTGTTGGATCATACTCACTTGTGAGAAATGCGGTAGCTCTGGAAGTAAGCAAAAATGCAGTAAGAAGGCCTAGCAATACCATTACTAGGGATAGGATGAGGGTAAACAGAAACAGACAATGCACAAGAGTCCTGCTATAGCACCTCCAATACAATCAAAGCAGCAGGTTAAGACTAGATGAAGGTTTAGCATCTCATTCCATGTTTCACCAGTGGGAACGCAGTGGAGGAAACCAACAAACTTATTATCCAGGCACCAATTCTAAACCTGCTCGTCCTCACAGACTACATCATACAAGCTCTCTCTCTCTCCCCATCAATCTCTAAATCGCTCTCTCTCTCCATCAATCTCTCACACACTCTCTCTCCATCAATCTCTCACACACTCTCTCACGCACTCACACACTCACACACTCTCTCACACACTCTCTCACGCACTCACACACTCTCTCACGCACTCACACACTCTCTCACGCACTCACACACTCTCTCACGCACTCACACACTCTCTCACGCACTCACACACTCTCTCACGCACTCACACACTCTCTCACGCACTCACACACTCTCTCACGCACTCACACACTCTCTCACGCACTCACACACTCTCTCTCACAC